>NC_142573.1:25487500-26087500 GCF_041283825.1 Pyrus communis | reverse complement strand
ATGGACTCCAAATTGTATATGCGATAAAACTCACTCTTCCACTCATTGTAACGTTCACCCAAAACAGCATTGAACCAGGAAGGAAACTTTGCCACTATCATCCATATGCATAGTGCATGCTTAGCAGTTGGCATTTCCATGCTTATTGCTTCTTTCAGAAACACATTTTGGTCAGTTAATATTGTCTGTGGTGCCTTCCCATACATGAAGCTCAGGAATGCCTTCATACAAAAAAGAAAACCAAAGTAAACTTGAGACTGATGAAGTTTTGCAGATGCCAGACATTCATCATGAGTATAAGAAGATTTCAACACATATAAGTTTTAGTTCAAACTGGTTATCAGGAAAAGACTGATATACAGAACACATAAGAGGAGATGATTGTTGGCATTTACTAGGGGGTAAGAAAAGTCCCCAACTTCATTAGTTAAACTGCCATAAATTTGATAAGGACTTGGTCCCTCGCATTATACAATTGTACTACAAAACTGCTTAAAAATGATTCAAATTTAAAGTAGAAAAAAAGTAAAAAAAAAAAATCAGTCCCTTGCTTTAAGTATGAACCACAATCACCTAAGCAACATCTCTTATGGTTGGCCAAAAACTGACTGACCAATCGTTAATATTACACTTTAAGCTTTCTCACCTCCCACCCATCCTTTTGATGCCCTTTATTTCAGAAACTAAGTTTACACTCTCACATGCTTCCCTGGTTTACACTGTCACATGCTTCCATGGCTTTTGTTTGTGTCACAAAAGAGAATCCTAATTCATTTGCTAGACCAAGTTACTTACGGTATCAACAATGTATTAGTCATAGTCCAAATTAAACTTAAGTACCTATCAACGGGTTTGTCCAAGATAACCTTACGGTATCCCTCTGTAAAGTATACAAGTGATGTGACAGATTTTATGAAGATGAAAAATAAACATGGTCACTCTTACCTTTAATGCCCACGAAAACGACCTTAAACTTTCCTCTCGTAGAAGCACACAGCCGAAAAAACAAGGCATACCATAATTATTTATTCCAACCCATATCCCAAGTGGCATGTCAAATGCAGTTAAGCGGTGAGTAGTGTCAAACACCACAGCATCACCGAATGACTCATATGCCTGGACTGATGATGCATATGACCATGCAATATTCTCTAATCTGTGGTTTGAGTCAAGGGTGTACTCAAATTTGAAGTTGGGATCTTTCTCCTTGATACTTCTGCACATTCTTAACAAGTCGATACTCTCCTCTTCTGGATCTAATTTCCTAAATGACTGGAGTAAATTCCTAACATCCTTTTCAGTGAATGGTAAACACCCTGGTTCCACACACTTCTCCAGCTCCATGAGCCTCATCATTTGCTGCACCGAAATTCCTGTCTTGGCAAACATAAGTATCCGGCTCTTATCAGACTCAGAAATAGTTCGGTAAGCAGGAAGAAAACGAACTTGGTTTGGTTCCAAGAGTTCATGATTATGGTGGTTTGCAAAACCCGTGACACGCCATTCCAGTGCTCCTAATTCTGTTGTCTTGCTTATCCGCATGTAAGCTTGACATCCGCATCGGGAGGACTTTCTGTTCCTTTGAGGTTTACTCTCACTGGAGTTTTTGATGGGGGTGTTTCCAGCACGGTGACAGACAAAGTAGCGTCTTGTAATTCCTTTTCCTACCCCAACCTTTCCCTCTGTGCGGTGCCTCCGGATTGAGAATCCACATCTCTTAGCAAATTCACTGTAGTATTCATAAGCTGCATCATGAGTAGAAAATCTTTGTCCAATATATGGAGTTAGATCATTTGTGGTCTCCAATGAAAGCCTGGTCTCATCAGGCGATTCCTCAGTGCTGCTGGTATCATCCAAAGACAACGATCGTTGATCCGAAGCATCATCATAAACCACTAACATTATATTGTCATTCCTAAGTCCTGCGGCTTCAGACATCATATTGTCATTCTTCAGCTTAGTGTAACTCTAACGGTTGCTTATCTGATATGAAAGAAATGGAAGAGTATTAATTACAGAATCAACCCAGTACATGAATATATGATAGGAGGAAAAACTTTTACTAGATAGCCCAAGTTAGCATAATAAACTGAAACTAACAAATATGCGCTTAATACGAAAATAACAACAGAAAATAGATGAAGAAATCTTTAGTTATGGTACTACATAGCCCAACTACACATATAGAGATGATCCAAAACCAAAATCAATATCTTAGCTGAAGATGTCAATGTATCGATTCACATTCGATTAATTTAATAAGTACCAGTTATCATTTGACTAAAAAAATGTTACAACAACAACCAAGCCTATGCCACTGCGCTCAATTTTGCGCCAAGTCTTCGGTTAGCACTAAGTACTTAGACGGAGGCTCAGGACTCAAAATTCCATTGAAGTGATGAGCAATTTTTTGTCTTATACATCTAAAAATATAAATAAAGATGAAGAAAGCAAAGGGGAAGGAGGAGTCACTTGTGCACACATGGGGTGCTTGTGTAACGTTAATGGAGGATACATCTTTTAACCCCAATTGACTCCAAATCTACAGAGACCTGCAGAAACTACACCAACCTCTTTTTTTATCCTGACAATTGGTCATATAAATAAATACCCAACTCAAATTTTCGATTGAGAACACGAAATTTGGGGAAATTGACGAAATGGGTTTTGAATCTGGAAGACGATTGCTACAAGAGAAGGAAGACCCAAAAATTGAGAAGCAAATATACGTGTGGATTTCATATTGAAGGAGGATCATAGTCATATAAACACACACACCTACCCTTGGGAAATTGGATTCCTTGACTTGCTATTTGCTACGAATACAGCAACTGAATCCACACACAAATGACAGGGAGCTGCTGTTGCTGTTGCTGTTGCTGTTGCTGCTGCTGCGTGCGTCGGTCTCAGGTCCTCCACGCTTGCCTCCACGGACTACAGAGAAAAACACGGGAAAAAAAGGGGGTAGGCAGCTTGGTGGTCGATGGGCCTCAAAAGCTATTTGGGGCCAGCTGTCAGTTGGGTTGGGTTGTATTTTTGTGGTAGCGTTGCTTGGCCCAATGTTATATGGGGTTGCCAAGTGCGACACAATCACAATACGATACATTACAGTTTCACTTTAACAGTGGAGTTGTAAATTTGAGATTTCGTTTAATTTTTTTCACGTTGGTGGTTGTCGCATCCTAAACATACAAAAGGGATGCAAATTCACATTATCAGCGCGAGTATTATATACTAAGTAAGGTTATTGTAGATTTCGATCCCCCAGAAGATAAAGAATTTGGCTATAATAGATCGTCGTTAAATTGGTATTACTCCAAATTTGTCTGTGATATGCAAACCATTTACAAATTCATTGTCTTTATTTATTATTAGAAACAATTCTCTTATTAATTAAGGTATGATCGGTGTACAGCAAATCAAGAATTTTAATTTGGGTTGATAGCTTACTTCACTATTATACAATCGAGTCTCTCTTTAAAAAGTCTCCCAATTTCTCTCTCTAAAATTGTCTCTGTGAAAGACTTCCAGCAACTTTGCTGTCAGCCCTAGCCTTTGGGTTGGGTGCCGGAGGCATCCTCCCTTCCTTCCTTATTTTCTTCTTCTCCTCCCTCTTCTAATTTTCCTCTTGAGTTTTCTCGAGTTCTCTTTCATTTGCACTTTCCTTCTTTTCCTTCCCTTCATCTCCTCTGCTCCTCCCCCTTCCTTACTTCCCTTCTCCTCTTCCTTCATCTTTTCCAGTTTTCTTCCTTCCTTGAGTTTAATCTTAGTTTTCCTTGATCCGAGTCTCAACTATCCAGGGCTTCTTCTCCATTATCCGGCCTTTTTCCCCCTGCTTTTACTGCTTTCTGTCTTTTATTTCCCTTTCTCCCTCCTTCCTAGCTGTGATACTTTATCCCCATCCCCCCATGTGCTTGATTGGTAGGCTTTGACCAGAAATTGGATATCAGATCCACTTCCCTCCCTCAGTTCCCCTCCCCCAACCGGCATGCCGGATTTCCATCGAGGCCAAGTGTTGGGTATTTTACATAACCCCTTAGCCTCACCTACTTCCCATATGTTACTTTGTTTGTATATGTTTGCAGGGGTTTGTGAAGGGAACTTGGATTTGATGTGTACTTTCTCAATTTAGAGTTTGACTTTCTCAGAGGATGTGATGGCGGCGATGATGTGGTCTTTGCTGTTGGAGATTAGGGATTTTTATTGTTTGTTTTCTGCTGCCTTCAGGCCTAAGCTTGTGTGGGCCTTCTGTTGTATCTTGGGTTACTGCGCTCATTTCGCTTGGGCCTTTTACTTTGCCTGTAGTTGTTTATTTGGTCCTTTTTGGGCCTTGTACTAATTTTTATTGTAATGAAAGTTGTCTTTGTGACAAAAAAATAAAAATAAAAAAGAAGAAAAGAGAATAAAAAAGCATATGAAAAACAAGAGGACCTAAATTTTACCCTTCTAACAATGAAAACAATAAAGTACAAGAAAAGAGGGGGATATAAAACATAACCCCTCCAAAGCCAAACCTAATGGTTTAAACTTGCAAAACAGATCGAACAACATCATAAGGTTAAGAATAAAAAAGTGAGACAAACATGTGTACCAAGATGTAAATTAATTTGAGAAGCGGAAATCAGGAAAGCCAATATAGTCTGAAAACAAATCGGCATGAGCTATTAACGGAACGGAATCATGCCATACCAAAATTGGAGAAGAGACTCATATTAGCAAATTTTTCCGCAACAACATTCCCTTCGCGATGTATGTGAGAGTTGTTGAAATTCATCTTCTAAATGCGGTCCAAACAAATAGACTATTGCGTATGAAGTGGTCAAAGAAGACCAAAATCAGTCGATTGGAGAGCAAAAATACCAATAGAAGAGTCACTTTCCAACCAAAGACAATGCCAACCCCATTGATGTGCAAATTCTAGACCAATAAAAATTGTTGATAGTTATGCAAAAAAAAAGAGTTGCAACGACCAATTCCTTGGCAGAAACCACCAAAACAAGAGTTGCAATGACCATGACAATCCCTGAAAATTCCTTCACAAGAAGCTGGACCACGATTTCCTTTACACAAACCATTGGAATTAAGTTTAATCCAAAAAGCCCAAGAAGACCAAAGCACAGGAAGAAAAATAGGGATAGGAGTTCGGTTTTTTTTTTAGTAAGTCGTTTTTTTTTTTTTCAAGCTTCTTTTATGGGTTTTTTATTATTTTGTTACGCCACTAGTTTTGTACAAGTTCACAAAAAACCAATCTATTTCTCTTCCATAGCCTTTAGTTTCCAAAATTTAGTCTACAAATTTTGGAAACGTAGCGTTGCCCTTTTCTATTAAATGCCTCCCCCCTCCTTACTTCGGAGCGGTTCACATTTTTGTTTTTCTTTAACAACTAGTCTTTCTTCGGAGCGGTTCACATTTTTGTTTTTCTTTAACAACTGCCATTTTGCCTACAGTAGTTAGGTCGAATGATGCACAAGCAGTGATTAGAAAAACAACCAAGTACATATCAAACTGCCGCAGCTAGCTATTGCAACTTTCGAGACCAATACGATCAAGCAACATAGTATCTATCTGCTATCGCTAGCCATGAATGGTGACGGAGCTAGCTTATTCCAAAACAGACATGGCATATACAAACAGAGCTGGTCCTGAAGGTGTGCAAAAGGTGCCATCACATAGGGCCTCTGATTTGGACAGGCCCCCAAATTTTCATTACATGTATACAGATGCATATAAATAGATGAGATGCAAAGGACAATCTTATATGTGGTTCTAGCGATTTAGCTCTTCTACCTTATGACCCATGGGCTCGGTTTGAATCCCTTTGATATTGCTTTTCTAATTTTTTAGCTTTTGCAAATTTGTAAACATAAAAAGGAGATAACAAAAAACACATCCAACGTATATCGAACTCAGGACCTTTGAAGGTAAGGAAAAAAGCTTGCCCAATCAAACAACTTATTTTTGTTATAGTAACTTGTAATATTTTACTTTTATAGATGAAAAATTTGAAAAAAATAATAATAATAAAGAAATATAACATAAAAAAAAAAAAAAAAAAATGAAGGGTCTCCGTCTAATTTTTGCACAGGGCCCCTAAATACTCAGGGTCGGCCTTGTATACAGAGTGCCCAAACTAAAGAAAATAGGGAGAAAATTAAGCAACTACCATGAAATAACGTCCCTAGACGATACAACTGCTCCAGCATTCATACATCCCAATCCTCCGCTTCAGTAGGAACATATCGTTTGTGATATAGGATCAACGCATTTTCCTTTGTATCCTCCTTCGTTCGTCTTGTGATCTTCGAACACTCACCAGTGATGCGCTGACCCCACACTTTACATATATAACAATACACGTAAACAGCACAGCCGATATTATGCTTGCACCTGTTACGCACTGAAGGACAACGCAAACAAACTATTACATAGCCCTTGCCAACCTCAGTTACGCCAGCTGGGACACGACGGAGGTAGGAGCACTCACAAGTCCCGTGGCCAACCTTGAGGCAAACACGACAAACTTTGTTGACACATTTCTCAGGCTCACAAGTTTTCTTCTCTGAAGTTGTATCCTCAAGTTAGACGTTGAGTTCAGTCAAAGAGTCTTCAACAGCATTTTCCTCTTTCTTCTTATCTGTTTTTAATTTACGGAAAAGTACAGAAAAAATTAATAATGTATCATATATAAGTATGTATCTGTACATATGTATGTATGAATTTCTGTGTATGGTAAGAGGCATCTTGATAAGGATAATTAACAAAGCCCATCATATGCATGCCACAAATATACATATATACATATAATTGAATCAACTCCTGCGAAATTTGTTCAGAATTCTGCCCAGGTAACCACAAAATGACTAGCTGCCATTTATATAAACCCTAAAAGATACATATACGATATATTAAAAGGGATAGGGTTTTATGCACACACAAAAATTAGTTATCAAATTAATTAAATTTATACACAGAAGCCTAAAACCAATTTTTTGCTTAGTATGTTTGCTCAAACTCGAAGCATGTTATCAGCGAAATCGAAATTATTTCCTCCTCACAAACCGTAATACTAAAAACCAAAAGCACACCAAAATGAGTCCGGAATTCACCTAGGAGCTTCGTCTCTTGGGCTGAGTTCATCACCTGCCAGAATCCTGATCCCATGCGGAGCTTGGCCTTTGATTTTGCTGTCAGTCGACGGTTCATGGCTATTCAGAGAGAGAGCCAGCGAGGGCTTTGAGGTTAGATTTGGGCCACAGCGAGATTGAGAAGGGAGGGAGGGGGGCTTTGGCTGGTAGTTTATTGGTTAGAAGGATAAGAGGTTTCCCTTATATACTAACTTTTGGGGTTTGATAATTACACTAACAACCCTGAGGTTTATAGGCGATTTCATAAATTTAAGTTTGAGACCTTACACTAGCACTCCTCAATTTTTAATTCACTTTTACATAACCTTTTTGGTCAAATTTTTACTGATAAATTGATAACTTTACCCTTATAACTAATTATTTAAACAATAAAGATAGTCTTTATAATTCCATAGAAAAAGAAAATATTAAAAATTTAAAACTGGTTTTGTACAAGCTTACAACCAAACCCCTTATGGATTTCTTGTTATACTTTTTAGTTAAAATGGTGTCTGAGATTTGCATAACTCCGCACTTTGGTCCCTAAGATTTGAAATCAATAGAATTTGTCCCTAAATTTTTCCACAATCAATCATTTTGGTTATTCCATGAAAATCTCCATAAAATAAGAATAAAATGACAAAAATACCCTCAAATTTTGCCAAATCATTTTGACCTATTGTTTATTATATTGAGGGTAATTTTGTTATTATGATCATTATTTACATAATTTTTCACCGAATGACGAAAATGATTGATGGTTATGGACTACTTCTATTGATTTCAAATCTCAAGGACCAAAGTGAGAAGTTAGACAAATCCCAATGACCATTTTAGCTAAAGAAACCTTCTTATTATTTTGTTAGGCCACTGGTTTTGTACAAGCTTACAACCAAACCCTTACTCTTCGGTCTCCGAAGCGGTTCACATTTTTGTTTTTCTTTAAAACCTGGCATTTTGCCTACAGTTAGCTCGGATGATGCACATGCAGTTATCAGCTATGCACATTGCACTGTATGATACGACTTTCTTAGCTAGCTTAGAATTTCAACTGACCTTCATACAGGCTGATCTTGCATCACATGCCTTCATGTGACGGGTTCAGAAATGGCAATCACTCCGAGTGGAGTTCCGCTGCTATGAACTCTGCAACCATGTCTACAGAAAATCCGTTTGAATGCACTCCTGCGAAATTTGTTCAGAATTCTACCCAGGTAACCACAATACATCTAGCTGCTATTATATAAACCCTAAAAGATAAATATACGATATATTAAAAGGGATATAGTTTTATGCACACAAAAATTTCGGTATGAATTAATTAAATTCACGCACAGCAGCCAAAAACCAAATTTTGTTTAGTATGTTTGCTCAAACGATCAAAGCATGTTATCAGCAAAATCGAAATTATTTCCTCATCACAAACCCTAAAAGAAAAACGAAAAGCATACCAAAACGAGTCCGGAACTCACCTAGGAGCTTTGGCGCTTGGGTTGAATTCTTCCAATTCCAGGATACTGATCCCACCAGGGACTTGGCCTTTGATTTGGCTTTCAGTCGGCAGTTCATGGCTTTGTCAGAGAGAGGAAGGGACTGGGCTTTGTGGGCAGTTACGGTTTATCACTGTGTTTGAGAGAGAGGGCTTTGGGGTTGAGAAGGGAGCGAGGGGGGCTTTGGCAGGTAGTTTAGGGTTAGAGCGATGGAGGGTTTAATTCATTAGCTAATATTATATTACAGCAGAATTGTTTTGTTATGTATATGTATGAGGTTGTGCTTTTACTCTTTATTTATGAGATATGCTTTGTACTCTTATTCTTTATTTTGTTAACATGCTTTATAAAGAGAGTGGAGCACAAAAAGAAAAAGAAACTTCGACACAAGTAATCACCATTGCTAATGATTTAGAGAAGGATTTTCGAACTTTTTTAGGCCTTCTACGAGAACACGGAACTACTAATATCTATTGGATTCATATAATACGATTGTTATCGTAACCGATTCAAGAATAACCTCCCGCGGATGGATCAGCAAACCTCATCAATTCAAGATTGTAAGATCAGATACACTTACGGTTGCATGCCACAACTACAACATGGAGGGCGCGACTAAGATATTGAATCATTTAGAAGACGAGGCAAAATTAAAACATTTATATAAAGCTTCAAATGAAGCAGTGGAGGAATACATGACGAAGAATGTCCCTTGGGACTCGGTTGGAGTCTACCTTGGCTCGATGGAATCCAAAACAAGAGCATATTTGTTCATCCATGAAGTTGAAATCTAACATCTTGCTGGTTTTGAATGGAAGAAAAATTGAGGTAAGTGTAAATGTTGGTATACTGATTATTACACTTATACCAATCTTTCTCCCATTCACAACCAGTAACCTTTTGGATTCAACCTCATGGATGATCAAATGTGCTCTTGGTATGCATTCTATATATCCCTTCCGAAAATAAGCATAAAATTGAGTGCCTAGAAATTAATTTTTGTTTAAAGCATTTTTGTTTATAGTTTTACTACAGCAGTTTGTCATTGTTCATTCATTCCACAATTTATAAAATCAAAAGCCCCCCTCTCTCTCAAGCTCGAATATTTGTAAATCAACCCAATAGATTTTTAAGTATAAAATTTGGGCTTGTAATCTTTCTATCCAAATTAATGGATCTTAATTGTATCCAGCTATATTTGAGCTTGTATAAATGAATTATGAAGTGATCTACTCTTGGTTACAAGCTGACTTCTGCATTTTTGCTACCAATCACAAGAGTATAAACACAATAAAAGGCTACGATAGACCAAAGAGAAGGTTTGTGGACTGACTTTGGTTTCTCACTGACTTCCTCTTGAAGAAAGTTGGGGTTCCATAAAATCAACTAGTAATATTGGAAGTAGCTCAATCTTTTATAAGCACATCCAATGTCCTTTCTTTCCCGAATGTAAAATTCCTACTCTCATCGTCTATTTCATTTACCAACCATATATGATATATACCAACAAGTCCACCAAAGTGCTAAGAGCAAGCTGGCATTATTTGCTTTCGTTTATGATTGAAAACTTGAAACAAACTCGTGGGAAAAGAATAGGAAGAGTCTGAGAGGGGACCATTAAAACCCTGTTAATTTGTAGGCGGCCACTAACTGTGTATAGCAGCAATATCTAAATAGAAGACTTTTGGTCATTACTTTTTCAAAGAAGGATGTGGCGCTTTCATGCACAAAGACAAATAGATAGCACAATGCAATGTTATACGGAACCAATGCTAACTACTATACAAACATCACATTACAAATTAAATGACCTAGTATTTTCAATTTGAGTCGGTTTTCACACAAACTTGTAATCATTTGCACACTAAATTTACGAGTTCATATATTTTTTGCGCTCATGAGTACGCTGGAGATTTTAAAAGGGGTGAAAAATCTCACTAGCCATGGAAAAAACTAGGGTTCCTCTTACTTTACATCATGCCGAAAGCGAGATGTGCTCATCGTCATCCAGTTTAGGGTTAGGTCGTCGAGGATGGGCTGAAAGTGAAAGCAGTCCATCCTAAAATAGCTAGCATGCAACCATGCAAGTGGCTTTATCTCTTTTGGCCAGCTGTAATGATCAAACTACGCTTTTCCTTGTTTGCAATGGCATTCCATATATTTTGAATCTTTTGATGATGAGATGATGCACCTTTCTCCCTGGAAGCCCAGTCCGGTCATCCAATGTTGAACACGAGGTTGAAATTATTGAAACTCACTTGTCAAATATTTAAAAAACAGTGTATTACATTCCACTTTAAGCCACCTCTTTGCAACTCTTTTCTTTTCTTTTTCTGTTCTATTTTCCTTAAAAGGAGAGGGATGGATCAAAAGTTCACAAAACAAGTTATTATATATGTAGCTAGGATCATTCATTGGATTAGTGATTAAATTTAATCAATGCAGATACCCATACGCAAAAACATTAGGGATAATCTGTTTGTACCTCAAAATTTGCTCACCATACCCTCCTCGTCCTTTTTGTAAATCTTAAAACTGAATTTCTTATTTATTTTTAAAAAATTGAAAAGAATAAAGAATAAAATAGGCAAGAAAGAAGAAGGAAAAGAAAAATTAGCCCATGCCCTAGGGGTTGCTGTCTCCACTTGGTTGGAGGAGCTATCATGTTTGACTTAACTAGTGGATGTGAATGCGCTTAAGTCTAAATTAACTTGACGTGAAAATAGTGACAAGATGACATATCAATAATACATTTATATATTCGTTTCGTATTTTACTATCTATGAGTGGGACAAGAAGATGTAAAGATTGAAGCAGCAGCTTCAATGGAGATCATCAAAGAACTAATTTAGAGAGAGAGAGAGAGAGAAAGCGTTGAGAGAAGTTTTCTTTGTATTTCTTGAGAGTCAAGTTATCTTCTTACACCTTAGCTATATGTATTTATCTGATTACAATACTTGCAACACAAGCTAACAATCTAACAATCTAACTTCCTTAGCACCATATTCTAACAACCTTGTAACTTCCCTTGGATCTTGTGACACTTGTCATCATCTAGACCCTTGAATTCCTTTCACTTGGATTCTCATCTTTGTGCTTGTTGTCCTTACTTAAATCCTCATCTTTGTGTTTGTCTACACTTTTACATCCCCCCTCAATCTCATGCACTAGTGAACTGAGCATGAGATTGCCACAGTGCTATCGAAACAAGGGTGCAAATAAACCCTTTGTGAGTATATCAACAAATTGTTTAGCAGAGAAAACATGTTGTACTTGAAGATCTTCTGTTGTAACTCTGTCACGAACAAAGTGATAGTCGATCTCTATGTGTTTGGACTTGGCATGAAAAACATGATTGGTTGATAGAGCTATAGCTGAGATGTTATCACAATGAATCATTGGTGCTTGTTAAAGGGGAATGTGTAAATCACAAAATAACTACCTTATCTAGGCTATTTTAGCAACTATGATAGCAAGAGCTCGATACTCAACTTCTGTGGATGACCTCGACATAGTGTGTTGCTTATTTGATGCCCAAGAAATGGGATTGGATCACAGGAAAACTATAAACCCTGAGGTAGATCTTCTGTCATTTGGATCCTCGGCCCAGTCTGCATCACTATAGGATTGAAGATGTATTGGTCCTAGTTTAAAGTGAATCCCATAATTTGATGTGCCATTGAGATATCTTAGAATTCTTTTAACTGCAATTACATGTGACTCCATAGGATTATGCATGAATTGACATGATTGATTCATAGAGAAGGCTATGTCAGGCCTTGTAAATTTGAGATATTAAAGTGCTCAAACTACACTTTTGTATTGATTCCCACAAATCCACTTTGTCAACTAACTCACTAATATATTTGGACTGTGAAACAAATAAGCCTTCTTCTGTGTGACTAATTTGCAGCCCTAAAAGGTAATGCAAATTGCCTAAATCCTTCATCTCAAACTCTGTAGTAAGTTCTTTGATCACCTCAGATATCAACTAAGATGAGCTGCCGATTAAAATTACATCATCAACATAAAGCAGCAACACTACAATGAATTGTTGAGTGTGTTGAACAAATAAAGATGGATCAGCCTGTGAAGACTTGAATCCCAATGTTGGTAAAAAACTAGTAAACCTGCCATTCCATGCTTTTGGAGCTTGTTTAAGCCCATAGAGTGATTTTTGAAGCTTGCAGACATAATTAGATGGATGCTGTGAGCTTTGAAACCCTGGAGGCTGCTCCATATACACTTCTTCTTGTAAAATGCCATGTAAGAAGACATTTTTCACATCTAATTGCCTGAGTTGCCACTTGAACTGAGATGCTAAAGCAACAATAAGCCTAATGGTTGTAGGCTTAACCACATGACTAAATATTTCTCCATAGTCTACACCTTCCTCTTGACTATAGCCCTTTGCTACAAGCCTTGCTTTATACCTTGCCACAGTGCCATTTGCATTCTTTTTTATTATGTACACCCATTTACACCTAACCAGGATTTTACCACTTGGAATTGGAACAAGAGACCATGTATGTTGAGAATGTAGTGCATCTATCTCTTATTGCATTGCATTTTGCCATTTTGATACTTTGGAAGCAGCCTTGAATGTTTTTGGCTCTGAGACAAGTGACTGAGAACCAATACTGGCTGAGAAAGCTTTCCTCTTGGTTATACCATTCTTGGATCTTGTTAACATAGCATGAAGTTGTTCATGCTAGAAATCAGGATCCACAAGGCCTGGATGCTGTGTAGGTGTCTTTTCTGGTATTTTAGGATTATGAGGCTCATTTGAACTATGACTTGGTGATGAATGAATGAAATTTGGGGTAGCAGATGCATATGTTTCCAAGAAATCTGAGGCATTAGATACAGGCAAAGAATATAAGGCACTAGATGTAGCCAATGAATCTGGGGCACTAGATGCATTTATAGTTACTGAATCTGTGATATTTGATGAAGATGCATGAGTATGAAGTGATGATATGACTTGATTAGTCAATGTAATTCATGGTAATGATGTACAATGATGCAGTGAAGAATTTGTGATTGGGGAGGTTGATGTTTTGACATAACCAAAAAACTTGTTGTATGGAAAGACTGATTCATTAAATAACACATGTCTGGATATGTACAGTTTATTCTGAGCAATGTCTAAACATATAAAACCTTTGTAATTTGCTACATAACCTAGAAAAACACATCTTGTTGTTTTTGGTTGTAATTTGGAAGTGTTATATGGTTTCAAGAGAGGAAAACAGGCACAACCAAAGATTTTTAAATGACTAATGTTGGGAATTTGACCATATAACAGTTGATAAGGGGAATTCCTTTTTAAAGTGACATAGGGCATTCAATTGATTAGATATGTTGCAGTGGCACAAGCATGAAACCAGAAGAAATTAGGTAATTTTGCAGTTTGAAGTAGAGTAATTGTAGTCTCTACAATGTGCCTATGTTTTCCTTCAGCTAAGCCATTCTATTCAGGAGTGTATGAACATGATTTGTGATGTATTATACCATTTGTAGCCAGAAAATGTTGGAATTGAGAACTTATATACTCTCCACCTCCATCACTTTGTAAAACTTTTACTTTGGCAGAAAATTGGGTACACACAAAGGCATGAAATTTGACAAATAAAGCAACCACTTCTGATATATTATTCAATGGGAAAATCCATGTATGTCTTGTACATTCATCTATGAAGGTTACATGATATCTAAATCCTTCATATGATAGTAGTGGGGCAGGTCCCCATACATCACTATGTATGATTTCTAGTGGATGTGTAGGCTTATTTGTAGGAAAAGAAAAAGGTAACTTGGTGAATTTTCCTTCTAGACATAGTGTACAAATTGATTTACATGTATCTAAAGATGCAGAGACTTAATGTCACATCCCGACCTGGGGTCTACCACATCCCGGGCTCACCACTGTAGCACGATATTATCTTCTTTGGGCCTCGATCACGCCCTCACGGTTTTGTTTCTGGGAACTCACACGAGAATTTCCCAGTGGGTTACCCATCATGGGATTGCTCTCGCGCGCTACTCGCTTAACTTCGGAGTTCCCATGGAACCCGAAGCCAGTGAGTTCCCAAAAAGCCTCGTGCTAGGTAGGGATGAGAATATACATATAAGGATCACTCCCTTGGGCAATGTGGGATCTTACAATTCACTCCACTTAGGGGCCCAACGTCTTCGTCGGTACACACACGGCCAATGTTAAGCTTTGATACCAAATTGTCACATCTCGGCCCGGGGTCCACCACATCCCGGGCCCACTACCGTAGCACGATATTATTCGTTTTAGGCCCCGACCATGCCCTCACGGTTTTATTTATGAGAATTCACACGAGAACTTCCCAATGGGTCACCCATCATGGGATTGCTCTCGCGCGCTATTCGCTTAACTTCGGAGTTCCCATGGAACCCGAAGCCAGTGAGCTCCCAAAAAGCCTCGTGCTAGGTAGGGATGGAAATATACATATAAGGATCACTCCCCTGGGCGATGTGGGATCTTACACTTAATGTTGATGAAGCATTGTAGAGGTGATTGCATTAGATGTGTGTCCTAGCCTTTAATGCCATAAACTTGTGCTAACAAGTTATGCAAGAAAGCATTTTTGTGATTGGAATGATGCATGTGGTAGCTTTTGAGTAATATGAAAAGGTATAGGGTAATAACCATCTTTACACAACCTCTTGAGAAGAATTATCCTTGTGAATTTGTCCTGAACCCAAAAGGAAACATCATCACATATGAACCTGCGTCTATTATCCTTACAAAGCTGGTAAATTGATAATAGATGCTGAGATATCTTTGGAACATGTAACACATTCATCAATATAAGGTTATGAGTTGAAGTGTGTATTTTTGAAGATCATATGTGAGAAATATGCAAACATGCACCACTTGATGTGTGTCATTACCTTGATATGGACTTGCCAATTCCAAGTTAGCTAGCTTAGATGTCATATGTGAAGTCGCACCAATGTCTGCAACCTAAAATTGTTTTGTAGGTGCAGATGGTTGATGATTAGCATGCATTGCAAAGAGATTTGGGGGTGGTGACTTTCCTTGATAAGCAAAATTGCCTCTATGATAACATTGAATAGTTGAATGACCACATTTCTAGCAAATTTGGCATTGAATTGGAGAACTAAAACTTGTGACTGATGTACTATGTCACTGGAAGCAATCAACTGCAATATGTCTTCTTTTGTTACAAATTTGGCATGTTGGTATCTTAGATTGATGATCTGGACATTAAGTTTGAAATAGCCTTGAAGCACTAAGAATTCTAGGACTTGCATTTGGTGGATGATTGTAAGATCTTGGCCCAGAGTGATATGATCTGCCTCTTCCTTTACCTCTAAAGTTGTTTCCCTCGTAACCCCTTTAGTTGTAAGAACCTTGATAATGACCACCATAGTTGTTGTATTGACTGCCATTGTTATTGTATTGACCACCAGAATTATAACCAGTAAAATTTGATCCATTACCATTACTCTTGTAGTTTTGATCATTGGTTCCAGAGCTAGAACCAAACTCAACAGATTGTGATGAGTCTTGATCAAGAATTAGAGCTGTCCCTTTATTGGTTTCAGTACCAGCAACCATTGCAGAACCAAAAGGTGTTGAGGACTTATAATATTGACCAATTGTAGTATCTTCTGTCAACAATTGAGATTTGAAATCTGCCTCTTATAACACATCTGAAAGTATTGAATTTTTCAGGAAGACCATTCAGGGCAAGAATGATTATATCATCATCATCATAAAAAATAACTCCTGCAACTGGAAGATGATCCCTTGCACCCTTGATCTTTTGCAAGTACACAAAGATAGATTCAGACCATTTTTTGATGTTCCAGAGCTCAATTTTCATATGAAAGATTGTAGCTTTTGTAACTGTCGAAAACCTCTCAGCAAGATTAACCCACATTTGATGAGAACTTTGACTTCCAATTATGCAGGACATTGTAGTTGTAGACAGAGTTGCAATGAATAATTGCATAAGAGCACGATCATGCATCTTCCAGACAAGATAATCATCATTTTCAATCCCTTCAGTTGTATCATAGTTATCAAACCTCGGAGGACATTTTTTTAATCCATTTACAAACCTCATAGTTCCATGACTTTCGAAGAGTAGTGTGATTTGAAAACTCCAAGTTAAGTAGTTAGAATCATCAAGCTTGATTATAATTGATGTAGAAATGGTGGGATAAGGCCGTTGATCGGAGACTAAACAATCTTTAACTGATCAGCAGTAACCATTGTTGATACTTTGTAGAATTCATTCACTGAGACGTTTTATCAAACAGTTGATATGCAGAAGATGCTTTGATTGAGATGCGGAAGCGCCAGGTCGATGTGTGGCGATGATACCATGTAAAGATTGAAGCAGCAGCTTCAATGGAAATGATCGAAGAAACCAATCTGTAGAGAGAGAGAGAGAGAGAGAGAGAGAGATTGAGAGTTGAGAGAAGTTTTCTTTGTATTTCTTGAGAGTCAAGTTATCTTCTTACACCTTAGCTATATGTATTTATCTAATTACGTTACTTGCAACACAAGCTAACAATCTAACAACCTTAGCACCAGATTCTAACAACCTTGTAACTTCCTTTGGATCTTGTGACACTTATCATCATCTAGACCCTTGAATTCCCTTCACTTGGATTGTCATCTTTATGCTTGTTGTCTTTACTTAAATCCTCATCTTTGTGTTTGTCTACACTCTGATAGAAGATTGGATTGCTTTATGTCGATGATATCATCTCCTTGATATGATAAGAACTTATTAATTACTACTTATTCATGCATTCGCATTGGCACAAGAAGATTGGACAATCGATCATAACTCACCACATTCACGAGAGAGCATAGCTCATGCCTTTCAAGGTCATTTTCTGTAGGTTACTAGGGTTTAATTAGCTTTGCTTTTTCGTGAACCATCTCGTTTTCTTAATCAAATGCTTCACATTATATTCGAGATGATGAATGAATTTTTCAGATCAAATTAAGCATAGGATGACAAGTGGTCAATTTTTTTTGTAAAGTTAATTAAATTAGTCTCATTAATTCATGACAATGCATGCAACTTTATCTATGATTTGAGGCCACGTATACAAACCAAATAAAGTCCATTTTAATTTTGTCAATATATAAAAGAACAATCATGATTTTGAAATGATGGAACATTTTTCCAAGTTCCACGTGACAAAAGGTTAAAGGGGTGAGAAGAAGAACGACCTTATGGTATATATTTTTCTATAAAATCTTTAATCAATTATGTTACAAGAAAATATTACAAAATATAATCAAAGATTCAAAAGAAAAGAAAATGTCAAACATGTGGGTGTCGGGAATATTTGTGGAAAGAGGAGTATTGAGTCGGCAGAAGAGTCCCAAGTAGGTTTCTCCACTTCACTGCACGCTTCCAACTTTGGTAGAGCCCACATTTTCCTCTACTTAAATCTTCGGCATGATGCTTTGCCGGGTTTAAACTTTAATTCCAGGGTAATGTTAGGAGATTAAAATTGGAGACAGTTTGTAAACTAAATAATATGTTACTAATATGAATGAATACGTTTATCAATGTAATTAATCAATCATGAATTTCTATGTTCTTTAGTTTCTATAATTTTGTCTATAAATTTAATTTTTCTAGCATTATCCTTAATCCCATGACTGGTTTATTTTGTTGGATGTTTACACAAACACAAAAAAAACAAAGAAAGATGTTCACAGGCTCACACTGGTAAGAATCGATTACATAAAGCTTTAACATATGCAGATTATTTTTTTTTCTCTTAGACCTATGTGGTAATGAAATACCGTTGGCCATTTTGCTAATTAAAGTATGTTTGAGTCGCATGAATGGAGTGGCGCATCTTCTTCTTTTTTTTTTTTTTTTTTTTTTTTAATGATCAAATGCAAAGCAACAAGTAGTATAGATTGCTTGGTGGTTAGTGCATTATTCTTCAACTCGTTGTGTTTTTGGTTTAAATTATTCTCCCTCTTCTCTTTCTTCAAGTATAAATTAAAGTAAAAACATCTCTTGTATTAACAACAAAAATGATCAAATGCAAGCATATAAAACGAAATAAAGCTTAAAATTTAGTGATATTTCTCTTTAAAGTATTGAAGAATGATTCAAATTTGAATCTGCATCTCCCATAAAGATTAAAACAAGAAAATTATTACTGGAATACAGCATAAAAATCATAGGAGAGATGTAATGAGTGAGATAACAGTTTACAAGGATATGGATAAGAAGTAGAACCATAAAGTAAGGGTTTAGTTTGGCCGAGTTTAGACCCCAATGTTCGATATTTTTTCTCTTTGTTGGATTAATTATTATAGGTCAAAAGGATGCATGTCCATGTTCAATGGAATTGATTAATTTTAGAAGAAAAAACAAACCAGATTCTTCAAAGTTTGAATTCATTTTATCAATCTTCATATCATATAACAACTACTCCCTTTATTGTCTATGAGTCGATGGGGACACATTTACCTGTTTTCCTTTCAAAATTATAGTACTGTCGTTTCACTAAATTAGAGAGTCTGAGAGTGTGAGGTGGCCAAAGTTATCATCTAACATTTGTTAGATGATCAAGTGACAAATAAATGCTAGCTCAAGTGACAAATAAAAGCATGTTATCCAATATCCTACTAAATAGGGTGTTGGATTTCCACCCATCCATCCCGAGTTCAAAATTTCTCATTCCATAAATTATTGTAATAGTTTCGATCTCTCCCCCTTCCCTTAACAATAATAATTTAACAAAATGACGAATACAAGTGAAGTAAATTAATTTGTTAAGCTCAAAACTAGGAGGTCAACAAAAACCAATATGGTCAAAAGAATTTAAGCGGCTCACTCCTAAATATGGGCTCAGGATATAAAACTAAATTATGAATAGAAGGATTTAAGTGGTTCACCCTTAAAAAGGGCTAGTGATCTGCTATATATTTGATGTAGATTACAAGATAACTTGAAATGATGTAAGTAATTTACAAGAGAACTTGAAAAGATGTAATCTGATTTTCCTCTCATGGATCTGACCGCTTATAAGGGTACCCAACCTCTTTATATAGGCCTTGAGTGAGTCCCAAAGTCTTGGGTCCTTAATTCTCTCATTGTCCTATCATTTAATGGGCTGAACACATATATGGGACATAGCTATTCCTCCATTATCCACTTGACATAAGTGACATTTGCTCAGAGCTACTTGCATGATTCCCAGGACGACGCATATCGAGCGCACCCCTTGTTCAAGAGTGGTGGGAAAGCACTCAGCAGCTCTAGGCCTGAGAGTATTTACGTCCCTTCATGGACTTATTTTAACGTTGATGGCCAACACGTTGAACGAAGTTGACGTCAGGGTAGACCTACCCTTGGAGCTCCATGCTAAAAAGTTGTCAGGCTTGCCAACTATCAAGAATGGTCGGAAAGTACTTTTAAGTTTTTTGCTCGTCCTTCTTTGTTGGCAGACAGTCCAAATCTAAGAGCGGCTATCTTCTTCGTTGTTGTGGTAGTTCTCTGTCTGCTTAGCTCCTTAGGCTAGCTTGTAAGCCAAATGTCTTGATCTTCTCATCCTTTAGTGAGTTTTCTTCAAGCCTATCTCCTTAACAACTATATATTATTTTAATGAGTCTAAAAGAACCATATATATATATATATATATATATATATATATATATATTGAACAAATGATATTAAAGAACATGTATTAACATAATTAGAATTAAGTTAGGTCGAAAATTTAATTCCAACCGAAGAAAAAAAAACCTGAAAAGGAGAGATGATTATTTTTACCAAATTAAGTGATTATATTATTGCACATCTTGTACATACATTGGCTCAACACACACACACACACACACACACATAATACATTCAGTAAATACATACAGGAGACTTGGAACAGTCAAGACATTGATACTACTGACTACACACACACATAATACATTCGGTAAATACATACAGGAGACTTGGAACAGTCAAGACATTGATACTACTAACTACTGCATTGCAAGTGGCAATATCATCTCTTCACTCGTTTAGATTCTTGTATTAGGTCATCATCATAAAAATGACATATTTGCCCTCATATGTGTAAATACACCCTTGCATTAACTTGTACAGCCCCCACCAAATCATATATATATTCATACTGATCTACTACAATCAGCCCTACCGAACCCAACTCTACGATTTGCCAGATCAAATTCAACCCATTGATTCCTCTGATGAAAATTTCCAATTATATTGCTGGATGCACCAAGCATGTTGGACCGTCCGACTGCAACGCAACGGACTCCGCCCCCAACTTCGGCTAGAATTTGTTCTTTTGGCGTCACAATCTCCACACCTTTGGCAAACACAAATGCCATGTCTCCTATCAACCGCCCGATCTCCATGCTGTCACCATCAAAACACATGTCGGACACACCTGCATACACGTAACCCTTTTTTAACTTTGCTCCCGCCAGTCTCACAATCTCTTCCCTCACCTTACTATACGCTTCATCCACAAAATAAGTGAACTCAGAACCCGAATCAATCATAGTCTGACCCGCCCCGCTGGCATCGGGTCGGAATATGGAGGGTTGAATTTTCAACATTTTCCCACCAATTCTTATCCCCACCATTACAACTGTATAGGCAAGGGGGTCCAAATTCGGCATGCGTTGACCTTGACCAAAGGTCAAGAGGTCAATGTATCGGAATCCCGCAGAATTCGGGTTGTGGCCCAAGTAGAAACTTCCGGTCGGCATATTGGACCCGGTTCGAGCCGGTCGGTTAGGTACGCAGTAGGAGAACTTGGTAACTTTTGCTTGGGAAGCGAAAGATAGCCTCCCAAGATTCATACCCAGAATACCCTTGGTGTCACTGGTGTCCTTAGCACAACCAAGAATCAAGGGAGGGGTACTTACGGAACGAGAAAAGGTAAATTTTTCTCGGACGAGATTGCCCTCAGCGAGAGTACCATCGGCATAGAAGTAGGAATAGTGGCAGAGGCGGTTTTGGTCGCAAGAGGTTGGGAGGGTAAAATCGGGAACCCGGGGTTTGCAAATAGGGTGAGTGCAAGGCAAAACAGAGAAGGTGGAAGAGAGAGAAGGGTCAAAAGACGCTGTGGGAGGAGGAGGTGGCCGTGGTTTGGGGTTCTTGTTGTGGCACTGAATCCATGAGAGTTGGCTTCCGGTGTCCAAAACCATCTGTTGGGTCTGCGGCGGAGTTCCGATTGGGAGAGAAACAATCAGAGCCATTGAATACTTGAACGAAATCTTGTAGTTGTACGACGGAGTTTTTAGTGTAGCACCACCAGCCGATCTTCTGGACAGTGTAGGGTTTTGCTTGGAGTTTGAAACGAGAGAGGCATGAAATGTTTTGGACGTGTTTGGAGGAGAGAGAGAAAGTGGAGAAGTAGTGAGAGGGAAAGAGAGAGAAAAAGCACTAGTGTCGTTGTTGTTCAACTTGTTTTGGTGCTTGTTCTGATCATCTTTCGGGATGGAAA
Source organism: Pyrus communis (assembly GCF_041283825.1). Lineage (NCBI taxonomy): Eukaryota > Viridiplantae > Streptophyta > Magnoliopsida > Rosales > Rosaceae > Pyrus > Pyrus communis. Next base: position 26,065,359 of record NC_142573.1, on the reverse strand, counting down.
TCGATTGAGAAGGAGAGAGGAGGAAGAAGATGAAGATCGTGAGAAGATTAAAGAACATGGTTTTGGGAGAGAGGTACATTATTACAAGCTAGCAAGCTAGGCTATTTAGTGATTGATTTACAAAAGCACACACAGAAAGAAGAGAGAAGAGGAGAGAAATGAAGGGGGTGGGTGGGTTTTTCAGTAGAGTGGGGTTGTGGAGGTGGGGTAGTATTTATACCATCGGAATTATGAGGGTAGAAGGAGGAAGAAAACTAAAGAAGAAAGTTAAGGAACAAACAAAGACAGGAGAAGCCAGACGAAAAAAGAAAAGAGCGGAAGATAACGCGTTTTTGTTAAAGGAGTAGTTAAGAGTAGGGATCATATATATGTGTGTGTGTGTGCATATCGAGGAGGATTTTGGAGATCATTCAATCACATCCGTTCATTGTAAATTATGCGGTAAAAAATTATTGTAAAATTTTTATTTAAACTTGAATATAAACAGTACTTGACAAAAAACGATTGTACGATGTAGGATGAATGAATGTGATTGGAAGATCCCAATAATCCTCACAAAGAGGATCTGGCGAGAATCCTCTCTATATATATATATGGCTTCCACTGTTTCATATATAAAATTGCATGTGTGATGGGGGAAATTTTTCATTTTGCCTGGAACATTGGTAGTATGCCACTTGTCATAATACAAGCAGAGAAAAATTTTATTTTTAAAGTTGTTAAATTTTTAACACAAGTATCTTATCATTTATATAATGATACGTAGTGTATCACTTCGTGTTTGGGTTTAACTGAAAATTTATAGGGTGATGGGGCATGGGTGATGGTGAGTGGGGAAGGGTCGATATGCAAGTGTCTTGATGTCCACACATTTAAGTACTACACATAAATTATGTACAGTAATTATGGCCTTTTTGTCTTGTTTTTATATGTATATTGGATGACAACGTTTGCCGGAAGACCCCAACGCATTCACGCACTAAATGTAAATGGCCGGTGGCCAAATTCTTGTGTGGAATAATTACCACGCGTTGGTGACACTAGAGAAAAAGACACTCAGATTATAGTTTCACTTGGACCGATTGATATTAGAATGACTTAGCTAAATGCTAAGCGGCAGTATCGCTGATTATCTCACTGATTATTGTTACATGAATTATTTTATGTATCTACGACATAAATTTTAAAATTTAAATGCATTAAATGACAATCAATAGAATGATAAAAATTACCACTACTTAACGTGCCTATGTCCAAGGACAGTAACTTCTTTTTTCCTCGCTTTATTTGCACCAATCACTAATAAAACGACTTCCCATGCATTCGCCACCGTGTGGAGAGATGTGGTCAAAGGTCGCAGATGTGTGGAGTTTTATAAAGAGATTTGCGTTGTTGTGTATTAGGATTAGGAATACCATAGTGTTTCAGAAATGAAATTGCCAGAGGATTAAGCTGGTTGGGAATCAAAATTAAGCCATAATCAATCGACTTCCATGCCAATATTAATTTCATTAGTTAAATATGCTCTTCCCAGCATTATCGTTTTGGACAACATGGTATTGTATGAGCATAAAACTAGCAACGAGGTAAATGAGATCAATTACTCACTCCAATATTTTTCTGTTTCCATTAAGATCTTGAATAAGTTGTAGATGCAAATTCTGAACCCAACAATTTTTATTGTTCTTAAAAAGAAGGACACAGTGTTTAATGAACATGGCTCAATCAGTTAAGAGGTCATGAATTTGAATGAAAAAACAAACCATACTATTTCGTTTGTCTTCTAATTAATATTAAGATTATTAAAATATCTCTTACTTGGGTTTACTATCATGGATAGACACTGAACTAGCAAGGACAAAATTTTATCCGTGTTTACTAGGGAATGAGAATAATTGGTGCCATGGCGTTAACATATGACTAATCAATCTAAATTGAAAACATTAGAAAACAAAATTATTGCGTGGTAGCTGTCGGATCTCAACGTATCTAACTCCTGGAACAAGATTATTATATGATTCACGGGTTATGCGTGTAGGATTTGTTAGAATATTAAATCGTTGGCCATAGTCGAGCACGTAGTTAATAAAACCACAAATAACTAAATCGATGAACTGACAGCGACATGTATATAGAAGGAAAAACTAACCCGCAGCTGTTGAAAGAAGATGAAGCCATTATCACACAAAGTAGTATTTCTTCTTCTTTCCGTCAAAACCAAAAGTATTCAAACTAACAATAGGTCTTAGTTCGAATTTGAGCGTATGTTTTGTAAGAGTAGATGCCACAATTTATACATATTTAATCCATGTAATTCCTCTATTAGACTCTTCATTCAATACCAGTTACAGTATTGTATATGAAGTGTTAATAAACCAGTTTACATACTTTTATTCAATCCTTCACAAACAAGGACTAATTATATCATTTTACCTTATTAATTTATATACCAACGTGAAACAAATAGCCGGCCTTAAGACTGATACTCATGATCATATTCTAATAGGATTATATTGGTCCAAGAGACAGAAATATGCTTACTTGGGAGCTAATAATAATGTTGCATCTAGCTACCCTTTAAAATATGAAGACGGTTTCATCTACTAGCCCCAGAAAATGCGAAAATTCTACAATGCACAGGTGTATGAGATGCATCGATGCATTGGACGGTTGAATCTACATGATTGAATTTTGATAACCTTAATCTAGCCGTTCAAGCACTGATGCATCCCCTACACCGTTATATTGTAGAAAAACCAACTGGACCTGTGTCAATTGTCAAGTCAAACGAATATTAGAGCTTATTTGTTTAAGCAATGTGCCTTCATCTTACAAAATGCAATAGTGCCATATTAATACCATATGTTAATAGATGTAGATGCAATCAACAATAATGCTGGAAAAAAAAAAAAGAATATATACACGTATGTGGCAACCAATGTGCTGATAAAATAAACAAATGGGTGATAGAACGGCTCATGGAATGCCTTTACTATTTGATTAGTATTGTGCAGTATTAGGCATCATACCAATAATTATTAAACTATTTCTATATGATCATTAAAATTGCACTCCATCATTCAATTGCATCAATTTGATACTTAGATACATAGTATTGTTCACCAATAGCATTGTTTACAACAGTTTTTTATTTAAATTTTGTAGAAAATGATTATGCAAGATTAGCTCTTCATCAACAGTCGTGTGTGAGGCACCAACCCTTTCCTTAAGGAAAAAAGACCATTTATAATATACTTGCAGCAAAGATGTATTCTCAATTGTATATGTTTCTCTTTACGACATCGGTTACTTGTAAATCTTTTCAAACAATACTACTCGTCAAATTCATATATCAAATTTTGTCCGCAAGGAGCATTTTTTTTTCATCCTCGGACGTTTTGTTCAATTCCGGAACTTTCGTTCTCATGCCCAGAGCCCTCGCGATTAATTAGGACAAAGAGCGAGAACGAGAAGATGCATTGTTATTGATCGGGAATCGATACGGATTACCCCATCTAATAATTTGTCTTTCAACATCACAATATAATGTTTCATTTAAATCTGGACAAACTTTTTATTCAGATTTTATTGGTACCAGATAAGGTCATAATATATGTGAAGTTAAACAGAAACTCGTGCTGCTTAACGAATTTAAAATTAGTGTAATCTCCTGGTAGCTAAAGTAGTGAGAAACACTCTATTACGAGGATCAAATTAACAAGTTGTAGGGGGGGGGAAATCACTCGCCTATCAACTGTTAATGTCGAGTGTACTAACAGTTTGTTTCATGAGTATTTTTATCCGTAACATAAATGTTTTTTTTTACTATAAAAGAGGGTTTTAAGGGGCACATTTATAAGGAACCCTAAACATGTCAGAAAATAATAAAATTGAGAAGCTGCAATGAGCAGTCAATCAATGCAACAGAAATTACTCAACGTGAAGATGCTGCCATTTTATAACCTAAGTACTTTTATTCCAGCCAAATATAAAACATGCATGCTGCAAGCCTTCAAGTCTTCAACAATGTTAACCAGATTTGAGCAGCGAGCAATGCAGGTGCTGAAGAGCTTCACAAAAGAGGTTTGGTCATAGTGTTTTTTCTTTTTCAATCTTTTCCTGCAATACAATAACAAAACCATCCAGTAAACTCAATCAGCGCACACATCATGGAAAAAAATTAATCAAATTGGACATATAAATGTATTGGGAAAAAACATGTATCACACAAGTACTATAGTGCATCAACTGTACCGTTCCATTCGCAACAGAATGGGCAATCAACGTCGAAGTGAGTGGAAGATGAAAAATTGCTCCACCGCATAACGAGTATTGAAAAAACAAAAACAACTTCAAATGCGTCCTAACTCAGTGTATTGGCTTCTTACAATTTCTCTTCCTCCAATATGTTTCGAATAGTAAAGTCAGAAAATAAAAACAATTTATATGCACCCCTAAACATATGTTGAGTTAGTTGATACTTGATAATAAACTCTGCTACATGTTAAACTTCTTGATCATCAATCTCTTTGTTTCTTTAGCTAACATGTCTTCCTAAATGAAAGAAGGTGAAATATAATAAAAGTTATGGAATTTATCCCCATATTTGTTTGGGGTTATCTCGTTGAATATGTTGAGAAAGAAATTTCTGATTGATTTTCATATATTGTAAATTGATATGTAGATTATTTACTTCCTTATTTAGCCTATGTTTCAGCCTTACTTGTAGGCAATAGAATAGGAATGTGTTGACTGATATGTGTATATAAGAATGTAAACCTAATTGAATATATATGAAAATACAATTCCAGTACAACACGTTTTCGAGATGGTACTAGAGCATTGATCTGGGAAACACGCAAACCACAATTCCAAAACAAACACGATCATGGGCGATAAGCCAGATTCGAAGTCAACCAGTTCAGGCATGACTTCTCATCCAAAATGGGAAAATCCCAATCATCCATTTTTTCTCCATCACTCGAACCAACCTGGTGCGATCCTTGTGCCATAGCCATTGGTGGAAGACAACTACAACACATGGGTTCAATCCATGAGTATGGCCTTAACGGTCAAGAACAAACTTGGTTTTGTTGATGGGACAATCACAAAGCCAAGTGAAAACAATCTTGAAGAGTTGCAGCAGTGGAATCGTTGCAACAACTTGGTAAAGACATGACTGCTAGGTTCCATGTCAAAGGAGATCTCAGGGAGCGTCATCAACTACAAAGATGCTCGACATATGTGGACCAATTTGCAGGAGAGGTTCTCACATATGAATGTAGTTCAATTATTCCATGTTGAGAATGAGATTCATGATTACGTCCAAGGCGACATGAGTATAAGTTCTTATTTTACCAAACTCAAAAGTTTGTGGGATGAACGCGACACTTTGTGTTCCATTCCCACATGCAGTTGTGGAACTAAGACGGAGATGACATCGTATGTTGAGACTCAGAAAACCATGAAGTTTCTTATGGGATTGATCGAATCGTATGCTACGGTTCGAAGCAATACTCTTCTCCTCGAACCACTACCTACGGTAAACAAGGCATATGCATTGGTCCTTCGACATGAACGTCAGGCAGAGGTTTCTAATGGGAAGATTACACAATCGGAGGCTGCTGTTTTTGCAGTGAAAAACTCATTACAAGAACCTGCATCGGAGAACACTGAGGCATGATGTGGAAAGTGCAACAAATCCAATCACACCACCAAAAATTGCTGTGCACATCTTAAATGCACTTTTTGTGGTTGGAAAGGTCACATTTCTGAATTCTGTCGTAAACAGAAAGCTGCTGCAGAGACTGAGTCTAGTCGCCCTTTTTCTTCCAAGGGGAATCAAATTTCCCAACATAACAAGCAAGAGACAATGTCAAATTTCCCGTTCTCTCAGGAGGATTGCAAGCAAATCCTTTAGATGTTGAACAAGAACAAGTCATCACTTGCCAACCAAGTCGGTAACCATTCTACTCATGAAGACCTTTTAGGTAAAGCCTTCTCTTTTTCATCTAAAGGCACTAACAGCATCTGGATCCTGGACAGTGGCGCCACGGATCACATAGTCTGTAGCCCTAGTTTGCTTACACATTCACGAGCAGTTGACAACCATACCGTTGAGCTACCCAATGGTTCTGTCGCCAAAGTCACCCATATTGGACAAGTTATTTTTTCTTCTAATCTTATCCTTGATAATGTCCTGTGCGTGCCATTTTTTAGATTCAACCTCATATCCATAAGTAAACTAGCCTATGATTCTTTATATGTCACAATCTTCTTAACCCATTTTTGTGTTATCCAGGACCTTCGCTCAGGGAAGATGATTGGGACGGGAATTGAAAGGGAGAGACTCTACTACCTTGACTCATCAAAGAAAGGAACATGCAACACTATCCATATTGTCTCACCACAACTTTGGCATCAACGCCTCGGCCATCCATCTCATAAAGCCTCTTTGTTATTTCCATATTTAAATAACAAGACTTACCAGTCTGACAAATGTTTAATTTGCCTATTGGCCAAACAAACAAGATTGCCCTTTCCATTAAGTTCAATTTCTACCAAATCCTGTTTTGAATTATTACATATTGATATTTGGGGTGGTTATCAGGTTGCTTCTCTTTCAGGTGCCAAATATTTCCTTACCATCGTAGATGACCACACTAGAAGTACTTGGGTTTATTTGATGAAGCACAAATTAGACACAAAAGACATCATAGTCAAATTCATTCAAATGGTTGAGACTCAATTCAATACTAAAGTTCAAACCATACGAAGTGACAATGGCCCTGAGTTTAAACTTAAGCAATTTTATGCCCACGAAGGCATTCTACATCAATCTAGCTGCGTCAACACACCACAACAAAATGGTGTTGCTGAACGTAGACATCGGCATTTGCTCAATGTTGCTCAGGCTTTTCTTTTTCAAGCTTGCCTACCAAAACGTTTTTGGGGGGATGCCATTTTAACCTCGACCTATCTCATCAATAGAACACCCATTCCACTTCTTCACGGTAAAACACCCTACGAAAAATTGTTTCACAAGGCACCTAACTATTCTCATTTAAAGGTTTTTGGTAGCTTATGTTTTGCTTCTACACATGCCCAAAAACCCTCTAAATTTGATCCTCGTGCAACACCATGTCTTTTTCTTGGCTATCCTTATGGTCAAAAGGGTTATCGGTTGTTTGATCTCAAACAAAATAAAACATTTGTTTCCAAGGATGTTGTGTTTTTTGAGGACCATTTTCCATTCCAAAACTCTAATTCTTCCGCTGCACGCACCTCCTCAAACCCTACCACACCCTCTATCCCGGTTGATTTTGACTCATCCACCCTTTTCTCCAATAGCCATCTTCGATACCAATCTTCCTTTTAGATACCACTATTTCCCTACCCACTGAAATCACACCACCTTCCCCTCACCCACCAGACTCAACTCCCTCTCCCACCCCCGATATTTTATCTTCTCCTCCTACGCCTACTACACCTTCCTCACCCAACCCAACCACTCCACCTCGTCACAGCACTCAACCCACAAAACCATCCACAATTTTGCAGGACTTTCACGTCGAGGTGGCTCTCCCATCCCGTGTTGCTCCCCCATCTTCCACCAGTATGGTCCAGTCGTCAGGTACGCCTCACACTCTATCTTGTTACTATCCTATAACCGTCTCTCTTCCCCTCACAAACTTTTCCTCGCCAACCTCACCATTACCAAAAACCCACAAGTTTTTCGTAGGCTGTCCAGGACCCTCACTGGCGTGCCGCTCTCTAAGACAATTGTACTTGGACTCTGGTGCCCTTGCCCTCTCACAAACATCCCATTGGGTGCAAATGGGTTTATAAGGTGAAGTTTAAACCTGATGGAAGTGTTGAGCACTACAAAGCCCGTCTCGTTGCTAAAGGCTACAGTCAAATTGAAGGCCTTGATTATTGGGAAACTTTTGCTCCCGTTGCCAAGCTCACCACTGTTCATGTCTTCCTCAGTGTTGCTTATCTCCGTGGTTAGTATCTTCATCAACTTGATGTGAACAATGCTTTTTTGCATGGTGATCTCTACGAGGATGTTTATATGTCCTTGCCTCCTGGGTTCGGACGAAAGGGGGAAAACTCGAGTATGTAAATTGAACAAATCTCTTTACGGTTTGAAACAGGCCTCGAGACAGTGGTTTATCAAGCTGTCTAGTGCTCTCAAGGCCGCTGGTTTTCATCAATCATGATCAGATTACTCATTGTTCGTCTGAAATAGTCAAGGTAGCTTCATGGCATTACTTGTCTACGTTGATCATGTGATACTTGCAGGAAATAATTTGAGAGAAATTGAAGAAACTAAACTCTTTCTTTCCCGAAATTTTAAGATAAAGGATTTGGGAAAACTTAAATATTTTCTGGGGATAGAAGTTGCAAGATCAAAACAAAGGATTGCCTTATGCCAACACAATTATGTGCTGGAGATACTGGAAGATGCAAGGTTCCTTGGTGTGAAACCCTCACGGTTCCCAGTGGAACCAAATTTGTCCCTCACGCAAATGGATATGACACTTTTTCATGATCCTTCTTCTTACAGACAACTCGTAAGGAGACTGATCTACTTAACCATCACAAGGCCTGATCTAACCTATGTTGTTAATAAGTTGAGCCAATTCATGGACAAGCCACAACAGCCACACCTTGAAGCAGTTCATAAGGTTCTTAGGTATATTAAACAATCACCTGGACAAGGAATTTTCTTACCCTTTACAGGTTCATTACAGTTGCAAGCCTTTTGTGATGCTGATTGGGCTCGGTGTAAAGACACTCGAAGATCTATAACTTATTATTGTATCTTTCTTGGTCAAGCACTAATTTCTTGGAAAACGAAGAAACAAAGCACTGTATCCCGTTCCAGTGCAGAAGCAGAATATCGTTCTATGGCTACTACATGTTGTGAAGTTATATGGCTAAAGAACATTTTGAAGGATTTGGGAGTGAACCATGCACAACCTGTCACACTATTTTGTGATAATCAAGCTGCCATGCATATTGCTTCGAATCTAGTATTTCATGAACGAACGAAGCATATAGAGATAGACTATCACTTAGTACGTGAAAAGATTCAAACATGAATGGTGAAGACAGCTTACATACAGACATCGAATCAACCTGCAGATTTGTTCACCAAGCCGTTAAGCTTGACGCAGTTTGAAGTTTTACTTGGCAAGTTGGGTGTCATTAACATACACTCCAACTTGAGGGGGAATGTTGAGAAAGAAATTTCTGATTGATTTTCATATATTGTAAATTGATATGTAGATTATTTACTTCCTTATTTAGCCTATGTTTCAGCCTTACGTAGACAATAGAATAGGAATGTGTTGACTGATATGTGTATATAAGAATGTAAACCTAATTGAATATATATGAAAATACAATTCCAGTACAACATGTTTTCTTAGAGAATATTTCTTTGTAATGCAAAGATTGTATAAGTATATACTGAATTTATCTTTGTGAATGAACTTGATTTTAATTGTAACAAATTCAAGCTACAATGAACAACTTTAGTCATTAAATATTCTACAAAGATAAATTTATGCCCAAAATGAAATTATGAAATGAGATTCACTCTTTTCCTAGGAATACATTAAAATAATACTTCTAGAGCCTCATATGATCCCTCAATGCCTCAATCCTTCTTCGTAAATATGCAAAGGAAAAAGCATAAGCCACATAACCATATTGTGATGATGTTTTTTTCTAGATGTTTTGTTATCGAAGCTCAAGGTAGCTATCTTCTTTTCATTTTGATAACACAATCCTGAACACCCATTTTCTCTCCTTCGACACCCCTATTTAGTTTTGGTCTTTGGATTGAATAAATTAGAAGATTAATTATGTGCGGAAATCATTTCTCATTCTTTATGCACGAGATTAGTCTTGCTTTCAAGGAGCTAGCCCTTTGTGAGGCTAAACCCACCCCCTCTCCCTAGTGTAGATAATAACGTTTGTTAAAAATAAATAAATAAATAAATAAATTTTGCTTTTGAGGAATATGACTTTGTAATTGTCATTTGACCTTTTCTTTTATATTTCTCTATCTACTCCAACTCAGCCAACATCAAATGATGGTTACAAAGTCATATTCCCTGAAAGCAAGACTGTTTTTTTTTTTTTTTTTTTGAACAAACGATATTATCTACACTAGGGAGAGGGGGTGCGTTTAGGCTCATAATAAGCTAGCTCCTCGAACGCAAGACTTAATCTCGCACATAAAGATTGGGAAATGATTTTTGCACATTATTATTCTTCTAATTTATTCAATCCAAGGACCAAAACTAAATAAGGGTGTCAAATGACAGAAAATGGGTGTTCAGGATTGCGCTATCAAAATCAAAGGAAGCCAACTACCTTGAGCTTCGATGACAAAGCATCCGAAAAAACATCATCATAATGTGACATCATATAATCTGATTATATATTAGCTTCAATATAGATTGTGTTATATAACATTTGAATAAGAACAGTTGAAAGATGACGACTCACTTCAACCTAATTCCACGCCTAACATTGCCCTCACTTGTCATTGACATCTTTGAATTATTCTTACAAGTCAACAATGTTGTGTTGATCTCCTTCAACTTCTCCAGTTTTGGTCCAAGTTTGACAAATTTAACCTTCCAAGGTGATGGACTTCTATCTGGGGAAGTAATCTAACTCACAAAGAATCAAGTTGATGATCCTCCCCTTCCTAGCAATGTTGGCAGAGCCTTTTATGCCCAGCTGGTGTGCCTTTGGGATACCAGCTTAGGGATGCTCACCGATTTCACAACCCATTTCTTATATATAAGACTATGTAAGGTCCCTCCTCCCATTAATGTGAGATTCATTCTTAACATGGGATGTGAAGGTAAAAGAGCCCCAAATTGGTGAAAGGAGAAACTTTGCAATGGCTTATAAGAGGTTGGGTTACTCCCTATATTGCCAATTGGTTTTATGGTGTAACCTCAACTTTATTTATGGTATCAGAGCAGGTTGTCCCACTTGTGAAGCCTAATAGCCGCATACGCTCCACATCACCCTGTTGTGTTGTCCACGTGTTAAGCTTAAAAATTTGCCACATGTGAGGGGCTTGTTGAGAATGAATCCCACATCGATGAGAGGAGTGTTAAGAATGAATTTTATATCGAACGACCACTCGCACTCCAAAGAATAGTGCAACAAAGTTGTCCATTGCCTTAAAATAAGTGACGAAGTTATTGCATTATGAGAATTATTAAGGCCACGACATTTATCTATCGCATTAAGGTTTAGCCGACTTCTCTTTGTTAGCATTCTTAACATGCCCCCTCACTTGTGGTGAATTTTTAAGTCTAACATGTGGACAACACAATAGGGTGCCTGGAGAGCGTGTGGCCATTCGATGTGAGATTCATTCTCAACACTCCTCCCATCGATTTGAGATTTAGTCTCAACACTCCTCCATCGCTTTGGGACTAAGCATGCAATACAAGCGTACCTCAAAGGAAGACAAGTTGAAAGTTTACCTCCATTTACATGGTCTACCAAAGGACTTAGATGCTTTGATGTGGAGAGCAAACCTAAAAAAGGGAAGAGGCGATGCTGAGTAATTAGGAATATGATGTGTGTGGCCATGGTCTTAATTGAGTTTTTGAGAGGATTGATAAAAGATCTAGACCTGACGAAGATTGTATCAGATGATGATTGAGAGTTCGCTTTCTTTTGTCCTTCTTACTCACTAATTCTGTCTCTTATGGTATTATTGGGTAAGTTTGAACCCATGGATAAATACAGACAATCATCTAGGTGTGTATGGATGAAATGGAGAAAGCTGCAGCTCGTTTCCTTGTGTCATTACACTATTACATGCAAGAGCTCTTAATAATCACACTCTCTATCTCTATATATATTTGTATAGATATATTTCGTTGTGTCTTGATTACCCGACGAATATTACGTCACACAAAGGTTTTCTATCCCATATCGATGGGAGGAGTGTTGAGAATAAATCTCACATCAATGGAAGGAGGGTCCTTGCATAGGCCTATAAGTACGTTGGGCTACTCCCCATATTGCCAATTGGGTTTATGATAGAACCCCAACTTTCTTTATAGAGGAGGAGGAAGAGGAAAAGAAGAAAGTGGATGCTGGACTGCTGCTGGACTGCTGCAAGGGAATGGATGCTTAGCTGTTGTATATGCGATAAATTCACTCTTCCACTCATTGTAAATTTATCCTAAAACAACATTGAATCAGAATAGAAACTTTACTAGTAATGAAAATGTAACAAGAATTTATAACAAAACAAAACCTAATTTAGCAAACAATCAATTAATTTTGTTTCTTGAACCCAACAAAAGTTTTGCTGGCAAAGGAAATCTCACCAAAAAAAAATGACTCGTTGAAAGTGGCATTAGAATCCATGCAAACAAATTATTTTTTCGGCATTGGGGTACTAAGTAGATAAAAAAGTTGTTGGGAAAGCGTTTTGCCTTTCTGGACGAATACACAGCAAACAATCCTCACATAAGTAACTGCAGAGACGAGTTCAAACATTTGGTTGCATATATTTTTATAATTAGGCTTACTTAGTAAGATAAAACTTTGTTGTTGTTGTTGTAGGCTTTTTATCAATTACAGAGGTGCTGGATTTGGGGCATTTTCCAAAATTAGGAAGAGAAATACCACTAAATTTGGGGTTTTCTGGACTGCTAGAAATGCTTCATTATAAACATGTCAAGTTTTTCTTTGAAAACTCAAGTGATTTATGAAGAACCACATGGCAAGTGCTCTATGACCCAAAAGCGCTTCAAACATTTTCGCCAAATTCAGTCGGAAGTGTTTTTGATTGTCAGAAACTGCTTCTAAGATTCTAACCCTTCCAAAAACAATCCCAACAGCAGCTCCTTGGTGCATCAATTAACTTTCACCAAAAGCTACTATCGTTGTTGACTGGCACCGCTTACTGACATTTCTTTTCTTAGTTGTTGCCTAAAGTCTCAGTCCTTATGAAATGCATAGTCCAACCATAAGAAAATAGGTTATACTATAGATTTATAGACTTGGTATGTATATACCGTTTTTGTATAGATGTCGCTGGAGTTGGAGTAGATAGAGAAATATAAAAGAAGAGGTCAAATGACGGCTACAAAATCATATTCCTCGAAAGCGAAGATAGCTACCATGAGCCTTGATAACTCAGCTGTGAATGATTCGACAAAACATCATAACAATCTGAAATCATGTTATCTGTATATATATTAGCTTCAATATTGATAGTGTGAGCATTTGAGTAAGAACAATTGAAAGAAAATGACTCTCTTCAACCCCAATTTTACACCCAACATTGCCCTCACTTGTCATTAACATCTTTGTATTCTTCTTACTAGTCAGCAATGTTGTGTCAACCTTCTTCAAGTTCTCCAGTTTTGGTCCAAACTTGTGGATTTAACCTTCCAAGGTGATGCATTTCAATTTGGGGGAGTAATCCAACTCACGAAGAACCAAGTTGAAGGTCCTCCCCTTCCTCGAAGTGTTGGCAGAGCCTCGTTGCCCAGCCGGTTCGCCTTTGGGATGCCAGCACAGGGAGGCTCACGGACTTCACTACCCATTTCAACTTCATCGTGAAAGCCCTGAGTGATACCTACTACGGCGATGGCATATCCTTCTTCATTGCACCATTCGGATCAAACATCCCTCACAATTCAAGTGGTGGATACTTTGGTTTATTTAGTTCTGATTCGACTTTTGACTCCTGAAACAAAGTCGTTGCCGTTGAGTTTGACAGTTATAAAAATATGTGGGATCCAAGTCCTATCATGTAGGAATCAATGTTAATTCCATAACCTCAATAGCCAATGTCACATTGAAAAGCGGCATAAAAAATGATCTGTAGCAAATGCATGGGTAAGCCAACTCCACCACCCAAAACTTGTGCGTTGTCCTAATTTTTTTTTGCTAAAAATCCAGTATACGATGTCGGAGATTGTAGTCTTTCATATATAGTCGATCTGAGGAATGTGCTGCCGGAGCTGGTTAGCGTTGGTTTCTGTGCTGCCGCAGGTGTGTGGGTTGAACTACACAGGCATTCGCTCTTGGTCATTCTGTTCAACCTTGGAAACCCGCAGTGCCAATGCAGCCGGGACTCTTCAACTCAAGATTATTTCTGCATTCTGTTAGTGTGGGGAATACTTGTTTAAATTATTTACAATGATCAACCATTGTTTTGGGATGTTTGCTGCAAATAACAACACTCCAAGAACACATCTTTTTCTTTCTACTACGAATTTGCTCGCCACCCTATTTAATTTTCATGGTCATGGATGTTTAACATAAAACTACATTGCGTACGTCTAACATACCATTGATATAGTAAGTTCATACGCTTCGCGTAGACAAGTCATTTAACTCGTTTCCTCACCTTCGCACAGGAACAAAACCGAAGATGAATATTTAGTACATCTGAAAAAAGCACGCTAACTTAAGTTACAAGTAATAACCTTGTATTTCCTTACGAGAACATTGACCACATGTGCCTAATTATACGAGCTATACCCCAGGCAACGGGAACTGGGTGGTAAGAGCTTCAACTCTTCTCTGCAGATCTGACACTCGGTCCTTTAGGGAGAATTCGGGGGAAGCTACAGACTTCATGAAATCTTGGAGCTTCGATCCTGAGGCTGCGCGTTTAGCATCAATTGTTATCTGCACACCCTCATGAATATAGTCTGCAACAGCTATGAATTCTTTCTCGGTGAATCCTCTTGTCGTCATGGCAGGTGATCCAATGCGAATGCCACCAGGCACTACAGCACTTTTATCACCTATTTCATCAAATATCTCAGGTGTAAGATCAAGAGGAACAAATAAAAAAAAAAAAAAAAGGCTCAAAGACAGATAAAACCACAACTACACTAACAAAATAGCTCAACGATAAAGACCCTTCAAAACTAGGCAAGTACCCTTTAGGGCCAAATAGGCCTGAAACCAAAAGTAAAGGTCTGGAACCCTTAGCCCATCGGGTAAAATTATAGAAATGGCTTGATTAGACTATTAGGATGTATAAACATTTGAACGAAAGAAAACATGTCCATTTCATATGATTACTTGCATATAATTACTTCAAATACATCCCGTGTAAAACTTTATAGCCTTATTCTGAAATCCAGAGTTCTCTTCAAAATTTTCAACCAAATTGACCTCTCTACACTCACCAGGTACTGAGTTCTTGTTGAGGGTGATAGAAGCCATGTCGAGAATTTTCTCCACTCGAGCTCCATCAATACCCTGTCCATAAAGGAAATGACAAATAACATTGGAAAACTAGATTCTGTTATAAACCAATGCACAGGATCCAGTAACTTTAATCCTTAATTAATCCTATAACATCACAAATGAGAAAACACAAAACAAAACAAAACGACAAGGTCAGGCAGTGAAGGAAAAGGAAGGAAGAGTCTTCCTTTTTTAAAAATACCTTGTCAAACCTGAAAAAAAAAAAAGGAAAAAAAAAAAAAAGGCCATTTAAACGTTAAAATTAGGTCATACTCATCTCAGTGAATTCTTGTTCTTTCTGTACCTCTAATGCTAACTTTTAAAGCATAATGTTGAGCAGGAAACATAGATAAAACAACAGCTAAACTTCCACGTCTCAGGACATGGTCTCATATAAGCAGCAAAGAGAAATTAGTATCGATCAAAACAAGTTAATTAATTAACAATCTAGGACTAGGAACTTACTAAAGGCCGGAGATCCACAAGAACCAGATGGTTATCACTGCCACCAGAAACTAGTTTGTATCCAAGTTCAGTTAATCGGCTAGCAAGAGCCCTGCAATTAGATACTACCTACAAGGTAGAGTATCCACACTAACTTAGGGCACGTCTTCGACCATTTTTACACGAGGACAAAATATTATAGTACCTGGTTCTGGTAAGCCTTAAATTCTGGGGACTGTGCATACTTCAAGCAAACTGCAAGGCCCCCAATAGTGTGGTTATGAGGACCACCCTGCATAAAGAACTCATGCCTTTATCCTTTGTATATCAAAATTCAAAATAAATGTTGAATTTAAAGAAAGATAAATAAATAATTAGGCATCAATAAGATTTGTTAAGATGGAACAAGTACAACTAACCTGTAAACCTGGAAAAACAGCATTGTTGATGGCAGTTTCTAAATCAACCCCGAGAATTGTATCTTTCTTGAAGAAGATCATCCCACCCCTTGGACCTCTTAAAGACTGAAAAGAGTCATAAATACGTGAGATCATCCAAATGTGGATTACAACATAGGAAGCACGTGATGAGGCTACTATGAAGTACTCGTGTTTTCGCATGTCTACGAGTCCATTCAAGTGTAATTTTTTTGACTTGGAAAAATGTAGTAAGATAAATACATGAGTTTGAAGTTTGAACAATACCTTGTGTGTTGTTGTGGTCACAATATCGCAGTAGTCAAAGGGATTTGCAAGCACAGAAGCAGCAACAAGGCCACTTATGTGAGCCATATCCATCATAAGAAAAGCACCGACAGAATCCGCAATCTTCCCATGAACATTAGATGTAATTCATTAGTTGCCAAAGAAAAAACACAAGCTTGTAAATGATAATGAACTCCATATCCATTACACGAATTAAATTAATTTAGATGGAATGAATGCATAAAATACTAACCTTCCTCATGCGAGGATAGTCAAAATCTCGAGGATAAGCACTAGCCCCGGCAATAATGAGTTTTGGTTTAAATCGGTCAGCCATTTCCTCAAGCTTGTCATAATCAACCAGACCTGTGTTTTGTTTTTTGTTACGAAAAAAATCCAACATCATTCCAAAGAATAACAATTAAACCCTTAACAATCTGAAAGGCAACATAGTCTCATCTAGAAACAAAATGCAGCACCTGTGGATTCATTGAGTCGATACGACATGGACTCAAAATAAATGGATGTGCCTGATACCCGTCTTTTAGGAGTCATGAAACCATGAGACAAATGTCCTCCGTGAGACAAGTCCAAACCCTAAGATGCATGCACATGTTAGTAGCCAGTAGCCACCAATAAAAAAAGTAAACCAAACCCAAGAGGAAAACTTACCATGAGACGATCATGAGGTTTAAGAATTGCGGTATAAACCTCAAAATTAGCAGGAGAACCAGATAATGGTTGAACATTAACACCCCACTTCTTTCCATCTAAGTGAAATGCATCAAGAGCCCTCCTTTGGCAAAGTGTTTCAAGCTCATCAATATGCTCATTTCCACCGTAGTACCTGATATGTACAATCAAACGATGAGCTACACCAAGAAAAATAATTTTATTTGAAGGTCCCTACTCAACTCACATTATTCTGAGTCTTAGTAACTGTACCTTTTACCTGGTAATCCTTCTGAATACTTGTTCGTGAGACATGAGCCAACTGCCTCCATCACTGCCCGATAAGTAAAATTTTCTGAGGCAATAAGCTCAAGACTTTTGAACTGTCGCTGCTTCTCCATATCAATAATAGCACGCACCTCAGGGTCAGCCTCACTTAACCCATTGTCTACAAAACTGCTTCCATTACCTGTAAATCAAAAAATACAATTCATGAACAAGTCAGACATAATTCCTGCTACTAACCAATAATTCCTTTCATAATACATCAGAAGTTGGGAAAATACAGCCGGAACATATTGTTCTATTAAAGATGTGTATTCATAAGGATGGTTTTGTCATAGAACCGAGTAATGAAATTTTTTTAGTTATACCAAGTCGATATTCATTCTCATAGGATTCATACAGCTGACTGCACTTAATGGGATAAGGCTTTGTTGTTGCTGTAGTTGTTGTTATACTAAGTAGATACTAAGAAAACTCCAAAAATAAATACACAGAGCACCAAATCCAAGCAATATAATGGAATACCATTCTGGCAGATGCTAAGCAAAATGATGGTCTTTTCGATTTTTGTATTTCTTAAGAGAAACTGAAATCAAAATTAAATTATAACACCATAGAATTTAAAAAACCAGAACTATTCCTGCCACAGACTTCTCAGAACAGAAATTTAACATGCATTTTAATAATATTTACAAATGGAACCATAAATAAATAGAAGGTACTGAGATCAGTTCAAAGTTTGGAGTATAACTACCGCCAATTTCAGGCATAGGCACAGAGACAGAAGAGGACGGCCTTCCAGCAACCAAACTTCCTTCAATGTAAGAAGAAGATCTAACGGGCTTCACACAATTGAGCTTTAGTTGATGTGAAAATCCACTACCGGTAAGCCCCTTGTTTGGAAAAATTGTTCCTTTGGTCCAAGTGGGCTGTTGGAGAGAACCCATCACTGCAGCTCCACTACAAGCCTGCATCTTTGCTTCCAAATACTATACCTTACAAGCTTCCTACAGATATTGCAGAAAATTCTGGGCAGTGAGCACAACTTTAACATACACATGATACAAATACATACATATATATTACATACATGCATACTGGCATGCTCATAGACTGATATAATCTTATCAACAAAAGTTATATACAAGAGTTCCAAATTTATAATTAGAGAAAGTATAAAATTGTTTTCAAAAAATAGTAAACGTAATGGATAAATCACCCAACATACATTATTTCACTCCTTAAACTTATTTTAACACATGATGGCTACTGCCAATTCAAAAAGGAACTGTTTCCCTACGCTGATGAAACACTTAAACTCGTTGATAATTGCTACTTTTAAGACTGTCACATTGATCATTTCTATTCATCTTCATAATTTACTTGACAGACGGGACATTAAAAAGACTATTTTGTTAATCATCTCCCCAATACAAATCCAACGGTATTATGACACGCACGAGTGAATTTCATTGACAAGCAGGAAACAAAAAAAAAATCAAGAAAACATAAGCCTACTCGAGGGAGCGTAACGAGCCTTACACCTCAAAATGCACACTTATACATTAGCAAAACTCAAAAAAAAAAAGAAAAAACAACAACAACAACAAACAACCGTGGAATCGAAAAACAATATAAAACTAGTTTAAGTTGTGGTTTACTAAAGCAACAAATCACACCAACCATGTCAGTCAGTCAAATAAACAAGTCAGTTTATCGATCCTGTTACTTTTAGGGAAGCTGCTGAAATATGAACCTATACATGCACAGAGTATTAACTGAAACAAATTGACTCCTATAAATTAATTGATTCCCGAAAACATAATTAGGAGATTAAGTAAAACCCTAATTTTAAGGAAGAAGAAGAAGAAGGACTTACAGAGTGAGAGCAGAGGAGGAGGAGGCGGACTGCTGCTGGGTAGGGATGTCGAGACTGTTTTGGCAAATCAAGTAAAGTTTTTTTTTTTTTTTTTTTAATTTGACCAAAAAAAAATCAAGTGCTTGACCAAAATATAAAGTATGCGCTTTAGTGGGCCGGACGGGGTTCAGCCTACTAACTCAGATTTTGGGCTGGGCCAGTACTTTACAGGGGGCCCCACCTCAACAACCGCCACTACCGGCCGCCAGCAGCTGTGGAAAGAAATTATATGTTCTCCTCCAACTTCTCTATCCAGATTCCAGGTGCCCTTTGATTTACAGCGGTGGCGGAATCAGGTTCCTTCTCTTTTTCACTCACCCACTTCATTTCTTATTTACTATTTCTGTTTTCTTTATATATTTATTTATAATTTAGGGTTTAGTTATTTTTCATGATGTTTGATATATTCGTGTACAAATTAAGACTTAAGACTACTAGCTGAAGAAGAGAGAGAGAGAGAGAGAGAGAGAGAGAGAGAGAGAGAGTGTGTTTATTGTCTTGAGATATGGTCAGATATGATATTTTCTTTTTTTTGGTTTCATATCTGACCTTTTAAGTAAAGGTGAAATTAAATTGTCATCTCTCTTTTTTTTTATTTCATTAATTAAAACTTTATTCATTTTCAATTTTTTATCAAAGATCCTTTGGTTTCTATCCACGTCATAGTTTCAATGATTATAAAATTACATGCTAGCATAATTGAATTTTATAATTAAATTTTTTATAAAAGGGTACAAATTATAAATAGGAATAAATGAAAAAAAAATACTAAAAAGATATATTTAAAAATGATTAATAAGTTTTTCATTTTTAAAATTTACATATGATGACGTGTAAATAATTTTAATATTCAAATAATGACATGAAGATTAGTCAAGAGACCTTGATCAAAAATGAAAAAGAAATAAGGTTTCAATTAATGAGAAAGAAAAATGAGGGATGTGAACCTAATTTATCTCATGAAATGGGGAGTTATAAATCTCATAATTTGTAACTTTCATAAAAAAATGAAAATAGAAATGTATTACATTAATATTAGTATGTTGAAGTCGTCAAAATCAAAGAACTTTGATTAAAAACTAAAAACTGGTAAGGTTTTAGTCAAATAACAGCGGTTATTAAAACAAAAAAAAGAAAAGGTCAAAGAAGAGTGGTGGGTAGGGACCGCATCTAAAGGCTCTCTTAAGTAAATACTTGTATCGTAACCAAGTCTAGTTGGGTTTCATTGAAACTTGTCAGTTTTAGTTTGAGTTGGGGGTTGAGCCTTTCATTAGGGCAATAGCCAGTACATATGATACGATTTTTGTTTTAGCAATTTCTATTACATCAAAATAAACATATTAAAATCAGTACCAATCCTGTCATCGCTTGCCGTTTTGTACTTGTATTCAACTTAGTCAGAACCGTCACCTCAGAAGAAAAAAAATCCAATGCTGAGGCCTCTTTATGTGCTGTGGAAAGTGGCTTCCGTTGATGAAAAAGGATCATCTGTATTTGTAGTTACTCATCTGTTCTGTTACAACATCCTCGATCGACGCAAATAAAATTCTCTTTTTATGATTTTAAACTCAAGTAGAAAAAGAACATCTACGTCTTTCCCTCCTTGTCTGCCCTTTTGGTATTAGGATCAGTCATTAGGAGAAAGAAACCATTCAACTTAGAAAGAATGCTAACAAGATATTGATGTCATGTTTGATCTTTGTTTCTTGTTAGATATTTGTATATTTGTATCCTGGTATTTTGTATGAGCTTTTCACTTCATTTTCCATTAATGTTGAAGGTTGAAGGTAGACAGGATATCCCTTTATATCTTCTACTGCTCGTCCTTCCGCTTTTTCTCTTTCGTTTCTAAGATTCGCATCTTTGTTTGGGTCATTGGGCGCATTTCCCGAATCAATTGGCCATGGACAAATGAATGGAGCAACTGCCCATTTTATTGTAAGGTAGCATACAGTTGCAAGCACATGGTTCGTTAACCATAGACGGGTCACTTTTGGCTTTGGGTTAACAATTTGACCATTTCATTGTGAGGTAGTATGGAAGCACATAGTTCATGAACCATGGAGGAGTCACTTTTGGCTTTGGGTTAGTATATAAGTGGCTGTTCAGATATGACCAGTCTTATGTTGTAGCAATGTGGATTTGATAAGTCAGAGTTGCGGTCAAGGTGTTTGGGTGAGACCTGTGGGCGACTTGGGTAATCATATGATAAAGTACATTGTACAAACCGCCTTAAAATGAAGGGTATTTGCTAGAAATGTCGATTGTCATGTTTTTAAAATCCTTTAAAGTTGATCCATATGAAATTTTTTGTATATTTTGATATAGTAAATGTCTTCTTATTTAAAGTGGAAGAAAGACGAAAGAAGAAATTTAACTGGAGGAAACTAGAATAAAATCAACTTGAATGAGATGGAAGTTGCAATTGCGGATTTGGTTTCCACTTACAACAAATGGTTATTAAGTAATTTTTGTTGACATGGCAGGTCAGAGTGCTTGCATTTAGAAATTAGAAGAAATAATCCTGTTCGTTAGTTGGAGAATTAGAATCTTGAGGCATGGAAACTGAGATGGTAGTGCATGAAGGCGGGTGCCACTGCAAGAATGTAAGGTGGCGAGTGAAGGCACCTAGCAGTGTTGTGGTTTGGAGTTGCAACTGCTCGAATTGCTCTATGAGGAGTAACACCCATTTCATTGTCCCTGCTGAAAGATTTCAACTTTTGAGTGATTCTGAGCAGTTTCTTACAACTTACAGCTTCGGTACTCATATAGCAAAGCACACATTCTGTAAAGTTTGTGGGATAACTTCGTTCTATCATCCACGCTCAAACCCTGATGGGGTCGCCATCACATTTAGGTGTGTTGATCCTGGAACACTCGCCCACATTGAGATTAAGTATTACGACGGGCAAAATTGGGAAGCCTCTTACAGTCAAACAGGCATTGCGTCGCAGTCAACAGTGCAGACTCCGCAAAATATGGGTTGACTTATGTTGTGTGATTTCGAAGTGTTAATCAAAGTCGTCTGGCGTTTCGGCCCTGTGGGGATTTTTACAATGTTTATGTGGATTGTGGAATGCATCATTCTATGTTGGCTTCTGTCTTGTGTTGTTTTTTGTCTCCCCTTTTGTTTTCTTCTTCTGTTTCTTTTGTTTAGGCCAAACTATAATTTTGGTCCTTGTAATTGTATTGAACGTCCACTTTTGTCCTTGTAGCTTCAAATGTTGCAAATGATTGTCAAAAGTTTCCGAACAGTCTCGTGGCCGATTACGAATCAATACTGATATTGTTTCTAATTTGAGATATGTTAAGAGAAATCTTTCAAAAATGAGATTCTATGTGAACTCTGTCTAATATGTGCACAATTTTAGACAAAATGTTTTGATGCAATTAGCAATGAAATCATTGAGAATAAGGAGGATTTAATTTCATCGTGCCCTCTTTATGTGAGGCCACTCTTTTGAGACAACACTTTAGTAACCCTTGGTTTGGGTTTCAATTGTTTAGGGGTTTCAATTTGTTGCCCAATTCGAGTTCAAGCGGGCGCAAAGGATTGGCTCAAAAATCATATCAAATTTAGAGATGATTCAGCAAACTAATGAATATCGATATGATCTTCAACTTAATCACTTATACAATCTAATATGTGTGAGGTTTATAAAAAGTCTTGATGTAAGTACATTACATACTTCAACAAAGATATCAAAGGAGAGTTCGGTTTCATTCGGTTTCACTTTTTGCCAAAACTGAAATTACTATTCGGTTCAGTTCGATTTGTTTGTTTTGCAATTTGTTAAGGAGAAACACAATAATCTAGGGAGTAAAGCTTTCAACGTATTTGAGCTTAAAGTTGGGTTTACCTATCATTGGATTGAAATTAGACTAATAGTTAACTTGGAATTGGATTTGAAAAATAAATAACCAACATAAATAAAAAATTATGTCTTATTCAGTTCGATTCGGTCTGATATTAAAACCATTGAAACCAAACCAATAATTTTTTGTTTGGTTCGATTTTCATTTTTTTTTTTCAATTCGGTATTCTACCCAATTTCTTTCTGTTTTCGTTTTTTGGAGCCCACCTCTAAAAGAGATGCAAGTACTACTTGTTGAACAAGCCTACAAATGTATATTTTGTTACACGCATATTATATGTTCTTTTTTTTTTTTTTTTTTTTTTTTTTTTTTTTTGTCAAACATATAATATATTAATTTGACAGTTGAAATATTAAACTCAAAAGTTGCCTTGCAGAAAAAGTCGGAAAATAAGTATAAGAGTGAGCGTGGATTACCAATACCAATACCAATACCATCCAATCCATTGGACCATATCCATAGTTTCGCACCCCCACCAGTCGGTCAGCTCAAAAGTCGATCAATCCATAAAACCATTTCCCTAATTTTCGTCCTCCCCATAGTAATCTTTCAGTTCATATCAGAAATAAAAGAAAACAAAAATGTCGTCTGCAGTTGAATTGCTGCCCAAAGAATACGGCTATGTAGTTCTCGCCGTCGTTCTCTACACCTTTCTCAATTTCTGGATGGCTGCCCAAGTTGGCCGGGCCAGGAAACGGTATGCTTAAATCTTTCTCTGTTTCCTCGTACCTACTTGAGCTCCGTCGAGTTGGCTAGAGCAGGACGCTGCACTTATGTCTCCTCCTTTCGTTCATGTAGTTTAGATGAATTTAGCGTAATTATTGTTTGATTTCCGTATATTTTTGTTTAATTATGTGATTAATTGATTGGAATTGGACAACGACCGCCGCAGGTACAAGGTGCCATATCCGACCATGTATGCGTCGGAATCGGAGAACAAAGATGCGAACGTGTTTAACTGTGTTCAGAGAGGGCATCAGAACTCTCTCGAAATGATGCCCATGTTCTTTGTGCTTCTGGTTTTGGGAGGTCTTAAGCATCCTTGCATCTCCGCCGCCCTTGGCTTCTTCTTTGCTTTTACTCGCTACTTCTACTTCAAAGGCTACGCCACCGGTGACCCCATGAACCGCCTCGCCATCGGGTATATATGCCCTCTTCTTTCCACTAATTTACAATCTTGCCAATTACCCTAGCTAATTTAATGATACATCAATATATATATAGGTTGTTATTTGCATTTTAAAATAGTCATTGTGCGTTTGTTTTTTTTTTTTTTCTTTTGAATTATATATATATATATAGAGAGAAATTTGAGATGAGAAGAGTATTGATCAACTAATAGGATCTTTTGTGTAGAATTGTGACTTGAATGATACGTTATAAGATTGTATCTGTAGAGCGATAATACATTCGATTTTTATAATAACGTATGGACTATAAATATAGACCAAATGTACTTTCCTATTAATAAGATTTCACTTAACAATTCTACAAATTGTTATGTGACCGGTGGAACCGTAACATGTCAGACTTGATTTACTCTTTTTTATTGCAATGACAGGAAATACGGGTTTTTGGCTATATTCGGGCTTATAGGGTGCACGATTTCGTTTGGGGTCAGTCTTCTTCTTCGAGGATAAAGAAAAGCCGAACAAAGCCCTCATCTCATACTCTCATGGCCGTGGAGGGCTTGCTCGCTCTTGCTATCTCATGTGCTCTGCTAGAAGGTCCTAGGGTTTTCCTTTTGTTTGTAATATTGGCTTTTGAATAAGAAAGTGCAAGAGATAGGAAGGAAATAGTGTGTGTTGCGTTTTGTAGGTCTACTTTTGATGTCTTTATGTAATTTTAAACGTTTTTGTATGAATTACACAAGTTTATAAACATTAGGTTAATTTTGCTTCAGTTGGTTAGAAGTGTATGTCCACTACTTGTAGTCGAGTTTGAATCATCCGCTTAAAATTCACGACCATCAAATCCAATTGATTGCTTTTTGTTTTATATGAAAGACCAAATTTATTAAAATAAACAAACAGTATCCTACAAAACCAAGACCAATACAAGGCAAGGCCAGCAGGCGAGACCCAGAAACAAGAAGGAAAACAAACAAAGCGTGCACCCAGCTGGGGAATAATTTGGTGGCCATAACAGTTGTCAATTAGTGATAATTAACAAAGGTTAGTACACAAAATGATATTAATGTACCGTCTTGTTCCTGAGATATGTGCTCAAACCATTCATTATACATTGTCTCGCGTAGTGGCGGATTGAAGAATTTTGTTATCCTAGGGGCGAGATGAAACGTGCATATACCACATTGGCAAAATTTTGAGGCATTTTGTCAAGCATATTGTCCTCATAAAATTTGCGCTCATGGAGAATAACAAAGGACTTTTGGACAATTTATTGTGTAACGTTAGTGGTGAGCGGGGGCAATTGCATGCATTGGCTCCTATAGTCCTATGTGGATCCGTCAATAGCCTCATATACAAGATGACCCAAACACAATTGGTGCCAAACTCTCTAACCCTTAGCGGTGGTGAGGTCATAAAATGGGTGACCCCAGCACCACTCTAGTCTCTTGCTAGTAATCTTTAAACCTAAGGGGTGAGTTTCTAGCTCCATGTCATCAACAATCCACAAATCAAGTGTGTACGTATTTTCATAGAGTTGTTAACTTCTCCCGCCTTTTCTTGTTACAAGCGATATTGGAGAGGCGAACATGGAACACAAAGTGTCAAGTAGATGCTCTTTTTGACCTCTTCAAATTTTTTTTTTTTTTTTTTTTTTTTTTTTTTTTTTTTTTTTTTATCATTGTAAGGGAAGTCATTTTTTTTCTTTTTCTTTTCTTTCAATTGAGAACTCCCTTTCCAATTGCATCCAGGATTGGTTTTGAAAAACTGTGATTTGGCTGGATCAAACTCATCTTCACCGATATAGATAGAATTGCAAGAGATCATTTGTCAAAGAGTAAACTCTTTGACTGCCTCCATGCAGTAGCTGATAAATCTTACCAGATAACACTGTTTTAGCCAACTTAGCCTCACCCATGTCGTTCATGGTTTTCATATTTCGTAACACAAATGGAATGCAAAATCCCAAAGTATAAATGCAAATAGTTGTACACAAAAAATCCTAATACATTTCATTTGAAGTACTGTGAAACAAAAGCCTAAAAGTAGTTTTATTGGAAGTACTTCCAATATGCCAGAAGCTCTGGCCAAACAGGGCCTCAAAACAACCCAATAAACATAACAGGAGAAAAAAATGTGAATTTGCGACTTTATTCGAATAACATAAAACCATCCTCACTTCTTCAGGAGCAATGAACTGCATTGTGCCATTATCTTTGAAGCTCTTGTGATCGAATCAGTCATATAGAAATTCTCGATAGCAGTCCCAAATGGGGTCGAATCCACCTTCTGAGTGGACTCAGGCTTAATCGATGATGGAAAGGTAGCTGGCTCTCTCTCGTCTACTTGCAAAATGTTTGGTGCCACTGTCCTAATCCGCGATCGGATGGCCCCAAGTGTATCATATGGCAGCCGTACACCTGCCACCTCAGATAGAGCCCGAATAATCTTCCAGTCATCCCTGGCATCACCGACAGTCGGAACTGCAGGTACTGTTTGCTGAGAGCACCCTTCAGTGTTTACATATGTCCCTTCCTTTTCACTGAATGCTGCCGCAGGAAGGATGACATTAGCACGATACACACCCTGGTCCCCATGATGCCCTTGATAAACCACAAATGCATCACTTGGAACCTTCTCCAAACTGATATCATCAGCGCCCATCAGGTAAACAAACTTTGCAGACTCGATGCTGTTTCCAGATTCTGGCACAAGTCCAAGGTCAAGTGCTGCAGCCTGGGCGGCTTTGAGAAGCAGTACATTGAATCCATTCCAATCAGGCCTTACAACATTAGCGTATTTTCCAATGGCTTCAACAGCAGAAAAAATTGCATCCTTGTCTTTCCTCTCAAAGACCCCAGCACCGACAATGATAGCAGGGTTTTTGGCATTTGCGAGGACTGAGGAAAATGGGTGACGACGCTCAGCAATTTCTTGAAGTGTCTGAGGGCCTGTGCCAAGATGCTCATGTTCGTAGTTGAAATCAGCTGGAGGGCCAACATACCCAACCTTGGCATGGGTAGCTTGCACAGTCTTCCGGATTCTAGCATTTACGATAGCAGCTTCTACCCTTGGCTGGTAAATATAATATGACAGTATGAATTAAAACACAAAACA
This sequence comes from Pyrus communis, assembly GCF_041283825.1. Lineage (NCBI taxonomy): Eukaryota > Viridiplantae > Streptophyta > Magnoliopsida > Rosales > Rosaceae > Pyrus > Pyrus communis. The sequence continues at coordinate 26,037,940 of NC_142573.1, read as the reverse complement.
CAATGAATCCACTGATGATCAAAGACCCCCACTAGTCCCTACCTATCCATCCACTAATCCTTAGCATGTCATACAAACGTGTAAGAGGCAGGTGGAAATCACTTAAACTGGACCGCAAAAATTATGATTAGATGACCATAAACATACCTGGGTACCAACCAACAGAAAAGCATCTGCTTTCTCCAGACCAGCGATGCTAGTATTCAGAATATATCCAGATCGAAGATCAGCGTCACAGTTTGAACCATTTGCTTCACACCAGACATTGTTTGACCCCATTTTATTTAAGAAGTCCTTCAGTGCCATCATGGACTCAGCATCAGATAGCTGGCCAGCAACCCCAACAATCTCCTCTGGTTTAACTTGATGAGCCATCTCGGCAACTACAGCGAGGGCATCCCGCCAGCTCACAGGCTTAAAGCGCCCATCAGCACCACGAATCATAGGGTCATTTAACCTCTGCCTCTTCAGACCATCATAACAGAAACGAGTCTTGTCTGATATCCATTCTTCATTTATGTCCTGCACGAGGTAGTAAGCAAATACATTATACAAAGGAAGTATTACTATAAAAGGGTGGATGATAACACCCGTATGTTTTACAATTCAGTGTCTATTAATATGTGGCATATGTGGTGCTAGAGCGCTCAAGTAGACTGGCAAATTTTATGACGTGCTTGTAATTAACATCCAATAGGAACTCAAATGGTGTTAAAGAAGAATTCAATAACATGGGGTAACTTGCAGATTTAAAAAGCATCAACACTCATCAACACTGATGGCAAACTTAAAAGCAAAATATATGGACTCACGACAGTTGAGATAGGTTCAGAACAACTGAGACCGAATCAAAACATGACAGGAGCAGGCATTCAAGGTTAACACTAAAAGACCGGACTAGGATAAATTTCTTGACTCGAACATAAGATTAGGTTGCAATTAAAGTGTTTTGGGTAGTCCAAATGTAGCTCCTATGAATCATCAGGACTCAAGAAGACAATTAGTCAAAAGATCAAAAACATGAAGTTCATGGCTGAGAAGTAGGCCTGTCACTAACAGTCAGGTCAATCAACCAACCCACAAACAAACAAACAAACAAACAAAAAGACAAGGCCAACTCTGCTTTTTGGACCGCCGATCTGAAAAAGTGCAACCAATTGAAATCTCCAATAGTGCAAAGAGCACAGGCTCCTAGTGAACAACTACATTACAATTAGAATAAAATTGCAGAGAAAGAACCATCTCTCAAATACAGAAGCAAACCCTCTTACAATTACATGCTCAAAACTCACTGTATTACTTTCCACCAAAATAATCCGATACTAGCCATCACAGATCTTCTCAGTAACATACCCTCGTCCCACCCATAAATATATGCATACTGAGGCAAATATATAGTACAAAACAGATGGTTAACGCTAACACAAGTGTTAACACTCCAGTTAGTGATAATCCATGCTAGCACCAGTGACTTAGGTGGGGCTTTTGGCCTCCAACATCCATCTCCTATCCGCCCTAGACAAGACCAGCACTACACCCATTAATCAAGTTAATAAGGACAATAGCTCCTGAACATCCAGAGCATTCAAATTCCAATGAAACCCAAATTTCTCGCCGAAAGGAAGATGACAGGAACTAAAGCACGCCTATCATGGAAAAGAAATGAGAGTAATGATCTGTACAGTCTAGGAATAGAAAGGCATATGCAGAGAAAGAATTATCTCTAACAAATGCAAACCCTCTCACAGAGATAATCACATTCTCAAATTCATCGTATTAGTTTCCACCAAAATAACCCAGATAATAGACATCACACAACTTCTCAATACCATACCCTCCTCCCACCCAAAAACATATGCTATGTCTAGTACAAAAACAGATGGTTAATGCTAACACAAGTGTTAACACTCCAGTGAGTGGTAAACCACGCTAACACCTATGCCTTAGGCGGTACTTTCGGCCTCCAACATCCATCTCCCCCATCCACCCTGGACAAGACCAGCACTACACCCATTGACCAAGTTAATAAGGACAACAGCTCCCGAACATCCTGAGCATTCAAATTCCTATGAAACCCAAAATTCTCGCTCAAAGGAAGATGACAGGAACTAAAGCACATGGAAAAGATATGAGAATGATGATCTGTACAGTCTAGGAAAAGAAAGACATATGCATTAAACCCCACCCACCTCTCTTATCAAAACCTCACCCTTTCCCCATTACCCACTGAAACTGACAGCAAGAATAAAACAAATTAATGCCTTGAATAATGTCTTCCCATGAGCTTTTCTGGAGCCTAGTGACAATATTTAAGTCCCAAACATCTACATGCAGCCCATATTGAAGTCCCCAAAGAGTTGAGGCCCCTTTGTTTGAGATGTTTATCCTTAATTTTCACCTTCTCATTCACCCTTCACAACAATCGAGCTTTAGGGCCCAACCCCTCCATTGAGCCTCACATTTGGAGAGCCCCAATCTTCTTATGGAACCCACTGTTTTATACGGTTTTCAAGGTGAAGGGTGAGGGGCCACTTAGTACTACGGTCTAGTGGTATTCCTCTTCACTTGTAAGTGAAAGGTCTTAGGTTCGATTCTCACCAAAGGCGAATTTGAACCAAATTATTGCAAGCCTAATTTGAGGCTTAGCCCACTCCCCCACCCCCTTAGTGTAGATAGTATCGTTTGTTCATAAAATAAAATAAAAAGGTGAAGGATGAGGGAAGCAAGTGACGTTTGACTTGTCAACTTCCAGATGAATAAAACAAACGATCCAATTAACAGGAATAAAAGAAATAATTAATGATTCATCAATTATCAGAACTGTTTTATCTCAGCTACCTTGGCACTTGAATTTATACATATTTGAGAAATTAAAAATGACTAATATCAGCCCTTACATCATACGTTAAAAATCTTAGTCTATGCAAGTTGTAAGTTTTGAAGTTTAGTGTAATCATCATTGGCATATATTAGTAATGCAGAAACCTAGTCTCAGAGATAACAATCATCAAAAGTAGTCTAATAAAATCTACCTCATTTAATCGTGGGACAATGCGCAAGACCTCTGGACCTCGGCTATCAATTCGAATGTTGGATCCAACAGCATCAGTAACATCAATGGTCTCTGTTCCCTTTAATTCCCAATTTCGAGCTTTAAATGCAAACGGTTTTGAGGTTAGGGCTCCCACTGGACAGATATCTATCACATTTCCGGAAAGCTCACTTGTCATAAGTTTTTCGACGTAAGTCCCAATTTCCTCTCCGCTGCCACGACCTAACATGCCAAGGTCCTGAACCCCCGCAACCTCAGTTGCAAATCTGACACACCTGTTCAACCAAACGCACTTTCAATATCAGAAGCTTGCAACTACAAATAAAAAAAGAGCTCTATCCAAGTCGATGAATGATGCAACTGTTTTCTGATATATCAAAAATTTATTATAAGAAGGTGATAAACTTAAACCCTATCAACGATGTGATGTACGTTGTTAATTTGAAAACTTACTCTACCTAGAGAAAACATCATGGACTACATGATTTCCGAATGTCATAACTCACTGTCAGATGCAATACACTAGGGATAGACTAGCAACTCTTAGAAATTGTGTACATTTAAAGGTAAAACTACGACAATATTTAGCATCACCAAAAATACACTAACACCAAACAACAAAAAGATCAATCATTCAGTAACTCACTGTCGAATGCAATAGACTAGGGATACACTAACAACTCTTACAGATTGTGTACTTTTAGAGGTAAAACTGCGACAATATTTAGCATCACTAAAAATACATAACACCAAACAACAAATAGATCGATCATTCAGTAACTCACTGTCGAACACAAAACACTACGGATAGACTACCAACACTTAGAGATTGTGTACTTTTAGAGGTAAAACTATGACAATATTTAGCATCACTAAAAAAATGTGTATTTTTTTAGAATAAAAAAGATTACACTAGAAGAAAATTTTACCAAAAAATCATACAGTTCACTAGAACTGTAGTGAATATTTGGTGTATAAGAAGAGGTAATGCTGGATTCTGACCTTGTACATTGAATACACCGAGTCATTACAGTCTTCACCAAAGGACCAAGATTCTTATCAACTACGGATCTCTTCACCTCAGTAAAACGGCCGCGATCAGATCCAAATGCCATAGACTGATCCTGCAGATCACATTCTCCTCCCTGATCGCAAATTGGACAATCCAAGGGATGATTCATCAGCAGAAACTCCATCACCCCTTCTCGAGCCTTCTTTGCTATTGGTGTATCGGTCTTAATTTTCATGCCTAAGAAGAAACTTTTGTCAAAAAATCATAACTTTATGCACAAAAAGATAAAGTAAAATTTAATTCTACTGTAACCACAACCAAATTATGCCATAGCCAAACAATGTATTGCTCAACTAACAAAATATCATATCAAAATCAAAATGTTACTGTGAATCCAAAAACAATAATCAGAACCTCGCAAAATTGTGCACTACCGAAAATCCTAATGTGAAATAGAATCATAATTCACAATTCTACGGAGGAAACATGTAACCCCAATGGTCAATTAAGTTATACACTAAAGAGATTAGGAATTCGACAAACAGAAAACCCCGAAAGAAAGTCCGAAAATCGGAACTTTGAAGCAACAAACAGCTAACTCAAGCTGAAAAAGGAGGTTAGAGGGGAACCTAACCAGGCATGGCAGGCATGGCACAGGAGGCGACGGGCTTCGGGGACTTCTCAACCTCAACAAGGCACATACGGCAGTTACCGGCAATCGACAACCGGCTATGGTAGCAGAATCTAGGGATGTCAACGCCGGCGACCTCACAGGCCTGCAACACAGTAAATCCCTTGGGGATTTTGACGGGGTATCCATCGACAAAGACCTCGATGGCATCTTCGGGATTCGGGAAGTGGACACGGGCCCCGCCCACAGGGGTTCGAGGAGGGAGATCCGCGGGGGGGTCGGGCTGGGCCGCCGCCGCTGATTGGTCGGCGTTCTGGAGCTCCGGCGTGGTTGAGACCGCCCTGTGGAAGGAGAAGAAGGGTCTGGGGTTCTGAGAGCTGAGGAGCCTTGACGATGTGGGCCTCAGGGCCCTCGAAGCAAGCGATCCCAACCCCATTGCTGTCGATGATAGCTCGCACTCGCAATGTGTTCGATTTTGCTGCTTTCAGAAGCTCTGTGAGCTATATGAAGACGGAGAGAAAATTGGAAATGGAAGGTGTGGTCGTTGCGTTGCGACGTTGGAAGTGGAAACTCTTTCCCAAATTGATTAACGAAAGAAGAGGCCCATTGAGAGCCCATTTGTTTTGTAGAACCCAAAGGAGGCATACGCACTTTACTTGCACGGAAATTCCATACAAGGCAACAGAAGAATCTAGCGGTTGGATAAAGAATTTTTAGCATGTGTATTCAATTGGAATTTTGAGAGATTTTAATTATTTTAATGAATTTAGGAGGATTTAATCAGGATTTTAAATGATTATCTGAATTTCAATGTGTATTCTATTAGGATTTTAACATGGTTTATTAAAATTCATAGAAATCTAAGTGTATTCAATTAAGAGTTTAAAGAAGTTTATAACAATCTAGGTGTATTCAATTAAAATTTGATTTTAAATAATTTGAAAAGGTTGAGGAACTAGAGGGAATTGAAGAGATTTTTTAGTGTATTTTATGCATCTACAAATCTCACATCTCGTATAAGATTTTGAATTAATTGAATTAAAATTTGGTGCATTTTGATCCAAGTCCAAAATATTCAGCTTTTTTCAAATTAAGTCCAAAACATGTGAGGTAGATTATAAACAAAAACCTATTATACAGATAGATAAACAAAAGTATTGTCTACCTTCATATATACCTATGATATAGGAAGGCAAATACTTTATACCTAGGAAGCAAATATACTCTACAAACTACGAGCAAAAACCTCTGGTAGAGGTTGATAAACATTTAATTTGAGATGAATTATCAAAAACAAGTGATATAGGTAGATAAGTTACTATTAATCTATAATACATAGAGTATATAATAGGGTAGATTGATTAAAATAAATAAATAAATAAATAATCCTATAATACAGGTAGATAAAACACCAACGAAACCAAGTGTGACATCTGGATCACTTTCCCACGCCATACCTTGCATATGAGCCACACCGTTTGCTTCACTTTAACCATGATTAAGGAAAAGGATCATCTTCGAATCCCTTTCCATCTGAGCCTACTGACCACATAATCCTGACCCTTGAAATTTGATCCAATGGTTAAAAATAGGGGGTCCCATTAAAAGTTATAATAACTTTAAACGTTGGATTAAATTTCAAAGGCCATGATTAAAACGGACACAAGAAATTAAATGCAAAAAAGGTCATGCATCATTCAAAACAGCACCCAGGTAAAAGAATCATCATCAAATTATTGTAGAGCAGCAAGTACTATGATAATATGAACGAGTTTCTCTCAAAAAAGTCTTTGTGCAATCATCTGCAACTCATGGTGGAGCAACATTGTAGCCTTCCATGCTGCAATAACTTTAAGCATAAATGGGGATGATACTCTCACTTGATGCCCAGCAGCAGACGCAATACTCACCTTCTCATCCTTCATAATCACCCCAAAATCACCCAACCTATAATTCATACGAGAGAGTTTTAAGTTATTAACGAATTAGTTCAAATCCTATAATTATGGAATCATGTCCAACTATTAATCCTAAAGTTAAGGAATTATGTGTATTTACATATATAATAATTTATAATTAAGGAATCCCGTCTAACTATTAATCCTAAAGTTGAGGATAGCAACATTGTTGATGAGCAGACTCAATATGGTGAGGATGGCCCTGGAGATGCAGAGGATGGCGGTGATGGTAATGGAGGCGAGACACAACATGATATTATCGAGAGTTCGACCTCAGATAAGGATGATTCGTAGTGCCTTCACTTCCTACATGCACTAGTTTGTTGCATAGATGTTGTGTGTTAAGTTAGGTGCCTGAGGGCTTTTTTGTGTATAGATCTTTACGACATTGCACCATTTATTTTGATGTTAAGTGCTAAGTATTTGCACTATCATTTATGAATGCTTGGCTATGTTCGAATAGATCCTCTGTTTGGATACAACCCATGACTTGAGTATAATTGAATGAATACACTTTGAAGATGTTTGTTTACTTGCATAGTCTTGTTGACATATGCTTAGACTTTATTTCATGTTGAAAGCATTGATGTTAAAGCTTCGAACTCGAGTATGCGGTGTCATTTGAGTTGAGGTTTTGAGTTACAATTTTATTAGGTCGGGGTGAAACCAAGTGTTTCGGTGCTAGGAATGTAAAAACGTTTGGATGAAGTTGTCTGAATCACCTTTTTATTAAGTTCGTGCCAAATGGCATTCCTTACAAAGGATGTCAATTGGTTATAGTTCAACACTTATATAATGTGAGTCTACCTGTAATAGTACTTTATGTGATCAGTGTTCCATGGATGGCTAAGGGTCTTGCCATTGGAACTTTTGAGCTTGTAGGAGCCAGGGCAACTGATGCCAACAACTTCAAATGGTTCATCCCTATTTAGACTGAGTGTGCCTTCGCTCGGGACTCTGTCACATAGTAGTCTTTTCTTCAATACCCAGTTCCCCATTTTGAAAGAGCGAGGTTTGACCGTAGAGTCATAGTAGTTGGAGACACGCTGCTTGTAAATGATGTTCCTCAAGTAAGCTTGGTCCCTGTGTTCCTCGACTAGATCTAAGTTAAGGGTGAGTTGTTTGTCATTTTCACTTTGCATGTAGTTCTTAACTCGGTATGTTGCTTGCTCAAACTTAACTGAGACAACTGCCTCTATACCAAAGGCAAGTGAGAATGGAGTTTCTCATGTTGAAGTCTGATACGAAGTTCGATATGACCAAAGAACCTAGGGTATAAGTTATGGCCAACAACATTTAGCCTTGTCCAAGCTGGTTTTCAAGGTGCGCTTGATTATCTTGTTGATGGCCTCAACTTGTCCATTAGCCTGGGGATGAGCTGGGGGGGGCGAAACATAAGTTTATGTTGAACTTAGAGCAGAAAATCCTGAACTTCTTGTTGTCAAACTGTCGTCTATTGTCAGTGACAATTGTATTGGGAATGCCGAATTAGCAAATGATGCTCTTCCATAAGAAGGCTTCTATCTTTGCCTCAATAATGGTTACCAAGCATTTTACTACGGCCCACTTTGTGAAGTAGTCAACTGCAACGATCGCATAACGACTTGCCCTTCCCCACAAGCATTAGGCCAAGGGTCAATGGCTGATCATAGGAGTGAGATGCTCAGAAAGGGAATGAGGAATAGTTGCATAGCTTTGACATTTATCACATAAGCGAGATATTTTGATGGCATCTTGGTGAAATGTTGGCCAATAATATCCCTGGCGAAAAGCCTTGTGTGCTAGGGACTGAGATCTAGCATGATCTCGACATACTCCTTCATGTATCTCTCGAATGATAATTTCCCCCTCAGCAGATGTAAGACACCTTAAGTATTGCAGGGTAAAACCTCGCTTGTAGAGTTGGTCATTAATGATCATGTAGCGGGGAGACTTATATCGAATTTGCTTAGCTGTAAATTTATCATCTAAGGGATGCCATGAGCAAGGAATTTATAAATCAGGGTGATCCAATTATCCCCCTGTTGTAAGTTGCATACTTCCATGGTAATGGTGCTTGGTGCTACCAACAACTCGACATGAATGTTTCTTCCAACCTCGTCTTCCATTGTAGAGGCAAGGCAAGCCAAAGCGAGCTAAGGCATCTGCATGACTATTTGCTACTCGAGGGACTTGGGTGATTCAGATAGGGGTGTACCACCAATGATAGAATATATCACGTTCACCTGGCGTTGGTTACGGTTATCCTTTGGAGTGTGAAGAAGAAATTGATCAATTTTCTCTTCGCGTGCCAAACCTTCAATGTGGTCACAAAGGGTGATACACTTCTCGCTGTCATGGTCATTATACTCGTGGTAACAGCAAAATTTGCTCGTGTTCTTCGTGGACTTATAATCTAGCTGCCTAGGCTTTGGCTTTGGTATCAAGTGGGTAAATAGTTGGGCATGTGGCATTTAAAGGTGTGTATATCTCATACCTGGGGTAGGGTCTGTCTTAACCTACACTTGGCCTATTGCATTGACTGCCTGAGGGCTGGCATTATTGTAGCGATACCCTTAGTTATCGTGATAGTGTCTCATACTCTTCTTACTAAAATGAAACTGTTGAGGATGGAAATATTTTTCTTGCCTTGAGATTGATATGTGTGTTTTTCCGGTAACGCGCTAGGTAAGGCAAGGGGAGATGCAACAGCTGTTTGGAAGGTCGAGGTTTTCTAACTTGGTTGGATCTGGCTCCTATATCCCACTTGTTGATAAGGGATAGCCATGGGGGGTTTCCTTTGATATGTCATTGCCTTGGCGAATGCAGGGTTGTAAGCCTGTGCCATTACCTCAGAGTAAGTCTTCCAAGTGTTGGCATTAATCATGTACTTGAAGAAACAATCACGTAGACCTGTCGTGAAGGCCTTAAGGGCAGTCTTGTCATCTACCTTAACGCAATAAGAATACTCATAGCTAAAGTGGCTCACATACTCACGTAGTGACTTGCCTGGCTTCTGCAAATAGTGTACAAGTCATCTGCAGAATGCAAGCAATTGGTTTGGAAAATGTGTTGAGAAACAAACAATTTCTTCAGCTCCTCAAGGAAATCTACCGTCTCAGGTGGAATGCGCCAATACCAGTTCAGAGCTCCACCAAAGAGGGTGGAGCGGAAGAGAAGACATCGTTCTTCATTAGTATGCATCTGGTATGCCATAGTGGACTCAAAGAGGTTAAAGTGTTCAATCGGATCCTCCTTTCCGATATATAGTTGTAAGCCCAGCTTTTACTTTGTCTTTGCTTGGAGATGCGTGTCAAGGAACCTTCTTGTAAGAGGGTCGGTCCTTGGTTGGTTCCAATCAGGTATCTTGCCTTGATGTTCGGCCTTCAACTTGTTTATTTCCTCAAGAAGTTGCAGGACAATAGGGTCCTGAGTGGAGTCATGTACTACTGGAGCCTTCCTAATTAAGTTTTCATTTTGGAAGTAGGGAAGTTTGATCAATGGCATCTGGTCTTTCCTTGGATTCACCATACTGGTTTTTAAGGCATGTATGTCAGAAGACCTCCGAGTCCTCTATACCTTCATATTCCTCTAGGACTTGTCGTTCCTTCCTTGGATTGGTAGCTAGCCTGGGTCGTGGTAGAAGACCGAGTCTTTCAAAAACCCTTGGGTCATTGATCTTTAAGCTTATGTGGATGGGGTTCTCTCGATGTTGCCTCAGGAAGTCTTGACAGTCACGATAAACAGTTTTCGATCATTCCACTCCCTCTGCAAGGAGGTGCCTCCTTCTGCAAGGAAGTGTCTCCCTCCACTTCTCTTGCTTCGGGTTGAAGTAACTGGGTTGAAAGAAGTCTCACGTTGATCAACACATTCATGAGTAACTCGCTCCTCATTAGGAATATCCATGTTGAAGACCGGTGACTCTCCGTGTTGCGGGGTACCTAGGTGATGGTTGACGTTCCTAAGGACAATGGGCTCGTGTGACTGAGTATGCCTGACCTTATGGAGCATTTTGAAAAGCTTCTTATACTGCTCATGAAGGATTTCATTATTCATTGCTCTCTTGTTGTTCCGAGCCTCCAACTCTTCGACTTTAGTTTGAAGAGCAAACTTCTTTCGTTCTTTCCTTCTCTACCTCACACTAGGCAGAAAGGGAGTGTCATTCTGTGTGATGTGGCTTCCTTCGCTCCCCACGTTGGAGATGGATGCCTGGTCAAATGAGAGTGTACGAACGATGGAAACGAACTTGACAAAGCTGAAGAAAGTAGGAATGAAGTGTCTTTTCCCAAAAACAGCGCTAAATGTTGATGCACAAAATCAATGAGACTTTGGAACAATATAAAATGTCAAGTTTGTAACCTTCGCTCGGTTGCTCCGGTCACTTGGTAAGGATAATACGTAAATAGATAAATATAAGGAAGCAAACATAAGATGTACATGGTTCACCCTAAGTCTGACTACGTCCACGGAGTAGATGAGTTCTCATTAATAGTAAAGGGTTTACATAAATACATAAGTTTAAGTATAACTATCATCATTGGGTTCTAATGACTAGTTTAAATATAATAATGACATTAGAGATTAATTGTAGGAGAATGGCCTCCTTTTATAGTTGAGGAGACAGCTTCTGTCCGCAGTTGATGTGAGACTCTATGAGCTTTATTCTAACGTTGACATATGTCATGTGTGATTGGTCTCCTGATTGGAGGGAAACTCTTGTGCTTTGACAGCGGTGCCTCAGCATGAACCCCTCAGTAGGTCCTTGAAGGTATGACGTTGACCGGTGCTTGATAGTTTCGAGATTGGTCAAGTATGGTGCAAACAAAATTTAATCCAACAGTCATATGATTTCGGATTTTGGTGATTTTTAGTAAACATGATCTTTGAGGTAAGATATAACAGATAGACGGTTGAATTGTTGAAATACATTATGAAGCAGGCCCAACAAAAAATTGTGTCAAAAAGTGTGTCAAAAACATGTGTTCTTGGATCCTAACCAATATATGTATATATGTATATGTGTGTATAATACATACAGGGAGGCCTTCTTAAGCAGCATCACTTTTTACTATTTCATGAAAAGGGATCACAAGTGGGCCCAACCATGAACGGAATCCGAAGATCAGAATTGTTCAACTTTCAGGATCTTATTCAACCATAGTCCTTACTAACAATTTTAGATTCCAATGATTTTTGGATGATTCTTAGATGGGGATTTAAAAACTAAACAATTTGGACTACTGAACTTCATTGTGGATTGTTTGGACAATGGTATGCCTTTCAACTACTCATCCTAAGTGATCCCCTTTAAGAAATGGGTCCTAATCCTATACATAGATACACACACGCGCACACACATTTATCATATGGATATTTAAAGGGAGTTTTAATGAAAAGGGCTTGGACCAACAAATATTTAACAAAAAAACTATCTCAAAATGTTATTCAACCAAAATGGCTCAAAGTTTAATAAAAACCATCCAAAACTAAGTGTCCACCAACACCGCAACGCCATAACCCTCGCCAAGAACGACAACGACAATAGCAAGACAGGGGATCGGAAATTGGATCCGATGAAATCAGGCGTTGAATCGTAGTGATTTTGATTACCTTGTGAGTGTTCTGTTTGTGTCTAAGAGTCTGCATGTAAACTGTTTGATGAAATGCCTGCATTGTTGTAGACATTAGTTTTTGGTACTGTTGTGAAATGTCGAAAACCTTTGCTTAATTCAGTGTTTGTTTGGTATGGATTTGTTGTAAAAGGATTAAAGGTTGCAGGATTGCTTGTCTTTGACCCGCAGATATTACAAGGTCTTCTGTTTAAATTCACCTTGTTGTACTCTTTTTTTATTAATTGTCAGCAACCTCAACCCAGCACAAAACCGCCATAATAACTCACTGTCTTCCTATCAAATCGAATTCCCCCATTGTAAAAACAACCAAATCAAAGTTGAAAAAGGAAGCATTCATCGGAACAAAGCCGCCGAAACAAGTTCAAAGAAGTTTAATGGCAGAAACTGACGAAAAAGTTTCTGAAAAAAAAAAAACCAAAACATAAAATGGTTTCTAGAGAACCCAAAACATAACACTGTTTCTGGAAAAAAAAAAAAAAATCAGATACAGTGTTTGTTTTGTCTGTGTACAAACAAACACTGTATCTGGAAAGAAAAGAACCAAATTCCATAAATAGTGACTTAAATTCCAGAAACAGTGACTTAGATTCCATAAACAGTTTATGTTTTAACATTTGATTGTTTATTTTCTTTCATGCATCAGTTGATTATATTTAAGAAACATGATGCTTATTTTGCTTTGAATCCAAATACAGTGAATTTCACTATTTTTTTTCTAACTTACATTTAAGAAATAGTGTGTCTATTTCATTTGGATCCAGAAATAATGACTTAGATTCCAAAAACAGTAACTTAAATTCCAAAAACAGTGATCCGTCGTTATTATTGAATAGCATGCAGATTTCAAATTTATTTTATGGAGAAACAAACGATGAACACCACTGACGAAGAAAAATTGAAAAACAGTACCTCGAATACACTATGAATAATAACGACGATCACATTTCAACGAAATAATACAAAATATAAATTAAATACCATGAAGATCTATAATTTTGTTTCAAAGAAAAAGAAGAATGTCTACAAAACAACGATGAACTCCATTAACGACGAAAATCTGAAACTCAACCTAAAAAAGTTAGGGGTAAAATCAACAAATTATAATTTATTATAGTTGACTATTTTTAGTTGGACTACTTTAATATGGGTCTTGTACTAATCATTAAAGAAAACTTATAACATGCTTTTTGATCAAAACTAAAACTTTTCAAGTCATTTTCATTAGTTTTCCTATATTTAAATGAAAAAATGATCCTTGGTAATGGACTAATATCTCATGCAAACACTTTGACAACAACATGTTGAGAGCTTAGAAGTGAATCCAACAATATGTTCGTGTCCTATATGTTATTAAAGAAAGTCATAGGCCACGGAATTCATGGTCTATTTCTTATTTGTATGTCACATTAACTTTTTTATTAATCAGATCGAAACTTGTAATTTGAGGTTCTATAAGGTAGAGAACCCTGTGGCCTATGCTATTATTAATATTTGCAGTAATGGAAACCTTTATTCAACGAAATAGACATGACAATAATTAGCATATGAAAGATCTGTTACCTTTTTAGCATTATGAGGGGGAAATGAAGAGGAAGAATACATTAAAATAAGGGAATTGTTATTAGCACTAAAAAAATTTCATTCTACACTCCAAACTTTCTATATTAGGAAAGAAAACACTTATGAGGAGTGTAGAATCAGATTTTTGAAGTGCCAATAAAACTTCCCTAAAATAAAACTATGATGCAAGACAATGCAAAAGGTGAGTGTTTGAGGATTGTTATGGTGGGCATAGGATGACAGAAATTCAAACAAGTAGGATATTTAGGGAACAGAGAAGTGTTAGGACTTCCTAAGAGAAGGAAGAGAGAGAACACAACAAAGCACCAAGCCTTCAACAATACTCAATCTTCATTCGTTCCAATGTGTTTCTGTTTAAATTGTGATAGCAATTAGTAATTTTTGCTGGCAGATATACGGCCAAATTAGTTTTTCTTGTGCTGATAATACTAGGATTTTGTGCTTTTATAATGATGTCCATGGTTCAACATGTATTGCTATGTTTAGGACTTGGTGGATTATATAAGTAGAAGGTTCTGTTATTCTGTAGTGATGTTTCAATGTGTAATATAATCTAGGGTTTGGATTCCTTAACAGCCTAGGCTTTGATGGTTAACTTGAGAATGATGCTTGTAGTAATCTATTTTTTGCTTGTAGTAATCTAGGGTTTGATCATATGTCTGTCTTTTTCTTTTTCAAGAAAGCTAAAACGGGTAACCATAGGAATTCTTTTTGGTGCTGTTGACAGTGGTTCTTGTCTTGCTTGTAGGATTCTCTCCAGCTCAAAAGTTCCCACAATCTGAATTCGCTCCTTGCACTAACATCAACTACGAATGGAATCCAACTGTAAGTTCTTTTACGGTCTTTTGACTCTTTTATAATTTAACTTTATATACACTGCTAACTATTGCAATGCATGTGTTGCTAAAAAAAGTGTCTTAATGAATCAGTAATTTGACAAAGATAATATTTTGTACCGAAAGTGCTTGATTTGCTTTCAAATGCAAATCAACTACTGTAATCTCAAGGGTCAAGATGCTATGGAAGTCAACTACTGTAATCTTAAGGGTCTGTTATTGTAATAACACTTGACCGGTTAAATGCTATACCCAGCCATTGGCCTAAGTATTGCAAACTTACACGTTACGAGATCCTCCTGAGCAGAATCTTCAAACGCATTAGTTAGAAGGAGATATGAGTTTTAATTTCATCCCTTTCAGGTCAGGGAGAATTCTTTTTTATATGTCATGTTAAAGACCCCTCTCCTGTTCTCTCATGTTGGACTAAGAACCGTGATTCGCGTTGTGTAGGTTTGAGTATTGTGTTAGGTTATATGGTTCATTTTCTTGTAATTTAGTTGGATCTTTCACATAATACATCAACAATCCTTTTGAGAAACTCACTAAATGGTAATTGCATGCTTGTCTGTAGGTTGTGGAAATTTGATCTGTTGGAAAGGGCCTCAACCAAGGAATTATTAACTTTTTTATCCATACAGCCGGGGTAAGAAACCTTGTTTCCTAAGATTCGAATTTTATGCACATCCCTTTAACTTCTGCTACTCTGCCTTGGAATTTGTATCTTGCATAATGCACCTGCACAAGTATGAGATGCTGAAAGGCCAAAACAATGTGTTAAAGGAATCTGGTGTCTGCCCTTGAATTTCATTCCTTTAACATGTGGGCTCCAAACGTTTGGCTCCCTTTATGGTATATATGTGAATATCACTTTCAAGGATGAGCTGCTAAAAGGCCAAAACAATGTATTAAAAAAAAAATATAAGTAAATGAGTTTATCCTAACACAAATCAACCAAATCCCCAAATTGAAGGAAGGATCGTATAAGAAAAACTGAAGAAGAGGACCTGGCCTCAAAACTTTTTAATGATAAGCGTCTGCTTATTCGCTTTCATACCGGAAAAATGATTTAGTATGGTTGTGAGGTGATCTTTAGGGGCTTTTGATAGACTGGAGTACGGGAGGGATTGACTTGTCTTGGACTAGTACCATATCTCGACTTCCTGAAACTGGATAGCTTGTCCAAGTTAAAGAATAACACAGGCACTAGGGGTCTTGTTTTGACAAGCCAACGTTAAGTCTGACAGAACATTATCGTATATATTGTTTAAGTTTTATAAATCAATATGCAGTCTGACTCTAATCATATACTAGAAACATGACCGTACCATCTAGATTGGCCTGACAGTGCTCCAAACACAGGACAGTACTGAATTCAGTCTACTCTTAGTCTTATGCAATGTCCCCTTAAATTTATCCCCAGAGCATTCATCATCTGGAGGTATCGAATGTCTCATTCCATGTGGAAGTTTCATTTTGTTGAATCCACAGAATCTTGAACTCAGGAAAGTACTAAGATTTTTGTAGCTTATGTTTTACTGCGCATAATTACGCATTTTTTTCTTTATATTTAGCTTTTTGTTCTCTTCGGAGATATTGAACGCTCAAGAAAATGGATATCGTTTTTTATTGTTGATTTCATGGAATTCTCAATAGCTCCTTAATCTTAACAGAACTCTCTAACCTCTGGTGTTGTGTTAGAAGATTTTGATACTGTCTGCACCAAGTTCTACCACAGTCACCTTGACGATTTATGTGAGTTTTTAAGTATTCTTTTGTTCTTTCTTGATTAATCACCTTGATGCTACAAGGTGATCCAAAATCTCTTTTCTTTTATTCGTACTTTGACTTTTCACTGCAGCAAATATCAACTAGTCATCCATTGTGGCGGCTGCTTCCCTTGTAGCACGCACCCTTTACATTCTTGCGAGTGACACCAAAAATCGAAGCAGTCCAGGTTTGATATCCATCAACGTGAATACTTCACTAGTTGAAGAACTAATGGGTTGCCTGTTGGACTGTGAGCCAGGTCTTTCTTGTGCTCTGGTGAAAAGCTATATATCACCAGCCAATACCTGCCCGAGCCATTATGTTGGTGTTATGCTTGATGAACCTTCCTCCACACCTTATCTTGGATACGTTGGTGACATTTCAAGGTTTGTTTGGAACTTCCTGGCTGAAAGAACTTCTATTCCAAAGGAAAATGCAAGCTATGTTCTCAAGATTGCAGTAATGACGGTGAAGTATGCATTAGAGCAGAAACAGAGGGAAAGGGTGTATGCGTTGTCTCCACAACCAGTTACCTAACTAGAAATCGCAGATTCATTTTAATAGGCATGCTTATTTCTTAATCAATTTTTTTTTAGTGGATGATGCTTTAATGTAATAAACCGTGCCTCATTGACCTAGTTGAGGTGTCTGTCCTGCTTGCCAGGTCGTATTATTTGAAACTTCCATCCAAAGATCCTGTTTTTGTCCAGACCAACCTTTTATCTGTTGACTGTAGGTTTATAGATCGTGATAAAGTCAACTAAAGGTTTCCAATTTGTATAAAGATTTTGAATGCTTGTGCTTTGATCATACAGATATGTTCCGGCATACTCAACACAATTGAAGTTTGAATCTGGAACGTGGACTCTATTGCCTCCCAATAAGTCTAACCCATGGGGCTGTTGGATGTTGTTTGGACAGAAAGCAACTGGGATGTGATTGGGCTTCGGGTCTACACTATCCAAAAATTTTCCTTCGATCATCTTGTCTTACTGGGAGCATCGCCCTTACAGTCTTGGCGTACCTTGCTATGGTAATTTTCAAGGCCTGCTTGACAAAGGCTTTGAAACGCGATTGATAAAGTTGAAATTGTGTAAATCATTGATATGTTATATTGTGTTCTTCAAGCATGGAAATAGTAGAGCAAAGGTTGGGATGTACAAGAAAGTTTTGAAACAACGGAGCAATCATTAGTTTCCGAAGCAAATATTTTGCCTCTTTTGCGATTATGTAATTCGTGGTATTTTTCGTATTTGTTTGACCAGATCTACATAGGGATCTTGGTTCTGATATGATTTTATGTTTTCATCCAAAAACTTATATTCAAAATAAACCACGGCAAGCGGTCCAATGGAATTACAGTAGATTTCCAAGTCATAGTTACTTTGGATTCGAGTCAAGAAACTGGCAAAAACACGGATTATTTCTTGTTTGAAAGTTTTAGGGGAATTGTGTCATTTTCTATGTCACCATTCCTCAATTCTCATTTGTAAATAATGCAACTTTATTAACATCGAACCTGCGATAATTCTCAACTTCTTGCCTATCACTAACTATTTCTTTAAGAAAGGCGGTTGGTGACTTCTTCCCGTCTCCTCCTCGCCATCATTCGTTTCTTGAATGTAACTATAATATCCAGTTCTAACTTTTTGCTAAAATTGAGATTCGTTTCCTGCATGTAGCTGTAATCACTCGTAATGACAAGCGTTACAACTTTCGGGAATAGATCAACTCCGAAATACAAGATTGGCCAATTCAAGAATATAACTTTTTAGTTTCCTCCAGTATTTTATATTGCTAATTATCCTTTTGGAATTAGACAATTTCTCCATAACACCTCAAAATACAAAATTACAAAATTGCACTCTATACTAATTTTACATTTTTTTTCAATTGTCCAAGTCAATTTTACATTATGTATAAGTATTGAAATGAGTCAAATGACACAAAATATTCATTTATAAGGATGTAGTAAAATAACTGTGAGGGAGCGTTAGGTACCCCTACTTCATGCGAAAAGTGTTTGAGTGCCATATTGAATGATCTTGCATTCTTCTGGTTTAACACTGGTTAGCAATCTACTAGAATAAAAAAGAGAAAAAGATGACATCCTTATTTAAAATTTTTCAGTCTCAATTCTAAATCACAACGTGTTTCAATTTAATTAGAATTTGCATGGAAAGAAACTCATTTCACCAACATGATTGAAAAAGGATACAAGCGAATTGAATAAGGTTTATATTGATAAAACTCTTTTCAAAATGTGAAAATAAGTGAAAATGTAGACAGATATACAAGAAAATAATTAATAACATGATAAATGTAAATTATCGTACTTAGTTCACATTTTAAACTTCAAAGCATGGCAGTTGGAATGTAGACAATGGTCCTTTTGGGGTAGACAATTTTTCCACCCGAGCTTTTTAATACAAAATTATTAATTTACTGTCTATATTGACGGTAGGTTTAGAGATGGTAAAGTCAACTATATAAAGGTTTCCAATTTGTATATAGATTTGAATCTTGTATTTTGATCATAGAGATATGTTAGAAAGTTTCGAAACAACGGAGCAATTATTCGTTTCCCAAGCAAATATTTTGCTCCTTTTGCAATTATGTAGATTCTAATATTTTTATATTTGTTTCTGATATAATTTTAGGGTTGTTTTATTCGCATCTCACATACGGTTAAATACACTTTACATATTAAATACATTTCAAATATATTTTTTTAATTAATATTTATTTTAGTACACCTCAAACACACTCCACGTATATATTTTTAATTAATATTTATTTTAATACACCTCAAACACATTCTCAAATTACTGTCATTCCTCATACTTTCTACCTATATATACCTTATACTCTCTACACACACCCACATCAGAGAAGAAGGAAAGGAAGGCACAACTATGTTTCTACATATACCTTATAAAATAATTTATTTTATAAAATTTATGTGTGATGCATTCAACAAAAAAGGGGATGCTAATGAAAAAAATCCATAGTTTTATGTTTTCATCGAAAAACTTATTTAAAATAGTATATTCAAACCGAAAATATTTAACAAAGTAGTACAAAGACGCCAATTAATCAACGACTTAAAACCCCTCGACTTAGCAATTTGCCCAGAGGATGACGACAACGGACCGCAACAAAGCTCTCAAATCAATCGGCAACGTTCATCAGCATTTCGTCAATCTGGGTACTGTAGTATTGTTCGATGTCTCTTAAGATCTTGATATCATCGCTTTTGACAAAGTTTATCGCTACACTCTGCAAACAATAATCAAATTATAGCACATTATGATCAGAACTCAAAAACATAACTTAACAAAACAAGACTAAGAATATGTTTTGGCATACATAACGAAAATAGACGCGAGATCCATGGACAAAAACATATCACACTTATAAAAATTAGAATACATGCATACCTTGCGCTCAAAATGACCAGAACGACCGATCCGATGAATGTATAGCTCTCGGTTGTCTGGAAATCATAGTTGATAACCAAGGAAACCTGATGAAGGGAAAACATCACATGATTAGACAAATATGTGCATCAAAAACATATGTATGTATAACATGTTTGCTAGAGCTTGAAGACAATATATCTTCACATACACACATAGCACGTGCACCCATAGAATTCATAGGAACTTGTCTGCTTCCTCCAAATGTTGTGGCCTTCATTGGTCCACAAACATCTGAGTGGATTAATTTCAGAGGCTTGCTTGCTCTCCAAGTCAGCTCTTTACTAAAGACATCTCTGTGTTGCTTTCCTGCAATGCATCCTTCACATACACCAGATGACTTCTTGAGTTTAGGTAATCCCAACACCATTTCCTTATTAGATAACAACTGCAAGCTACTGAAATTCAAATGTCCCGGCCTTTTTTGCCATTCCCAAGCATCACCCTCATAATTGGCTTTTAGTGCAAAACCATTCATGTCCTCTGTAAGTAGTGGAAATCACCTATTGCAAGTTATTTGTATTGTAACAACATGACTCTCCAAACTTGTATCTTCAAAGATTTCAACCTGATCATCTCCAAATAATAAGAAGTAACCGTGCTGCATCATTTGCCCTACACTTAGAAGGTTTTCATCCAGTCCTGACACAAGCATTACTTCTTTGATGTGTTTGGTACCCTTCTTGGTTTCAATCATCAAAGTTCCTTTCCTACTAGCTTGAACAATCTGTCCATTCCCTATTTTGATTCTT
The DNA here is from genome assembly GCF_041283825.1 of Pyrus communis. Taxonomy (NCBI): domain Eukaryota; kingdom Viridiplantae; phylum Streptophyta; class Magnoliopsida; order Rosales; family Rosaceae; genus Pyrus; species Pyrus communis. The sequence goes on along the minus strand of NC_142573.1, from coordinate 26,017,257 downwards.
GTTGAGACACTTATGTCCAGATTAATCAACACAGACTCATGTGGAGTCATGTGATTGCTGCATCCACTGTCAATATACCAGACATGTTCACTTTTAACAATTGCAGTTGAATCACAAGCAAAGAACATAGAGGTTTCCTCCTCCATTTGTTGTGCCACTTGAACCTGTTGAACTGGTTTACTTTTGCAATCTTTAGCAAAATGATTGAATCTGCCACAGTTGTGACACTTCGGCTTCCCTTTGAATCTGCATTCGCTATAGTGTATATTTCCACATATTTTACATGCCTCTCTTGTGTTCTCCTTGTTAAAACAGGGTTTGAGAGCATTTTGGTCTGTGATCCACTTTTATTTTGGATACTAAGACTGCTAAATGCCTTATCACTCACTTCCTCATCTTCAGTATGTCTTTTCAATCTCTGCTTAAATCCTTTCAGAGTTGCAACAACTTCATTTGGATCAATCTCATCCAATTTCTTAGTTCCCTCAATAACAAGAACAATATTATCATATGCAGGAGTTAGACTAATTAACATTTTCTCAACTAGTCTCTTGTTTGGCAAGGTTTCACCAAACATCTTCATCTTATTCACAAGACCAGATAATCTAGCTAGATAAAAACCCTAACCCTAATATAAGTCAAAGATTACAGCAAATCTATCTGTTTATGAAATTTAACGGTACTTTGGCTCGCCGTCTTGGGAAAGGTCCACGGTTCTTTGGCTTGCGCCACTAAGGTGAGAGGCTAGACAGCCAAAGTGGTCAAGCAGGATAAGAAGAAGCAGCCCCAAGGTCGCGCCCACAAATGCGTACAATACAAACGCAAATCCGTCACCCCCGTGGTTGGCATCGGAAAGAAGAGGGGACCCAACTCGTCTGAGAAGTAGGGCAAAGATTCAAGCTTTGAAAGGATGAGAAGTTCTTCCGAGATTAAGAAAAGTTAAATTAGCAGGGCAAAGACCTCAACGCTGTTTTGTTAGTTCATAGAAAGATATTTGGAAGTGTTGGATTATGTTTGATTTTTTTTTATCTAATTTGAATTAGCAGTAGTGCGATTTTGTTTTTGGTTTCTAAGAACATTAATGCAATTTTGTTTCTGGTTGCTGGTTTGTCAAAAAAAATATGAAGCTGCAGAAGATTGAGGTGGTGCACGCGCTTATAGTTAGAATTTTATTTGTTTTTGTTTTTTCTGTCCTTATCATTAAATAAAGTTATTAGCTAGCTTTTGGTTAAATTTCAAAGTTTTGAAGCCTTTTTTTCATTAATCTTACTTTCATTTTTATCATAGACAAATTGCTTGATAAGGTTAAATCTCAGACCAAGATCATTTGATTCATTGCACACCAATTGTTTGATAAAATAAAATCATAAATGTATCAAAATTTATTTATTTATTTTTTTCAAACAAAGTGTGCAATAAACCATGCCGACCAGCTCGGCCCAGGTCAAGTGCGCCCAGGACGATCGTCTGGGGCCCAAAAAAATTCGGGGCACCAAAATTATTAGGATGATATATTTTTATAAATTTATGAAATTTGGTTTAGTGACAAAGAATTTAACTAGAACTAGTGGTTTCATTGTTTAAAATTAATGAGGAGGTCTTAGGTTCAAAACACCATGTGTGTTTATTTACATTCCAATTTTTACAAATATCTTTTTAATTATAAGCAATGGTTTTTGTTGTTTAAAATTAACGAGAGGTCTTAAGTTCGAAATACTATATGCATGCTTATTTTTTTCAATTTTTTACAAATTTTTATTTGGTTGTTAATTTATTTACTAGCTAGTAGTTATGTGAGTTGTTATTTTTAAATATCCATTCCAATTCAAATCTAATATTCAACAAAGAGTAAGGCGTAGACTAATTTTTTAGACCAAATTTGCAAATAATATTACGTGTCATCAAAAGGTTTAATTTAATGTTCATTCATTACTTATACATATCCTTAGAGACTCGAAAATATTATTATAATTTTAGTCTTATACTAACGAGGTTAGTAAATAAGAAAAAATACCTCACGATTTATACAAAAGCATTTTCGATTTATACAAAAGTATTTTAAAAGTTTAGATGGAAAACAAAACTCATAATCTATCTACTTGTAAGCTCGAAGTTTTTTGGTTTCCTTCTCTCGATACAAAATAAATTAGTTATTCCGTGTTTTTAAATTATTGAGTTTGAAGCGCTTTTCTAAATATAATTTTATCGATGTCTTATGTGTGAAAACAAATAATTTTTTTATATGATGTGAGGGCACATGTTTTAGTGTCGTCCCGGGTCTCAAAAATCTCTGAACTAGCCTTGATGCCAACAAGACACAAGAAACTCGGAAAACCCAATACGTAAAAAATAGGGAACGTCCTAGTCCAAGTAAAGAACCAAGTAGAACTAGATAGGCTAAAAAACACTAGCTAGTACCATAAATGAGACGACATTTTTCGGTTATTCCGTTGTTTTTATTTGCGTAACAGACTGTTTTAGTGCAATTGGGGGCAAAATTGTTGGAGATGTTTTTAAGATAAAAAGAATCCAAAAAATCTGTTCGCTCTCGTGTGGGATGATGTCCAACGCAAAAAATTTAAACCTAAATGACTAAAATACCCATGTCACATAACCACCTCACAGCTCACACGAGCCTCAAGGGGAAGAGGTCGCTGGTAAAAACTTGTAATTATCTCTCATAGAAGGAGCATTATTGTAAATTGCTCAAACTCCAATTCGAGCGGGAAAATTGTATTCCGGAGAACTCAAAAGGCAGAGCCTGAAAACGTAACAGACAAACTTCTTCGGGTCGTCAGTGACTTTTCAAGAACCATAGGCTTGGACGAAAGAGAGAGAGAGAAAGAGAGAGCTAAAGATTAAAGCTTGAAGCTTGAAAGTGAAAACCATATCAAATTCAATCCCAATTCTTGAAGCCTGCAGGAAGAGGAAGCGAAGGCCAACGATTTTCGGGTTGCACGCTATCCCAGTTGCTTGATCAGTCCGAACGGTCCGCTTCTGCAAATTTCTTTCGTATAATTTGATTGTTTCCTTGATTTCTGAATGGGGTTTCTGCAAATTTCTATTTAGGGTTGCTTATATTTCTTCAATCCCTTGTTTCTTTCAAGTGGGTTTCTGCTAAAGAACTCGAATTTCTCCATAGCAGTGTATTTTTTCTTTACTTTCTGAATTGGATTTTTTTTTCTTCAAATGAGGTTGTGATGTAAGACTCGAATTTTTGTAATTTAATGTGATTGTTTCTTTGATTTCTCAACTGGGTTTATGGAATTTTTTTTGTTAGAACTAGTAATTGGACATTTTTGTTCCAAGAACTGCGTATCTTTAGCTTTGTTCCTCCGTTTGTCGAGTGGGATTTATGCTTGTTTTCGTGTTGAATTTGGTTGAAAAACTGGATGTTGGATGATGCATGTAGTTATTGGATTCTGCCGAATGTAGTTATTGGATTCTGACTTTTCTTAAACAAGTCATGAAGACAACAATATAGCTTTGTTCCTCGGTTTTTTTTATTGGGGATTTCTGCTAATTTGATGGTGATTTGGGAATTGGATTCGGCAGAATGCAGAATCTGGATATTTTGTAACTCCCTTCTTGGAAAGGGACCAGAATTAGAAAATTTGTTCATTAATCATAATGCCTCTGGTTCTACTTGTTTTAGGTGCTATGGATCTCGATTTGGAATTTTTTACCCTTTTGGCAGACCTCAAATCACGGAGGGTCAAGCTCATTTTGATGGCGGGTCTTAATGGTTCTGGCAAGACCACCATCTTGAACAAGATTCACTCTGAAGGAATCTCTACTGAGATAGTCACCCCCGGTGAGCCCGTAGCCCCCTATCCTCTTTATGCCTACTTCTGATTTCTTATGCATTTTGTGCCTATTGTTTACTGTTGCAGGATGTAGTGTTGAGATGGTGAAACATGCCTATATTAACATTGCAGCCTTTGATGTTGGGGGTGAAAACAGGGTAGCTCCTCTCTCTTGTCTCGTACTATTTTTGAATGATTTCTTACGTGAAGTGGGTAATCATATAGTTGTAATGTGTATCATGATTTTTGAATTTCAGAAGTTCTACTTTTTCATAGGCAGTGACTGTTCTAGATATTCCCAATACAGATACCTCCACTGTACATGCAGCATTTCCAGAACATGAAAGGTCTTATTTTTGTGGTAGATAGCAACGACCAGAACCGAGTGTTGGAGGCAAGGGATGAGTTACACAGGATGTTGCAGGAGGTAGTTTCGTGATTTCCATGAATAGTTGTTTGGAAATATAAAATATTTGAGTTATGTTTTTTTACAACGGTGAATTGAATTTGGCTGCAGGATGAACTCAAGAACGTTGTTGTGCTTGTACTAGCCAACAAGCAAGATCTTTGTAATGCAATGACTGCAGAAGAGTTGAGCAAAGAGCTGGATATTAAGTCTCTCAGAATCAATCAGTGGTAAACTATTTTATCATTCAACGGAGATATGTGGAATTTATTTTAATCTCATGTAAAAATTCCGACTTGCAGATAATAAAGTATGTCATAAAACTGCTGTCAATGTAATTTTCAGGCATATTTCTAGTACTTGTGCAATCAGTGGGGATGGCTTGCTTGAGGCTTTGCGTAAATTTTTTTGGGCCATTGATTCCAGGGTAATTGCCTAGAATTTGCTTACGATAAGAAAACTAATTAACTCTTGTTAATAGTTTGTGGATTGGTATATTATGTTGCGACATTTCTGTGTCCTTGAAAACAGGCATAATTCATGAACATTGAACAGATTGCATTTTGTGTTTTCTTACCTATATAATTCCTCTTCATTGGCAGGTCCCTCATGTGCACGTGTTAATTTGTGTTGATAAAGATAAGGATATAAGCTGCAGTGGTGAAGAAATAGGTAAAGACGAAGATGAACATAAAGACTTTCAGTCTACTATCCAAGAGGTCTTTACTCAAAATGAATGGGTGCCGACTCCATCCGCGGTCAATCCTGAATTTCACTTCACTTGTGTGAGTCGACTGGATTATATCATGGACCGTGTTCAGGAGGCTTGTAGCTGCGGTCTGCCGGTTGACTTGATGATATTGGACTATGAATATATCATGGAAATGGGGCAAGATGCGTTCAAGGTACCTGATAATTCCTCTTACCTCTCAATGTAACTGAAATTTCATTGTTGATGTTTATTTCGCTTAAATATTTGACAGGCAATGAAAGATGAATGGCATAGAGCTGAGTTTGACGGACATGTTATAGGCGTGACTTCTAGGAATGAGAATATAGACCATCAGTGGATTGATCCAATGCCTGGAGTGCTACTTAATGTACACTTCAGTGTGTTCAGCAAAAATGAGAGCGTTTCTGTCATATTCGGAAATATTTTTGGCAACAGATACTTCAGTCAAGCCTCAAGGTTCGGCAGGCAAGCCGCCTTCCATTGTTAGTCTGTTTTGCTGATTGCTTATTGTTAGCTTGTGTTTGCAAGTTCTGACAACAATGTGCTCTTTTGATTATTTGTAGGGTCATGTAGCGATGAATGATACAAGAGGCATTGAACTGTACTGTAAATACACAGATCGCCACACAGATTGCGGAATACCAGTGAAGGTTGCGGGTTTTGTTGAGGTCCATTGGGTGATAGCAGCACTGTTATATATATACAGATGACCGCACTGATAGACATATTACATATACAGAATTGAGTAAATACATGTACACAGGACCGCACTGTTATACATATACCGCCTAGCTATTTTCACATTGTCGTAACATTTTAGCAACATTATTATCTAGATACCCTTACGAATTTGTTGGGGATCTCTCTAATACCACTTAATAGCTCATGTAAGAAATGTCTATCGCTCTGCTATGAATGAAATAGCTCGGTTTTCTGCTTACCCCTCTCTCTTTCTCTCTCAAGCATGGGTTTACTGCCCCTTAATCCCTCTAAGACAAAATTAATCCCTTCGAATGATTCTTGGCGGAAGCCAAGAGTGGTATCAATATTGCAAACTTGATCATATATTTCTTTGCACAAAACATTTTAGTTTTATGCTTTTTATATGAATTGAAAAACCGAAATATCAAATTCAAAACCCATACGTTTGTCAACGAATTAATGTGGCGTAATACATTTAACATAAGTATATATAACTATAATATATCGAATTATGACGATGACGATGGACAGAAACAGAGCTCTCATATCAAATCACCAACGTTCATCGACATTTCGTCAATCTGGGTACTGTCGTATTGTTCGATGTCTCCTAAGATCTTGAATATCCTCAGCCGCCAGTTCCCTAGTGGGACACAATATCCAAGCCTGAACCTCTTGGCAGGAGGTGTCGACTGGCAAACTGTGAGGGCAATCATGGAGGTTTTGCCGGTACCTGACTAGGACTGGGCTATGACATCATAACCCTCGATAATACGCCTGACCGCCCGTTGCTGGATGGCGGAGGGCTTGTCGTACCCATATTCCATCTGATATGATACCCACACCTCAAAATCAGTCGTAATGACAAGCGTTACAACTTTCGTGAATAGATCAACTCCAAAATACAAGATTGGCCAATTTGGGAATATAACTTTTTAGTTTCCTCCAATATTTTATATTGCTAATTATCCTTTCGGAATTAGACAATTTCTCCATAACACCTCAAACTACAAAATTACACTATATTGATTTTACATTTTTTTTCGATTGTCTAAGTCAATTTTACGTTATGTATAAGTATTGAAATGAGTCAAATGACACAAAATATTCATTTATAAGGATGTAGTAAAATAACTGTGAGGGACTGTTAGGTACCCCTACTTCATTTGAAAAGTGTTTGAGTGCATATTGAATGATTTTGCATTATTTTGGTTTAACACTGGTTAGCAATCTACTAGAATAAAAATGAGAAAAAGATGACATCCTTATTTAAAAAATTTCAGTCTCAATTCTAAATCACAACGTGTTTCAATGTAATCAAAATTGCATGGAAAGAAACTCATTTCACCAACATGATTGAAAAGGGATACAAGCGAATTGAATGAGGTTTATATTGATGAAACTCTTTTCAAAATGTGAAAATAAGTGAAAATGTAGACAAAGATAAAAGAAAATAATTAATAACATGATAAATGTAAATTATTGCACTTAGTTCACATTTTAAACTTCAAAGACTTAGTTCACATTTTAAACATCAAAGCATGACATTTGGTATGTGACCATAACAGATGCATCCAAACACCTTCAAGTGCTGAATACCTAGTTTTCTGCCACTAAAAGCTTCAAATGGCCATAGCCTTGGTTGGACACCTATTGAGCAAGTACACAGCTATGTTAACAGCTTTTCCCTAGAATTCATAGGACATGTGCTTGTCATGAAGCATACTCTTAACCATTTCAACAATGGTTATGTTCTTCCTCTCAGCAACGCCATTTTGCTATGGAGAATAAGCTACAGTCAACTATTTCTCCAACCCCAAGTCTTCACAAAATTGATTAAATTCATAAGAGTTATACTCTCCACCTCTGTCATTTCTTAACTTTATTGGTAGCCACTCTGCAATTCAACCATGGCTTTGAATTTCTTGAACAATTTGACCACTTCTGATTTGTGGTTCAGAAGATAAACCCAACACATTCTGGTTGCATCATCAATTAAAGTTAAGAAATATCTGCTTCCTCCAAATGTTGTGACCTGCATTGGTCCACAAACATTTGAGTGGATTAATTCCAGAGGCTTGCTTGCTCTCCATGTCAACTCTTTACTAAAGACATCTCTGTGTTGCTTTCCTGCAATGCATCCTTCACATACACCAGATGATTTCTTGAGCTTTGGTAATCTTAACACCATTTCCTTATCAGATAACAACTGCAAGCTGCTAAAATCCAAATGTACCAACCTTTTGTGCCATTCCCAAGCATCACCCTCACAACTGGCTTTTAGAGTGGAACCATTCATGTCCTCAGTAAGTAGTGGAAATCACCTATTGTAAGTCATTTGTATTGTAACAACATGACTCTCCAAACTTGTATATTCAAAGATTGCAACCTGATCATCTCCAAATAATAAAAGTAACCATGCTGCATCATTTGCCCGACACTTAAAAGGTTTTCATCCAAGCATTACTTCTTTGATGTGTCTGGTACCCTTCTTGGTTTCAATCACCAAAGTTCATTTCCTACTAGCTTGAACAATATGTCCATTCCCCATTTTGATTCTTGTTGAGACACTTCTGTCCAGATTAATCAACAGACTCATGTGAAGTCATGTGATTGCTGCATCCACTGTCAATATACCAGACATGTTCACTTTTAACAATTGCAGCTAAATCACAAGCAAATAACATAGAGGTTTCCTCCTCCATTTGTTGTGCCACTTGAACCTGTTGAACTGGTTTACTTTTGCAATCTCTGGCAAAATGATTAAATCTGCCACAATTGTGACACTTAGGCTTCCCTTTGAATCTGCATTCACCGTAGTGTACATTTCCACAGATTTTACATGCCTCTCTTGTGTTCTCCTTGTTAAACCAGGGGTGGACAGCATTTTGAGACCTATCATTACCTTTAAAATCACCATTCTTATCTCTTAATTTGAAAGGTTTCTTCCTCTTGTACCCAATGGTATGTGATCCACTTTTATTTTGGATACTAAGACTGCTAAATGCCTTATCACTCATTTCCTCATCTTCAGTCTGTCTTTTCAATCTCTGCTCAAATCCTTCCAGAGTTGCAACAACTTCATTTGGATCAATCTCATCCAATTTCTTAGTTCCCTCAATAACAAAAACAATATTATCATATGTAGGAGTTAGACTAATTAACATTTTCTCAACGAGTCTCTTATTTGGCAAGGTTTCACTAAACATTTTCATCTTATTCACAAAACCAGATAATCTAGCTAGATAATCAGAGGGAGATTCATTATTTCTCACCCTAGCTTATTCAAAATCACGGTGAATACCTTGTAATTTCACAGCCATGACTTGAGCATCACCCTTGAATTCTTACTTAAGAACATCCAAGCATCATTTGCAATCTCTTGGTTGGCGATTCTAGGAAAGATCTCATCACTCACAACTCCTTGTATCAGTCCCAATGCCCTTGCATCTCTAGAGATGAGATCCTGATTAGCAAGAATTTGCTTCTCATCCGTCTCATTCCCTTCCTTTGACAATGTGAAACCATCTTCAACAAAGCTCCATAGATTGTGAGACTTGAAAATTGTTTTCATCTTGATACACCAAAATTCATAATTGACTCTAATCAATACTTGCACACGAAGATCTGTGCTAGATCCAGCCATTTTTAAACTTCTGAGTTCTTCGTTGAGAATTTAGCCAAACATTCACAGATTCACTCCCAGATTCAAATCCAACCTCTAAGGCCATGTTAGTGTTTGAGCTATTTTATTAGCTAAATTTCTCTATCAATTTGTAACAAATTCAACAAGTAATTGAAATGAATTTGCAAAATGAATGACAAAGATGAACTTTTGAGAAGAAGGAGTGCGTTGCTCCCTCGAATCTATGTTGGATTTGCACCAAGAAACTCAGCTACAAACTAGCTATATAGCCGTTGCCAACATCATCAAAGCATTGTGACTATGATCACGTGCTACTCACATGGTTTCACTTAACATCTAACAAACTGGACACGTGTCAAGTTATACACCATTAAGATGATATAAGCTTAACCGTTTATTACACATATATATATAAACTTAGCTAAGAACGACACTTAAACATTTTAGAGCTTCTTCTTCTTTCATATTGCAGCAACTTTGAATGCTTGATCCAACTGCCATGCTTATGCTTCAACAATAATACGTTGAAACCCACAACAACAATATGAGAAAGTATAACAATCCACCATAAAACTTCTTCAAAATATAAGTTGAAGATTACAGCAAATCTATCTGCTTATATAGAGAACAGAAAACCCTAACCCTAATAGAAGTCCTTAACCAACCATGTTTCGGAAATCCTAACCCTATAAATCTAGGAAACGCAAACGTATTAGACTTTTATTCTCTCTTCTGTGAAAGGTCTTGAGAAAGTATGATACGTTGAAATATTATATATTTCATAATCCTAATGCTGCTTTAATATGTTAATTAATCAGGATTGCCCACGGAAAGGTTGGGACAATGTGTTAGACAATTATCTTAGTATGCTAACCTGGTTTTGTGAAGATCGATCCATTGTCTAGGTGGCAGATATGGCTTCTATCACAATTGTCACCATGATTTGTGGAAAATGTAAATTTGGCCATTTTTGTTTCAAATCGATCAATGTCTTTATGAATATAAAAAATAAATGAAAATAGCTTTTAATCTAGACCTCGATCAATTGTTGTGGAATGTTAAAAAAATCGACCATGTACACTGTTAAAAATAACTCACGTTAAGCTAGCAAGATAGTATAGGTAAGTATAATATTGACCTATGTTTTACTTACAATTTACAAAAACTGATATTTTGTGAAAGCTAGTTACTCTATATACTCTCTAAATTTTCAAATTCTATGCATTCTTGAAATTATCAAGTAGGTGTGTGATTGCTAGTTCTTCATCTGATAAATCATTCAATGAGTATGACCTCTGAACTTTTATGTTAGTCATTAATCATAATGCCTCTGGTTTTACTTGTTTTAGGTGCTATGGATCCCAAATTGGAATTTTTTACCCTTTTGGCAGACCTCAAATCACGGAGGGACAAGCTCATTTTGATGGCGGGTCTTAATGGTTATGGCAAGACCACCATCTTGAACAAGTCTCTACTGAGATAGTCACCCCCAGTGAGCCCGTAGCCCCCTATCCTCTTTATGCCTACTTCTGATTTCTTATGCATTTTGTGCCTATTGTTTACCGTTTCAGGATTTAGTGTTGAGATGGTGAAACACGCCTATATTAACATTGCAGCCTTTGATGTTGGGAGTGAAAATAGGGTAACTACTTCTTTCTCTTATCTTGTACTATTTTTGAATGATTTCTTACAAGGCCGTGAAGTGGGTAAACATATAGTTTTTGTAATGTGTATCATGATTTTTTAATTTCAGAAGACTTTTAGTCTACTATCCAAGAGGTCTTTACTCAAAATGAATGGGTGCCGACTCCATCCGCGGTCAATCCTGAATTTCACTTCACTTGTGTGAGTCGACTGGATTATATCATGGACCGTGTTCAGGAGGCTTGTAGCTGCGGTCTGTCGGTTAACTTGATGATATTGGACTATGAATATATCATGGAAATGGGGCAAGATGCGTTCAAGGTACCTGATAATTCCTCTTACCTCTCAATGTAACTGAAATTTCATTGTTGATGTTTATTTCGCTTAAATATTTGACAGGCAATGAAAGATGAATGGCATAGAGCTGAGTTTGACGGACATGTTATAGGCGTGACTTCTAAGAATGAGAATATAGACCATCAGTGGATTGATCCAATGCCCGGAGTGCTACTTAATGTACACTTTAGTGTGTTCAGCAATAAGGAGAGCGTTTCTGTCATAGTCGGACATATTTTTTGCAACAGATACTTAAGTCGAGCCTCAAGGTTCGGCAGGCAAGCTGCCTTCCATTGTTAGTCTGTTTTGCTGATTGCTTATTGTTAGCTTATGTTTGCAAGTTTTGACAACAATGTGCTCTTTTGATTATTTGTAAGGTCATGTAGCTATGAATGATACAAGAGGCATTGAATTGTGCTGCAAATGCACAGATCGCCACACAGATTGCGGAATACCAGTGAAGGTTGCGGGTTTTGTTGAGGTCCATTGGGTGATAGCAGCATTGTTATATATATACAGATGACCGCACTGATAGACATATTACATATACAGAATTGAGTAAATACATGTACATAGGACCGCACTGTTATACATATACCGCCTAGCTATTTTCACATTGTCGTAACATTTTAGCAACATTATTATCTAGATACCCTTATGAATTTGTTGGGGATCTCACTAATACCACTTAATAGCTCATGTAAAAAATGTCTATCGCTCTGCTATGAATGAAATAGCTCGGTTTTCTCCTTACCCAACCATGTTTCGGATATCCTAACCCCAGAAATCTAGGAAACCCAAATCGTATTGGACTTTTATTCTCTCTTCTGTTAAGGTTCTTGAGAAAGTAATTGTATAATACGCTGAAATATTATCTTTTATATATAACGTTAGAGTTGCAGTTTTGGGGTCACGTCTTCGACAAAAATCAATAGGACCAAATTGCCCCTTGGCCAAAAAAAAAAATCAAAAGTAGCCAATAAAAATGTATAAAATAAAGCAAGGGTAATTTTGTAAATTTAATTTTAAGTAATTTAATGCCCAAGCTTTTCTATGTCGGTTTGCCTTCCTGATTTCTGTTTTTTTCTGTTGCGTGCAGATCTTTTCCTCCTCCTTATTTCTTCCACTTGAAAAACTTCATTTCATCGTAACTTTTTCATATGGCAACGAAATCGCACAAGGTCGAAGCCTATACATTCGTATCAGAACCCTCTTCCATCTGATATGATACCCACACCTCAAAATCAACTGTGCTCAAAGATTGGAGCCTAGAACAGTGACGGTTTTTTGGCGGAATTTTGCTGATTCTGCCCAATCTCGCTGAATTTGTTCTTAGCCCAAGAGAGAAAGTTGATCCTCTCCTAACAATCTTTTTACCCATACTTGAGTTCGTTGAGTAAATTGAATTTTTTTTTTTTTTTTTTTTGGTTTGTGGGTTTTTATTTTATTTTATTTATTTTTTTTTGTGCAACTAAAGGAATAACCCAGAAGACATATGTTCACTGAAGGACTTGATAGGAGCGCCCTTAATTGGGTTAGAGAGGTTTGTGAAGAAAATTCATTACCCTTTTTCATTTTTCGAATTAAAAAAAGAGAATTTTAACGAAAAACCCACGGTACTGTTCACTTTAACGAAAAATCACATTTTTACACTAAAAAGTCAATCCTGTTACTATTCACTTTACCTTTTATTTTCTCCTTATCATTAAAACTCAAAGTTTTCAAGCCCTTTTCATTAGTTTTCCTTTAAAAAAAAATATAAAGTACGGTTTAATTTTTACTGTTGTTTGATTTAGTCCTCAGAAGTATTCATGGTCTTTTAATGATTCACTACCCGATTAATAAAACTCATATTTTAATTTTAGGGATTTTTGGTGTCTGATTTTGGTTTTTGATGTAGTTTGTACCATACTTGACCAATCCCGAAACTACTAAACACCGGTCAACAGTATACCGTCAATGACCCACAAGACTTTTCCTCCAACCAGGAGGCCAATCACAACGCGACACATGTCGATATCAAAGGCCAATCATAGCGCAACACGTGTTGATATCAGAGGTCAATCACAACACGACACGTGTCAATGTCAGAACAAAGCTAGAAACTCTCTTCTATAAAAGGGGATCATTCTCCCACAATAACCCTTAATGTCATTTGTACTAAACTATTCACTAGAACTCACTAAAAGAGAGCTTGAACCTATGTATTTGTGTAAACGCTTCACAACTAATGAGAACTTCTCTACTCTGTGGACGTAGCCAATCTGGGTGAACCACGTACATCTTGTGTTATTTGCTTCCCTGTCTCTATTCATTTACATACTTATCCACACTAATGACCAGAGCAATCTAGCGAAGGTCACAAACTTGACACTTTCTGTTGTACCAAAGTCCTGGCCGATTTTATGCATCAACATTTGGCGCCGTCTGTGGGAATCGCACTTATTCCTACTCTCTCCAGCTTTGTTAAGCAGGTTTCCACCATTCGCACACTTTCTTTCGACCAGGCACCCCCCTCCAACATGGGGAATGAAGAGAGCCACAACACGCAGAACGACACCCTCCTCGCACTTAGTGCAAAGCAACGAAAGAAGGAACGAAAAAGGTTTGCTCTTCAGGCTAAAGTCGATGAGCTAGAGGCTCAGACCAACAAGATAGCGATAAAGAATGAGATCCTCCAGGAGCAGTATGAGAAGCTCTTCGGAATGCTCCATGAATCTAGGCATACTCAAACACACGAACTCATCACCCCCGGGGAAGTCAACCACCACATGGGTGCCCCCAACACAGGGGATCACCTGCCTTCGACATGGATATCCCTAATGGGGAGCGAGTTACTTATCAAGGTGTTGATCAACATGAGACCTTTCTCGACCCAGCTAATTCGACCCGAAGCAGGAGAAGTGGAGGAAGGCACCTTCTTGCAGAAGAGTAGAAGGATGAAAAGCCGTTTACCGCAACTGTCGGGACTTCCTGAGGCAACGTCGAGAGAACCCCATCCACATAAGCTCGAAGGTCAATGATCCAAGGGTTTCTGAAAGGTTCGGTCATCTCCCATGCCCCAAGCCAATTGCCAATCTAGGGAATGAGCGACATGTCCTAGAGGAATATGAAGGTACGGGGGACTCGGGGGCGTTTCTACAGACTCGCCCTGGAAGTCAGTACAGTGAGTCCAAAGAAAAATCTCATGCCCTTGACCAAGCTTTCCTACTTCCAAGAAGAGATGGAGACTTACGGAAGAATGATCCAGCAGTACCTGACTCCACTCAAGACCCCCTTGTCCTACAACTCCTTGAGGAAGTAAACAAGTTGAAGGCCGAACGTCAGGCCAAAATACCTGACTAGAACCAACCTAAGCTTGGCCCTCTTACAAGGAGGATCCTCGACACCCCCTCCAAGCAAAGACAAAGCAGAAGCTTGGCTTACAACTCTACACTGGAAGAGAGGACCCGATTAAACACCTTAACCTCTTTGAGTCCACCATGGCATACCGGATGCACACTGACGAAGAACGATGTCTTCTCTTCCCCTCTACCCTCTCTAGCGGAGCTCTGAATTGGTATTGTCATCTTCCACCTAAGACAGTAGACTCATTTGAGGAACTAAGGAAACTATTTATCTCTCAACACATCTTCCAAACATATCGCTTGCATTCCACATATGACTTGTACACTATTCGCCAGAAGCCGGATGAGTCACTACGAAAGTATGCTGGCCGCTTCAGCCATGAGTATTCTCGCTGCGCTGAGGCAGATGACAAGACCGCCCTTAAAGCCTTCACTGCAGGCCTCCGCGACTATTTCTTCAAGTACATGATCAATGCTAACACTTGGAAGACTTACTCTGAGGTAATGGCACAGGCTTATAACCATGCCTCTGCCGAGGCAAGGACATATCAAGGAAAACTCCCTACAGCCATCCCTTATCAGCAAATGGGGAGTGGAAGCCAAATCCAACCAAATAAGAAGACTTCAACTTTCCAAACAACAGCGACGCTTCCCCTTGCCCTATCTAATACCTCGCCAAGTCAACATACGTATCATTCTCAGGGCAAGAGGAAAGACTTTCATCCTCACCAATCTCATTTTAATAAAAAGAGTAAGGGGCACTATCGTGATAACCAAAGGTATCGCCAAAATAATACCCACCCCCAGGCAGTCAATGCAGTGGGCCAAACACGTGTCAAGAATGGTCCTACCCCGAGGTATGAGACATACACACCTTTGAACGCCACATGCACGGCCATTTACCCCAGTATAGCTGACTTGATACCAAAGCCAAGGCCGAGGGAGCCAGATTTCAAGTCCACAAAGAACACAGGCATGTTTTGTGGTTACCATGAGTATAATGGCCATGACGGCGAGAAATGTATCACCCTCCGTGATCATATTAAAGCTTTGGCACGTGAAAGAAAAATTGACCAGTTTCTCCTTCACCCTCCAAGGGATAACCGCAACCAACGCCAAGTGAATGTGATATATTCCATAAGCAGTGGCACATCCATATCTGAATCTTCCAACAAGGCCATGAAAAACAATGAACGAACGTTGAAGCCTGGCCACCAAATGTTTCACGTAGAAGACATCAGGGGAGGCAAGTATCAAAAGCCTAACTGGGATCCAATATGTTTCTACCCTGAGGAAGAAAGAGGTATCATCTATCCTCACAACAACCCACTGATTGTGGAGGCTCACATAGCCAACTTTGATGTACGACGAATCCTAGTAGACACGAGGGCGTCGGTCAATATCATGTTTGCTGAAGCTTTCAAAACACTTAATGTAGCTGAACACTTGTTCGATCACTCGATTTCTCCTCTAATAAGCTTCTCTGGTGATGTCGTGCAACCTTTAGGGAGCATACATTTACCCTTCACCATCGGTACAGGCCCGTACACAGCCACCATCACCACTAACTTCTTGGTGGTTGACTGCCCAACGGCATACAATGTTATCTTTGGGCGCACAGGCATTAATGATCTCAAGGCCATGGTATCCACACATATGTTGTTGATGAAATTTTCAACCCCCTATGACAATGGTTACATCAGAGGAGATCAACTTAGTGCACGATCATGTTACAACACTTCAGTCAAGCAACAACACTTGCATGTACCCAAAGAAACACTTTCTATACATGACCAAGTTATCAAGACCGGCTCGGACAAAGCTAACTTGAATATTCACGGTGGTAACAATCAACCCGACGATCCTCGAGATGGCTCTTTCACCTAGCAAGCACAACCTGCTGAAGAGTTGGAGAAGGTCTCTATCTCAAAAGATTATCCAGATAGCATAGTGAAGATTGGCACCACTTTGTCACCACTCATTCGGTTGGCATTGATTTCTTTTTTGCAAGAGAACACTGAAGTCTTCGCCTGGTCATACGAGGACATGCCAGGCATATCTCCCAATATCATCTGTCATCGCTTGAGTATTGATCCCAAGACCAAGCCGGTGAGACAGAAGCGAAGATCTTATGATGCTGAACGATATGAAGCAATGAAGGCAGAAGTTGAAAAACTCAAAAGCATAGGTTTCATCCGTGAAGTCAATTATCCAACGTGGGTAGCAAATGTGGTCCTTGTTAAGAAAAATCCAACCAAGGAAAGTCTCTTGCTTCAAAAGATCTTGTGGAGAATGTGTGTCGACTACACCGACTTAAACAAAGGATGCCTAAAGGATAGCTTTCCCCTTCCTCTCATTGATAGACTTGTAGACTCTACAGCAGGGTGTGAACTCTTGAGCTTCATGGATGCTTACTCAGGGTACAATTAAATCCTCATGAACCTTTCGGACCAAGAACACACGGCCTTCACCACTGATAGAGGACTATATTGTTATAAAGTCATGCCATTCGGCCTAAAAAATGCAGGGGCGACTTATCAAAGATTAGTCAATTCAATGTTTGCTGAACAGATTGGGAAAAACATGGAAGTTTATGTTGATGATATGTTAGTCAAAAGCAAACATACTGACCAACACATTGTCAACTTGTCTGAAACCTTCTCCGTCCTGAAGAAGTATCGAATGAGGTTGAACCCCAACAAATGCGCTTTCGGTGTGGGCTCTGGAAAATTCTTAGGCTTCATGATTAGTCAACGAGGCATTGAAGCTAACCCCGAGAAGATCAAAGCAATCATGGACATGAAAGAACCAGTAACCTCAAAAGACATCCAGAGCCTTACTGGCAAAGTGGCAGCCTTAACTAGGTTCATCTCTAAGGCCACAAACAAATGCGCTCCTTTTTTCAAAGCACTTAAGGGAAGTAAGAAGTACATCACCTAGACCGATGAATGTGCCAAAGCATTTAAGAACCTCAAGGATTACATGAGTAAAGCCCCTCTACTTTCTAAACCTGAAGTTGGCGACACCCTAATTGTCTATTTATCTGTCTCAGCTTCAGCAGTTAGTTCCGTCCTTATTCGTAGGGAGGGTAGTATCGAACGACCTGTCTACTACGCTAGCAAGGCTCTACAAGATGCGGAGACACGATACTCCAACATTGAGAAATTAGCTTTAGCATTAGTCATGTATGCTCTGAAACTTCACCTCTACTTCCAAGCACACTCCATCATCGTGCTTACCAATCACCCACTTCGACAAATACTTCAGAGTTCTAACACTTCGGGGCAAATGATCAAATGGGCGATAGCACTGGGAGAGTTTGACATCTCCTACCACCCAAAGCTATCTGAAAAGAGCCAAGCAGTTGCAGATTTCATTGCAGAATTCACTTATCCCGTTGACATTTCTCCTACACCTAAGGCAGCGGCTTCATCACCCCTGGAAACCCGGAAGGTAGAACCAACACTCCCAGTATGGACTCTATATGTTGATGGCTCATCCAACCAACAGGGTTGTGGAGCAGGACTAGTCCTGACTACCCCCGACAAAGTGGCAATGGAGTATGCTCTTCGCTTCAAATTCAAGGCGTCAAACAATGAAGTTGAGTATGAGGCCCTTTTAGCAGGCTTACTTTTGGCCAAACACCTTGAAGTTAAACAAATTAATATCTTCAGTGACTCCCAATTGGTGGTTAACCAGGTCACGAACAACTTTGACGCTAAGGATAACTCCATGGCAGCGTATCTTGCGCAAGTGCAGCTTTTGCTCAAGCACTTCCACTACCAGATCACCCAAGTCCCTCGAGTGGCAAACAGTCATGCAGACACTTTAGCTCGCCTCGACTCAGCAGTGGAAGACAAGATTGGGAGAAAAATTCATATCGAATTGTTGGCAACACCAAGCATCATGGTCACAGAAGTGTGCAACTTGCAACAGGGGGATAGCTGGATCACCCCAATTTATAAATTCCTTGTTCATGGCACTCTTCCAAATGATAAAGTTCAAGCTAAACAGATTCGATACAAGTCTACCCGCTACCTGATCATTAATGACCAACTCTACAAATGAGGTTTTAACCTACCATACTTACGGTGCCTTACACCTGCGGAAGCGAAAATTGTCCTTCGAGAAATACATGAAGGAGTCTGCGGAGATCATGCTGGATCTCGATCCCGAGCACACAAGGCTTTTCGCTAAGGATAGTACTGGCCAACACTCTACCAAGATGCCATCAGAATATCCCGCTCATGTGATAAGTGTCAACGCTACGCAACTATTCATCACTCTCCTCCCGAGCCTCTTACTCCTATGATCAGCCATTGGCCCTTCGCCCAATGAGGACTTGATTTGATCGGCCCAATGCCTGCAGGAAAGGGCAAGGTCCGCTATGCAATCGTTGCAGTTGACTACTTCACAAAGTGGGCCGAAGTAGAACCCTTGGCAACCATTACTGAGGCAAAAATAAAAGACTTCGTATGGAAGAACATCCTTTGCAAATTTGGCATTCCTAATGCGATAATCACGGACAATGGGCGACAGTTCGACAACAAGAAGTTCAGGATGTTCTGTTCTAAGTTCAACATCAACTTATGTTTTGCCTCCCCAGCTCATCCCCAGTCTAACGGACAAGTTGAGGCTATCAACAAAATAATCAAGCGCACTTTGAAAACCAGGGGACAAGGCTAAAGGTTGTTGGCCAGAATTTGTACCCTAAGTTCTTTGGTCATACCACACTTCATATCGGACTTCAACAGGAGAAACTCCATTCTCACTTGCCTTTGGTACAGAGGCTGTTGTCCCAGTTGAGCTTAAGTAAGCAACGTTCCGAGTCTAGAACTACATTCAAAGTGCAAATGACAAACAACTCACCCTCAACTTGGATCTAGTCGAGGAACACAGAAACCAAGCTCACTTGAGGAATGTCGCCTACAAGCAGCGCATCTCTAACTACTATGACTCAAGAGTCAAACCTCGCTCTTTCAAAGTGGGGGACTCGGTATTGAAGAAAAGATTACTCAGCAACAGAATCCTGAGTGAAGGCACGCTTAGCCCAAATTGGGATGGACCGTTTGAAGTTATTGGCATCAGTCGCCCTGGTTCTTACAAGCTAAGGAGCTCTGATGGCAAGACTCTTGGCCATCCATGGAACGCTGATCACTTGAAGTACTATTACAAGTAGACTCACACTGTACAGGTGTTGAGCTACGGCCATTCGGCATCTTATGTAATGAAGGTCATTTGGCATCAATTCAATAAAGAGGTGATTTAGACAACTTAGTCCTAACTCCCTTACATCCACATCACTGGAACACTCAGGTTTAAAGCTTCAACATGAATGCTTACAACATGAAATAAAGTTTAAGTATATATCAACATGACTTATATCCAAACAAGGGATCCCTTCATGCATAGCAAAACATTCATAAGCATCACTCATGTCAATTAACATAAACATCATACATTCCAACACATTCATACATAAACATCATACATTCCAACACATCCATACATAAGTCAATTGTGCTTCGAAAGGGTTCAACACACTTTGTGTCATTCGACACTTGCTACAATATGCCTCGACACCTTGCCCTTATTCTCACCAACCAAGTGATGAAATGTGAAGAAAGAACTCATCTTCATGCCATCAACGAGGTGATGAAATGTACAACCTGTACTCTCCTTCATGCCACCAACCAGGTGATAAAATGTACAACCTGTACTCTAATATCATTTGGCAACTTGCCACTCATGCCACCAACCAAGTGAAGAAGGAACTCATCTTTGTGCCACCAACCAAGTGATGAAATGTGATGAAAGGTGATAAAGGAACTCATATTCGTACCACTAACCAAGTGATGAAAGCAACTCACCATTCATTCCACCAACCAGAAGACGAGTAGTACAACTTGTACATGTGAACTCCTAGCATTCACAAATAATCAAAAACCCTCAAGCTTTACAACTCGACCAGGGGAGCACTTATGCCTAACAAGAGTTATAGTCACCAACAAAGTCTTATTGCAAGCCAACAACAGCTTCAGTGCATGGTATACGAAGATCAAGCTCTTCAGCCTTCTTACATCTGCTTCAGACATTTCTCCTCTGTAACAATGCAAACACTACAACTCGTACAAAGCTTCACACACTCTTGATCAAGACTGTTCGAAGCAAATTCAATTTATGTGGTTCATCCAAACCTTCGACTACTACAAGGTGTAGTTTGCATCATAATCTCTTGCTCAACAGTGTGGAAGCAAAATTTGTATATGTTGTCTCTCTTCCACAAAATTTGTATATGTTGTCTCTCCCACATTTTCAAATTTCTAATTTTCCCAAAAAAAAAAAAATTAGGAAATTCAACAAAATGGAGGATAACTACAATTCTCAAAAGCTTCACACACTCTTGATCAAGATAGTGTGAAGCAAAATCAATTTATGGTGCCTAACAAAGCTTCAACACAAAAGCTTCACCTACAAAGTTTCAACACAAAAGCTTCATCTACAAAGCTTCAATACAAAAACACAAAGCTTCATACAACAGTTTCACCTACAAAGGTTCAACTCTCAACTACAAAGCTTCACCACAAAAGCTTCAACACCAAAGTTTCACCTACAAAGGTTCAACTGTCAACTACAAAGCTTCAACATCAAACAAAGCTTCATCAATGGAGAGCAACTACAATTCTCAAAAGCTTCACACATTTTTTATCAAGATAGTGTGAAGCAAAATCAATTTATGGTGCCCAACAAAGTTTCAACACAAAAGCTTCACCTATAAAGCTTCAACACAAAAGTTTCACCTACAAAGTTTCAACACAAGAGCTTCACGTACAAAGTTTCAACACAAGAGTTTCACGTACAAAGCTTCAACACAAAAGCTTCACCTACAAAGCTTCAACACAAAAGCTTCACCTACAAAGCTTCAACACAAAAGCTTCACCTACAAAGTTTCAACACAAAAGCTTCACCTACAAAGCTTCAACACAAAAGCTTCACCTACAAAGCCTCAACACAAAAGCTTCATCTACAAAGCTTCATTAATGGAGAGCAATTACAATTCTCAAAACCTTCACACACTCTTGATCAAGATAGCGTGAAGCAAAATCAAGTTATGGTGCCCAACAAAGCTTCAATACAAAAGCTTCAACACAAAAACTTCACCTACAAAGCTTCACCTACAAAGCATCAACACAAAAGCTTCACCTACAAAGCCTCAACACAAAAGCTTCACCTACAAAGCTTCACCTACAAGCTTGAACACAAAAGCTTCAACACCAAAGCTTCACCCACAACGCTTCAACACAAAAGCTTCAACACAAAAGCTTCACCTACAAAACTTCAATACAAAGGCTTCACCTACAAAGCTTCACCCATTAAAAAATCAAAAAATAAATAAAAAAATAAAAAATTCGAAAATTCAAAAATTAAAAACATAAAAAAATATAAAAAAATTAAAAAATAAAAAGAAAGAAAGAAAGAAAGAAATGAGCCTAGGCCTCCCCTTCTTTGGGCCTAACAACTTTCATACCAAATATATATGAAGGAGGAATTTTGGGCAACCACTTAGAAAGGAAAATGGTGAAGTTTTGTTTGGAAAATTGCCTACTAGCAAGAGACCTCCCTCGACCGGAGACTTGGGGAACTCCTACCATATACCACTACACCTTGGTACTCAGAAATTTCGCGACTACTCAGTGCCTCAGATTTTTCAAGTCCCCAACCGAGAAGTTTTCCTCACTCAAGAAATTAAGGAAGCACTACTTCAACCTACAGGGTCCACCCACGAAGTTTCAACATGTAAACTTCAACAAAATAAAAAATCCAAGCTCGGCATCATTGCTCTAATTGAAGAGATCGAAAAGTCTCAACAGCCTTTTGCTAACACCGTTGTTGAAGAACAAAGCTTAGCCATACCATATCTACTACTTTGTCAAACAGCAAAAGTATCCCATATCATCAGGATCAAACATACTCCAGGTTTGACGGATTTGTTTTGACCCTCAAATTCTGAAGTCGGCTTGCTCATTTGGAGGAAACCAGAAAACCCTCCAGCCCAGTTCAAGAATACACCTGTGGAAAGTCAAGTACAACAAAGCACGTGCCAATTCGTCTGTCTTCTCCAAAAACAAGAGTACCTCATATCATCTCTTCTCCCTGTTTCTTCTCTTTATCCTTGTTGCTGAATGAGAGACAGGGAGAATGAGTACAATCAGCCGAAACCCAAGATCAACCTACCGATCTGAGACTGATTGCTTACCTTACCTGTCACCTCATTCGGCATATCTCCTCGCTTAGAGACTTGGGGGACTCTTACTATATGGTTTATATCACACTTGACCAAACCCGAAATTACAAGTAAGTTTCAAATGAAAATGATACATTACCTTGTGCGTCAACGCCAACTAAAGATACCACTCTTGGATGAAGGAAAAGTACTTCCAAGAGAAGATGCCACATCTACTTACAGGACAGAGAAGGCAAGTGAAGGCGACACCATACTTCGGTACTTGGAAGTTTCGTGATTACTCAATGACTTGGATCTTGCAAGTCCCTAACCGAGGAGCTTCCCTCACTCGGGAACTTAGGGGAGCACTGTTTGTACCATACTAGACCAATCCCGAAACTACTAAGCACCGGTCAACAGTATACCATCAAGGACCCATAAGACTTTTCCTCCAACCAGGAGGCCAATCACAACGCGACCCATGTCGGTATCAGAGGCCAATCACAGCGCAATACATGTCGATATCAGAGGTCAATCACAACACGACACGTGTCAATGTCAGAACAAAGCTAGAAACTTTCTTCTATAAAAGGGGATCATTCTCCCACAATAACCCCTAATGTCATTTGTACTAAACTATTCACTAGAACTCACTAAAAGAGAGCTTGAACCTATGTATTTGTGTAAACCCTTTACAACTAATGAGAACTCCTCTACTCCGTTGACGTAGCCAATCTGGGTGAACCACGTACATCTTGTGTTATTTGCTTCCCTGTCTCTATTCATTTACATACTTATCCACACTAATGACCAGAGCAATCTAGCGAAGGTCACAAACTTGACACTTTCAGCTGTACCAAAGTCCTCGCCGATTTTGTGCATCAACAGATGTTTTCTCAGTGATTGACTTCTTTAGAAGCCCTGGCAAAGTCCATACTCTTCTTCCAGTGACAAATTAAAGAATGCAAAACTTTGGTTATTTGGTTATTGATTTATTAATTGGTAATGAGCTATTCAACTTTTTTATTTTAATTGTGACGGTTTTTTGACTTTCTTCATGTGTTGGGTTCCCTTTTTGGATTCGTTCTCTGTGTTTACATGGGTTTTGTTTGTGAATTCCTTTTTTGTGCGTTTTGTTTGTGAATTCCTTTTTTGTGTGTTTTGTTTGTGAATTCCTTTTTTGTGCGTTTTGTTTAGATTGGTGGTCTGAATGTATCGTTTGGTTTTCTTTTTTATTCCAGGAGTTGTGGGTCTTCATTTTTTGGGGCCTTTTTCTCTTCTATTATAACATTTTCATAATAGAGATAAGTAATTTAGAGTTATTCTTTTTAGGCTATTCTGTAAGGAAGTAATAATTCTTTTTGCATATTCTAAGGTTTCAGTTTTGTATGATCTAAACGTTAAATGTGTTTCATGTTGTTTTATGAATGTATTGAATAACTTGGAATTTATGTGATTGCTCATAGGAAATACAAAATACTTAATTGATGTTCTTTGTTTTTTAGTAAAGCCTCGCACAAGTGAATGATACAACATAGAATTATTTTGTATAACCAAGCATAAAAGAAGTGAAGCCTTTTAATCAATCAACTGAAGCGTCATAAAAGAAGGTAAAAAATGATAAGAGTTGGTTATATCATTCAAGATTTATTAATCGGTAATCATTTTTTGAACTTTTTAGTTTTAGCTGTGATTTTATTTTGTTTGGTTTCATTACCGTTGGCTTGGTTTTGTTAATTGTTATTTCCTATTGTTTCAAATCATGTTATCACAACTTGAAAAAAGATAAAGTTTTTTATTTACTTAGGGATACCCTTTTTTATTTGGTTAGGGAGAAGATGAGAATAGGCAAGATGGTAAATTGTTTCGTGAAATAAGTGTTATGGGTTAAAAATTATGTGGTTGGTTGTGGGGTATAGAGAATGGTTAGATGGTTCTTTGTAGGTTAGTGATAGTTTAAGCTTTGAAAAAACAGAGAAATAATTCTATGTTGAAATAGGTAACAGGAAAAAAATTGTAATGAAAAGTGTTACTGTTTATAAATGTTAGGTTTATGACTAATTGCAATTTGCAAAGGTCTCTTAATTTTTCTTCCTGGTGTAATTTATGACTTATGCAGTGGTTTCAGTTTTTTATTTAAAAAAAAAAAGATCATTGTAATATTCGGGTTTTGGGGTTTTGATTGCTCATGTCTTGCTATTTTGTAGAGTTTTTTGCAATTTTTTGGCTTAATAATAGTGTTGGCCTAATTTATTTATCGTTTGTGTGTGACTAATTTACTTCAGAGCTGTGAAAAAAACAAAAGGTTATCTACATTTCAGTGGATATAATGTGATCAGTTCCTTTGACAAGTGCAAGTGTTTGAAAATTCCAACTTTGCAAGTTGTGAAAAAAAAGAGTTTCGAAATATTGTGCTTTCATGTTTTGGCGGTTTGTTAATTATTAGTGTGTTACGTTGTTTTATTGTGTTTTATGTGTATGTTAATTTATGGGAGTCTTCACAAGAAATGTTGTGTACAAAGAGATTTTGCTTCTATCATATATATGATAAGGTTACATTCATTCTTTTAATCTTTAATTCATTTTTCAAATCTACGTAGGTAAATACATTTAAATTGTATAAGTTGCATGTAGAATGATGAGTATATTTTATATTATATATTTTACCCTATTCTTAGTATACTTTTGTTAATATTTTGGAAGAATTTTGACACTTTGAATTGTATTTCCAATATAGGACTTTTGACTTCTTCTGGAGCAAAACATGGTCAAATGGATGAATTTTGGAGTAATTACAGTTGGAGGATGTTCGTGAGTCACTTAGCTTGATTGTGTCAAAATATCAGATTTTTCCACCAAGCGGTTATTTTCTGGCGATAAAATAAAGGAGCAATGCGCGATGCTGGAATAATGACGTTTTGGGTTTGAATTGCATTTTTTGAGCCCAAGATGACCTTGGATGGGTTAGTGGCCTTCTGGAGATGTGTTCAAAACGTTCTTATCTTCAAAATAAGCTGTTATGGGCCAGATTTGGAGGAGATTTGAGACTAAGCTGGACAGTTTCTGTGCAATTTATCCTAGTTTAATTAGGACTTTATGTTTTAATGTATTTTATTATTAGTTGGCTTCCTAGTGGAAATAAGAGACTTGGTTCCTAGGGTTTGTGCGGCTGGCTTTGAGAGAGATATAAAAGGTTTTAGTCAGCCATAGTTTGGGAGGGGGCTCACTTTTATGCAACTTTGGAGACAGAGAGAATTGTTAGGGTTCTTGGAGATTTTCTACTTTAAGATGTTTTCATTCCTTTTATTCTTAATAATATTTTCTATGATTTCAATTATGAATTTGTGTAACTAATTCGTTTTGCTAGGGCGAAGCCTTGAGCCTTAGCATAAATATGTAATTTTTATTTAATTGCTTATGATTGATTGCATGCATACTTTGAATTATTAATCACCATGATTAAAACTATCTAATTGTCTAAATGTCTGATCACCATTAAGATCTTTAGAAAAGTAATTTGATGCAGTTTTGGTCGGAAGGTTCCCTGAAATTGACGCTGGCTTCTTGTGATTAATAATTGTAATTTCACTTAAGATGAACACCACATCCTAAGGGTTGCATGGTTTTTCAAAGGGTTTTCATAAAGCATAATGAGTCTTTCATGTTTAGATTTGATCTGAATGTCCAGACGGGTTGCGTGTTAAATATACGTTCTATGTTGGAGGTTCCAAGTAGAATATAAATTAGGAAAACCTAACCTTTAAAGTGGCATGCGTAGATCATAAGTAATTGGTAAAAATACATAGGATTGTTAGGTGATGGTGGAACCCTAGTGCTTTCTTAATTTGATTTTTCCAAAACAGTTTTCTTTCCCCTTCATCTTTAATATTGCAGATTAGTTTATTTTTATTAATTAAATTCGTTTTAATTTAAGTAGGTTATAAAACCAATCATCTCAACTTTCTGCTTTACACTAATTAATTGGAATTTGGTTTGTTTCGAATTATTTAATAATCCCTGTAGAGAACGACCTTGCGAGAACCGTTTATACTACAACAACCTTGTCATTCTTGTAAGTAATATAGGAGTTTTTAACCCGTTTGCATCTGTGGTAAAATCCCTATCATAGAACATCATAATTATAAAAAAGTCTTCCGCACGCGCATGAGCGCGTGCAGGAAGACTAGTATATTTCATAATCCTAATGCTGCTCTAATATGTTAATTAATCAGGATTGCCCACGGCAAGGTCGGGATTTATTCAAAATTGTGAATGTGAAAGCGCTCGAACAATGTGTTAGAAAATTAAATCTTATGTTGGGGATTTCGAGTTTAGTCTTTTTTTTTTTTTTGTATACTATGACAGGTTCTCCAGGTAGGAATAACATCATGATGTTCCTAAATAATATTGGTTTGTGCATTTGAGCCCTCCCTGTCACGCCATCAAGAGATTTTTCAATGCGACCGTCACACGAGGTGGTACACCACATTGTTGAATAAGTGGCCAAGTGGCCATACTTTAGATTAAACAAACCAAAGGTGGGAAACATCTTTCCTTGTTTTGGGGAAGAAAATAAGGGTTGCTTTTTCTTTTGTCTACCACCCGTGAGTTTTGGCTCTTTAATAATGAAGGGTTTGGTTGCTTTCTTCCATTCGGTTGTGTGGAAACAAGAGAGAAGGGAGAGTTGCAGAGAGTTTTGCAGAGAGAAAGAGGGCAGAGAACAAGGGGTGCCGCATCCCCCATTTGAAAAGAGCTCCTCTCTTTGGTTAGTAATCATTTACCAAAGTAGTTGTTGTTGTAATAGCTTTGAGCTATATGTATAGAGAAGAAATTATTCATTATATTTCTTCCTCTATTTGTTTCTTTGGTGTGTGAGAGCTATTGGGTGTATTGGGCTTTTGGGTTGTGAGATTGCCAACACTTTGTAAACTCCCATTTGGTTGATAGTGGATTATTGGGTGAGCTCCTACTGCTCCGAGGACGTACTCCAGTTACACTGACTGTGGAGGAACCTCGTTAAAATCTTGGTGTTCTTTTGTATTTTGTTCTTGCATTTTATTTGATATATTTCCTGTGGGTTAGCTTGAGTTGGTTCCAAAATTGATTTGGTGCTATCCTAGCACAACAATTGGTATCAGAGCACTGGTTGCTCTTGGGTACTGTCTAATTGCCAAAAATGTCAGACGGGCAAGATGAGAATCCTTTTGGAAGCAGCTCCGGATTTGCAAGAACTACGGTGCAAAATGCAAAGTTCGAAGTTGAAAAGTTTGATGGCACAAACAACTTTGGGATGTGGCAATGTGAGGTCAAAGATGTGTTGGCTCAACAAGATCTACTTGCCGCTTTGGGAGAGAAGCCGGAAGCTATGTCGAAGCCGGAATGGGAGAAATTAAATTTGTGGGCTTGCTCTTCAATTCGGTTGTGCCTTGCAAAAACTCAGAAGTATTTTGTGATGCGGGAGACATTGGCAAGTGTGTTGTGGCAAAAATTGGAAGACAAGTATATGACGAAGAGTGCAGAGAACCGGCTACACTTGAAGAAAAAGCTCTACCGCTTCCAATACAAAGAAGGTACAAAAATGATTAGACACCTTGATGCTTTTAATAAGTTGATTGCCGACTTGTTAAATTTAGATGAGGATATTAAGGATGAAGATAAGGCCTTAATATTGTTGAATTCCTTGCCGGACTCTTATGAGCATTTTGTTACCACTATTATGCATGGTAAAGAAACTGTGAAATTTGAAGATGTGTCAAATGCCTTGATGAATTATGAAATGAGGCATAGAGATAAAAATCATGATAGTACCTCTGAAGCTTTATTTGTTAGAGGTAGATCATCGGAGAGAAGATCATCTTCTAGCAGAAAAAAATCACAGTCTCGACCTAGAGGAAACTCTAAAGGTAGAAAACCTTTGGAAAGGGATGAATGTGCCTTTTGTCGTAATAAGGGTCATTGGAAGAAAGATTGTCCTAGATTGAAGACCAAAGGCAAAAAAAGTTCTGAAGCTAATGTTGCTGAGGTTGAAACAGATTTTTCTGATTTTGCTTTAACCACTTCCTCATCATTTGATTGTGCTACTAAGTGGGTGTTGGATACGGGTTGTACTCATCATATGACTCCTCACAAGGATTGGTTTTCAAGCTTGAAAGAGTTTGATGGCGGTGTTGTGTTCATGGGAGATGACAATCCTTGCACAACAAAAGGGATTGGTACAGTTCGTTTGAAGTTGCATGATGGCATGGTTAAAGAGTTGACAGGTGTTCGGTATGTACCGAATTTGAAGAAAAATCTTATTTCTTTGGGAACTTTGGAAGCCAAGGGCTTCAGGTTTCATTCAGATGGGCAGACATTGAAGGTGACTTATGGTGCACTTGTTGTGATGAAAGCTCCTCGATGTGGCCATTTGTATTTATTGCAAGGAAGCACTATGACAGGTGAAGCATCTGTAGTCTCAGAAAATATGGGCACATCCGATTCTGATACTACTAGATTGTGGCATATGAGATTAGGCCATGCCGGTGAGAAAGCTCTACAAGGGCTTGTGAAACAAGGTCTTCTAAAAGGTGCCACGACTTGTAAGCTTGATTTCTGTGAGCATTGTGTCTTGGGAAAGCAAACTAGAGTGAAGTTTGGTACTGCTGTACATCAGACGAAGGGCATTCTTGATTATGTGCATTCGGATGTTTGGGGTCCTACAAAGACTCCCTCTTTGAGTGGTAGACATTGGTTCGTGACCTTTGTTGATGATTATTCAAGAAGGTCTTGGGTCTACACTATGAAGCACAAAAGTGAGGTGTTGAGCATTTTCTTGGGTTGGAAGAAAATGGTTGAGAACCAGACTGGGAGAAAGATTAAGATTTTGAGATCGGATAATGGTGGTGAATACACATCCGACCCTTTCTTTAAAGTTTGCAAAGAGGAAGGGATTGTGAGACATTTTAGTGTCCGGGGAACTCCACAACAAAATGGAGTTGCAGAAAGATTGAATCGAACCTTGCTTGAGAAGGTTAGATGCATGTTGTCTCAGTCGGGTTTGAGCAAGTCGTTTTGGGCAGAGGCAGTTACTTATGCATGTCACATCATCAACCGATTACCCTCAGCTGCTGTTCAGGGTAAGACGCCAATGGAGGTATGGACTGGAAAACCTTCTAATGATTATGATTATAT
Source organism: Pyrus communis (assembly GCF_041283825.1). Lineage (NCBI taxonomy): Eukaryota > Viridiplantae > Streptophyta > Magnoliopsida > Rosales > Rosaceae > Pyrus > Pyrus communis. The sequence goes on along the minus strand of NC_142573.1, from coordinate 25,987,243 downwards.
TCGTATTTTTGGTTCACCTGCTTATTTTCATGTAACTGAAAATAAACTTGATCCTAGAGCCAAAAAGGCTATCTTTCTTGGTTTTAGTAGTGGTGTCAAAGGTTACAGGTTATGGTGCCCGGAGATGAAGAAACTTGTAATCAGCAGAGATGTGACATTTGATGAAGAAAATATGTTTAGAGACTCTGAGAAGAATGTGAAAGATGTCCAACAGGTGGAGCTTGAGAAAGTTGCCTCTAGTACTTCAAATCCTATTTCCGCTGATGTCGAAGCCACTACAAGTGAAGAAGTGGGAGACCATGAGGATGTTGAAGAAGTTGAACTTGAAGATTCTATTCAAGTTGAAGAGCAAGTTTCACCTCAAGAGTCTATTGCCAAGAACAGAGGAAAAAGACAAATTACCAAGCCAGCTCGGTATAGTGATTATGTTGCTTTTGCTCTTCCTATTATCACTGATGAGATTCCATCCAATTTTGAGGAAGCCATTGAGAGTGAGGAAAAGGAGAAGTGGTGCAATGCCATGGGCGACGAGATGAATTCTCTCATGAAAAACAAGACTTGGGAGTTAGCTAAATTGCCTAAGGGTAAGAAAGCTATTGGTTGCAAATGGGTGTATGCCAAGAAGGAAGATGCTGATGAGAAACGCAATGTCAGATTCAAAGCAAGATTAGTTGCTAAAGGGTATGCACAAAAGGAGGGCATTGACTACAATGAAATCTTTTCTCCAGTTGTGAAGCACTCCTCAATTCGCATTATGTTAGCTCTTGTTGCACAATATGATCTTGAACTTGTGCAACTTGATGTGAAGACGGCTTTCCTACATGGTGATTTGAATGAAGAGATTTATATGTGTCAACCGGATGGGTATAAAGTGAAAGGGAAAGAAAATTTGTTTTGCAAGTTGAAGAAATCACTTTATGGTTTGAAGCAATCTCCAAGACAATGGTATTTGAGGTTTGATAAATTTATGAGAGGCCAAAATTATTCTAGAAGTCAATATGATCATTGTGTGTACTTCAAGAAGTTGCAAGATGGGTCTTTCATTTATTTGTTGATATATGTTGATGATATGTTGATTGCCTCAAAGAATGTTGAAGAGATTGAGAAATTGAAGAAGCAAATGAAAAATGAGTTCGAGATGAAGGATCTTGGTGAAGCAAAGAAGATCCTTGGCATGGAGATCACTAGAGACAGAGAGAAGGGTTTGGTTTGTTTGAATCAAAGACAATACCTTGAGAAGTTGATTCGGAAGTTTGGAGTTCATGATTCAACTAAACCGGTTAGTACCCCTTTGGCTCCTCATTTTAAATTGAGTTCTCTACAATGTCCTAAAGCTGATAAGGAGAAGCTGCAAATGAAAAATATACCATATGCAAATTTGGTTGGTAGTTTGATGTATGCAATGGTATGCTCTAGACCGGATATTGCTCATGCAGTTGGCATGGTGAGTCGATATATGCATAATCCTGGTAAAGAGCATTGGAATGCAGCTAAGTGGATATTGAGGTATCTCCATGGTACTCGAGATGTTGGTTTATGCTTTGAGAGGGATGACTCTGGTATTAGTCATTTTGCTGTTGGTTATGTTGATTCAGATTATGCAGGTGATCTGGATGGAAGGAAGTCTACTACAGGCTATGTATTTACTATGGCTAAAGGGCCAGTTTGTTGGAGGTCCATTTTGCAGTCGTCTGTTGCCTTGTCTACTACAGAGGCTGAATATATGGCAGTTGCTGAAGCTATAAAGGAGGCCATTTGGATACATGGACTGATTAGAGATTTGGGGGTTGATCAGAAGCAGGTGGAGGTACATTGTGATAGTCAGAGTGCCATTTATTTGGCTAAGTATCAGGTTCATCATGCGAGGACCAAGCACATAGATGTGCGTTATCACTTTGTTCGTGAAGTAGTTGGTGAAGGGGAGATCATTCTCCAGAAGATTCCAACTAAAGACAACCCCGCTGATATGTTGACTAAGGTTGTTGGTGTAGCCAAGTTTGTTCATTGCTTGAACTTGGCTCACATTTTGCCTATATAAAGAAGGCGTTGAGCAGTAGGAGTTTTGGAGCATTTGGCTCGGCATGAGTTGTTCTCTTGCTAGTGATTGGGAGTGATGTTGTGTGTTAATTGTGTTGTTTGGCTTATCATGGCGTTTTTCGGAACTTGGCCAAGGTGGAGATTGTTGAATAAGTGGCCAAGTGGCCATACTTTAGATTAAACAAACCAAAGGTGGGAAACATCTTTCCTTGTTTTGGGGAAGAAAATAAGGGTTGCTTTTTCTTTTGTCTACCACCCGTGAGTTTTGGCTCTTTAATAATGAAGGGTTTGGTTGCTTTCTTCCATTCGGTTGTGTGGAAACAAGAGAGAAGGGAGAGTTGCAGAGAGTTTTGCAGAGAGTTTTGCAGAGAGAAAGAGGGCAGAGAACAAGGGGTGCCGCATCCCCCATTTGAAAAGAGCTCCTCTCTTTGGTTAGTAATCATTTACCAAAGTAGTTATTGTTGTAATAGCTTTGAGCTATATGTATAGAGAAGAAATTATTCATTATATTTCTTCCTCTATTTGTTTCTTTGGTGTGTGAGAGCTATTGGGTGTATTGGGCTTTTGGGTTGTGAGATTGCCAACACTTTGTAAACTCCCATTTGGTTGATAGTGGATTATTGGGTGAGCTCCTACTGCTCCGAGGACGTACTCCAGTTACACTGACTGTGGAGGAACCTCGTTAAAATCTTGGTGTTCTTTTGTATTTTGTTCTTGCATTTTATTTGATATATTTCCTGTGGGTTAGCTTGAGTTGGTTCCAAAATTGATTTGGTGCTATCCTAGCACAACACCACATGTCATTAAACAAATGGTGAGATTTATGTGTTAAAATGTTAATAACTTAAAAAGAAAAAATTTCCACCGCTTACATAAAAACACATGATATACCACCCGTATTCCCGTCACGATCAAAAATTTCTCCAGGCCACCAGATCCCTCGCACGGCATACAGAATGCGAAAATATCTTCCAAAACAAAAGTGACCACTAAAAGCTTTGATTCCTTTGCAGCCATGTCGAGCTTAAAATATTTCAATGTGGTTACTATGGATAATTTGATAGGAGTTTAAAATGGGAAATGAATATGCAAGTGGATTACTGGATTAATATAATGTTCATTTAAAAGAAAATAAATGTAGCACCCAATTGATCCTTTTCTGTGATTGTTGTTGAGAAATGCTGGAAACAATAGAAGTTTTGAAACATTTTTGTTGTGTTTTTGCTGTTTTGGATTGTACGACTGAGTTCTCTTTCTTTGCTGGAAACAATAGAAGTTTTGAAACATTTTTGTTGTGTTTTTGCTGTTTTGGATTGTACGACTGAGTTCTCTTTCTTTGTACGTATTTACTTCGTATAAACTAAACATTATGAGATTTAGTTGTTGAATGTTTTGAACGACACTTTATATGTATATAGAGTTGTCAACAGCTAATATATATATATATATATATATATTTTTTTTTTTTTTGGTGTAACTACTTTGCTTATATTTGATGTAAATAGTTTCTATATATCCACGCACAATACTTAACACATTAATTTAATTCCTTATTCTAATTTTTAAATACAATACTTATAATTCATTTGATTCCCGTGTCAACGTGCGAGGGCTAAAACTACTAGTTCAGACTACTTGAATCCAGAAACATACACACTTATGCGACACCAACAAACCATATAAACTCTCAGTGTAACCATATTCGTGAGAAATACACACTTATGCGACAAGAACAAACCACATAAACTCGCAGTGTAACCATATTCGTCATTTCTCATGTCTTTTACCACATAAACTCGCAGTAACCACATAAACGCACTGGCTAACTTCGACTTTATTTGAGTATGCCCAGTAAGACCTGGACGATTATCCTTACTAAGTTTATGTGCATCCCTAGTTGGTTACAGTTCCCCTCCGATTTCTCCCTTGAACCCGTGGTTTACGAGTTTACGTCCATCCCTAGTCGGATACTGGTTTCTCCCCGTGGTCGTCGCTTACAAGTTTATGTTCATCCCTGGTCGATCGGCACCCCCGAACTATAGATACTTGCGCAAATCAATGTTAATTCACTCGAGCAATCACGACGTCCATATAAAATAGGGTTTAGCTCACTTTCATCTATGGATGATGTAACATTCTGAACATGGTGAATGTCTAGCGAATCACTACTTTTATCACTCTCCCGCTTCAGGCTAATCGCCCTGTTACTTTGTGATGAAATTTGGGTGAAGTTGCACTTAAGCCCATAAAAATTCATCCACGCCCAAGATTTTTTTGGTAAACCAAACACTTCCCCTCACTATGTCGATGACACGATCGCCAAGTCTTGGGCTTAAGAAGATGGTGAATTTGAAGAAAGTGTACATGATAAACACAAGATGCAGGTCATAACCAAACCCTGTTATACACGATAAAGATGGCAAAGCCAATTTATGTAAGCCAAACCGCAACATACCCAAAAAACGACATAAAAACAAAAGTTCGACAACATTACAATGGTGGAGTCAGGTCCACGCTACACATGTCGGACGCGATCACATTTTGTCGAGGCGCTCCACGCGTTTGCCCTCGTCATCAATGCGGGTCTCCACTCGCGCTTTACCCTCCCCGTCCAAACGACCCACGTCGTTGAAGTTTTGACCATGCTTCTGGTCCGACTCGTACAGCTTGCTTGCAACGGCACCAGGCCTTGTCTCCGCCACATCAACCTCCACCCCCTCCACAGTAGGAACGGTCCTTCTCCCCGTACTCCCTTTCTCACGTGCGGCACGTGACTCCTCCACCACATCCGTAGGATGAATCAACTTGCTTTTGATGGCACCGGGAATGCTCCCAATCGAGCTGAATATGTTTTCCTTCGCTGCCTGCCCTTTCTCGGCCTCGATGTCACGTGCCTCACGTGCCCTGTCAGCATCTTCATCCTTGTACTCTGTTCCTTGCAACTTCAACTCCTCCATCTTTCTCCTCGCTTCCTCCTCAGTCTCACTCAGTTTCTCCTACAAAACACAAAAAAGTTTGTTACATAATGATAAATCCAATGTTGTATGAACGTACATGTATTAATCAAGAATTAGTAATTATACCTTCGCTTTCTCTGCAGTCTCAGAAGTCGTGTCTTTTGTTTTCTCAGCAGTCTCGGCAGCCTTCTGTTTGGTCTCCTCTTTCTTGCCGGACAAGTACTCCATGGCCTTTTGAGCGGCACCGGCAGCGGTATCCTTGAGCTGACCCAACTTGCTCACGGTAGTATCCTTCCCTTCATTAGCCTTCTCAGCCGTGTAGTCCTTGGTTTCCTTTGCTGTCTCGACCGTCGCATCCTTAGCCTCCTTGGCCTTCTCAGCCGCATAGTTGGTATATTCACCAGCCTTGTTGACCGTAGTGTCCTTGGCCTCCTTCGCCTTCTCGGCGGCGTAGTTGGTGTACTCGCCGGTTTTGTTCATCGTTGTGTCCTTGGCCTCCTTCGCCTTCTCGGTGGCGTAGTTGGTGTTCTCGCCGGCTTTGTTAACAGTTGTGTCCTTCGCCTCCTTCGCCTTCCCAGCTGCATGGTTTGTATACTCGCCCGCTTTCCCCATTGTTGCATCCTTCGCCTCCTTTGCCTTCTGAGCCGCGCTGTCCTTTGTCTCCTTCGCTTTTTGAGCAGCCTCGTTCGCCTTCTGAGCAGCGGTGTCCTTAGTTTCCTTCGCCTTTTCAGCTGTGTAATCCGCATACTCACCCACCTTCCCCTTAGCTGCTTCCTTCGTCTCCCTTGCCTTCTCCGCGGCCTGCTTCGCCTTCTCCTCAGCGGTTTCAGTATACTCGTTTATCTTCTCCCCGGCTGCATCGGTGGTCTCTTTCGCCTTCTGGGTGGTGTAGTTTTTATACTCCTTGCCCTTCTCTTGAACCTGACTTTCTTCGTGGGGTTTCCCCACCACAGCTTCCTTGGCATGTTCTAAAGTCCCCGTCACTGCCTTCATCATCGACCCGAAAACACCGGGCTTCTCCTCGCGCTGTGCAAATTCTATTGGCCTCCCCTGGTCATCAGTCACATAAGTAGTCTCCACCACGACAGTCTCTTCCGCCGGTTCATCGGCAGCGAGCCTCGCTGCTGCCTTGGCAGCTGTCTCCTCTTTCATTTGCTTCGACGACGCCATTGAAAACCCACAAACGCACTTCGAAATTAGACACGATTTTTTTTCTTTTCAAACAAACACTTGGAATGCTTTTCGAGTTTCTGACTTCTTTCTTCTTTTCTGTATCTTCTTTTGGTACACCAGAAGGTAAGGTGGCCGTATATATAACCGGTGGAGTTATGAGAATGTGACACGTGGAGATGGGGTGCGTTTGCAGCTGCTACGTGGTTCTGTGGGTCGAGACTTTGACACGTCGATTTGCATGCGGAGTGATGAATGGCAATGAGGGTCTCGATTCAACTATGTGGGGAAAATGGGAAGTGCACTGTCGGTGGATTAAGTTGGGAGGGATTAGGGGGGTCCTTACTGTTTTGTTCTGGTTGCATTCCACGTGTCATGCCAGGTGGCGAATTGGGCTTGATTTTGGCTCTTGGTCGGTTGGTTCGAGTCGATAACGTTTTGGCCAAGAAAAATGCAACTGGTGGTTTTAAGAATCTGGAAAAATAAGTGCAGCACTAGTCGGCCTTGAATAAAGTAGGAATTCAATATAATTTCTAGGCAAGCGTCTAAAGGCTTTAAACACACCTAGAACACTATCTCCGAAATCCACAAGATCGATAAAATACTAAGTTTTATTGATAAAAATCTAAGTCCGCATAAAATGAAAATTTGTAAAAATATTGATGGACATACAGTATTTTCGGGAAAATGATAAAAGTTTGTTAAAAATTTGAAAATTTAAAATATAACTTTATAAACTGTTTGTTTTTCCAAATATTTAATCGATATGTCGAGAATATCGATTAAATCTGATGATTTTAGCCAGTTCTATGAACCTAATCTAGGATTTAGCAATGTGTAGCAATTGATTGAAATCCTTGTACTAAGAATGGGATTGCATTCAATGTATATGGGCCGGCATCGCAGTTGTACTTTCGCCTTCTCATGAGTCCTTGTACTGTAGCTTAACTTAAGCAAGCTATTTACTTTTTCTTTTTAAAGAAACCGTCTTGTTATACGGACAAAACACCTAAAATCTTTTGTAATTGAGACCGATTCCAATATGCCCGAACCGGTTCTTGCCGCACATCAGTGGAGTATGTTCATTTAAGAGTTTCTTAAGCATAGGTTGAAGTTTAAACATCACTCCTCATTTTCATATCTTTCTTTAATTTTCTAATATCCCACAAATATATTAGCCATATTGACGTAATTTCAAACACTAAAAATATAAGTTTTATATACCCCATCAACTCATAATCCTACTGGGGAAAATAACATCCAAGTCCCAAATAACAAAGGAAAATGAACCTAAAACGGTAAAGATAATTAAATTCTATAGAGCTATAAATAATTCATAATAAATTCTATAACGTTAAGTTTTCAACAAGTTATTGCAAGTAATGCAAAAACAGGCACTGGTTAAATAAATTTTATCATCTGTCTGTCTCTGTATATACAGAATCATCATCTTCTACCTCAAACAATAGTTACTCGGATTTGGGGAAGGCTAATCCTAGATACCCTCCATCACATAGATCGTCCGTGATTGGTCAGGGAACTTGTAGTGATCGGACAAACGGAGAGATTTTTCGGCACATGAGATAATACATCACGTATCATTATACAAATGATGAAATACGTGTATTAAAAAATTAATAATTTAAAAAATAAAATTTTTTATCGCTTACATAAAAACACGTAATATACAGCTAGCGTTGCGATCACAATCAAAAATTTCTCGGACAGATGCCCCAAAAGTCTAGGGACTCACAATTCACAACCTCTCTTCACGTCTCTACTGCCCTATTTCTTCTTCTATCTCTTGTCGCCATTTTCTCCCCGTACCTCTGAAAAATATCCGCCAAATCCACCAACCCGACCTCCCTGAACTTCTTCCCCACCTCCTCAAACATCTCCACCCCTTCTTCATTTGAGTAATAGTGCAAAAACTTGTTGTAATCAAATCTAGGGACCTCGAGTCCTCTTTTAATCACCCTCTCCACATACTTGGTGGCTTCCAACGACTTCCCTGCCTTCACCAAACCCCCAACAAAAATGGTGTCGAAATTCACCAGAGGATCCGATCCCTTCCTCCCTCTCTTCCCCAGATGCCCTTGCAATAGCATGATATAAGTGTGCATGTTAGGCTCACACCGTCTTCTGATCATCTCCCTAAACACTTCCGTCGCGTCGCGCGCCTTTCTCAACCTCAAAAGCCCCTTGATCAACCCATGGTACAAGCTAATATCCGGCTTTTCGATCCCTTCCACAACCTTGAACGCCATTGTAACTCGTCCTCTTGCTAAAAGCCCGTAAACCAGTGACGCCAATGTCGAATTATCTGCCTCAATCCTTCTCTTGTGCATTTCCTCAAACACCTCATGTGCTTCCTCTATCTTGCCCCTTTTACACATCCACTCAATCACAAGCCTGTAAGTTGAGAGACCCAAATCCTCCATTCTGTTCACCCTCATCATCTGGAAAACCTTCAGCGCCTCGCCGTATCGATTCGTCTTGAAAAGGGTCTCCATCATCTTCTCAACGGCATCGATATCCGGGTCGAACCCTTCATCCACCATCAAATTCCAAATCTTTGAAGCCTCGATCAAATCACCCACATCGCAAAAACCTTGAATCAAACACCTGTAAGTAAACCCATCGGGCCGAATCGATTCCTTCAGCTTCAAAACCAGAAATCTCGCCTCAACGACGAGCTTCGACCCACACAAATCCTCAACCACCATATTCAAATTCCCCAAATCGTACCCAAATCCAAACCCATTCATGGCGTGAAAGAAATCGACACACTTGTTCAACTCCCTGGCCTGGGCCAGCGTCCTGAGAGCAATCAGAAAAGTCTTGCGATTCACCAAATGACGACGTCCCATCTCATGGAGGGTTTCCCAGAAGAGCTGGATGTTCCTGGACTTGCCGATGACGTCGAGCATTTTGTTGAAGGAGACGGCGGTGTGGGTGAAATCGGGGTGGTGGGACTGAGTGTAGCGGAAGAAGAGGTAGACGGGCCGCCATGAAAGGGGGAAGGAGTTGCAGACCTGGAGGAAGAACTCGTGGGTGAGTTGGAAGGCGGAGGAGTTGAGGTTCGAGTGGAGACGTGACTCGGGCGAATTCTGTTGCTGGTAGAGAATGGTACAGACCCGGAGGAGGTGGGCCGGGTCGACCGGGGATGGAACGGCGGCGGCGGCGGCGAGTTGGGGCTGAGTCGACTCGGTTGTCGTGAACCGGCGGAAGAAATTTAGGATTAGGAGGCGCCTTGTTCTTTGTCTGATTAGCATCCTGCCATTTCTCTCAGGTAGTTTTTTTTTCCCGCGGCCGCATGTTTGTCCTGAATGAAATTCTCAAAAGACCTAAATAACCCTAGATAACTTGTAAATTACAACACCTACCCCTTACTTTAGTCTCATTTCGTCGGGGGAATTTTGATAAAATAACCAAATTTAATACCCTAAATTTATGATAATATTGATATAAAATCCAAATTGTGCGAACATCGCACCCTTGCACAGAATGTTGCTTCATACGTACGGCTGTGATTAGTTGTTCTTAAAGGAAAACAATCAATCTTAAAATCAAATCTCGCGACGAATAATAATTTTTATCGTTCAAAGAAAACACAAATAATCCCTAGAATATGCAAAAAACGCTCTTTGTTTCGAAGCCCAGTTTCAAGTTCCAATAGTAATATAACAACCATGTTCATGTAAAATACATATTTGGTGAAGATTGAAACGCTGCTGAAACGGGTCCAAACTTTATATCGATCGAGTTTAGACGTACATGTATCAAGGGATGTCAGTTACAGAGACCTTCTCAGATCACGAGTTGTTACTCCGTCTCAGCTCACGAGTCACGAGCCTCGTTGGTTACAAGCCAAATTCTAGCTCAGCGCGCTTCAGAACAGAGGTCACTCTATCGAAAAATTCTGATTCTCTTTCTTTAATATCCTCCAGAGTAGTCGATTCATGTTCATCTGCCTGAACAGAAGAAGCAGACCATGTTAGGAAACCGTAAAAAACGAAGAAACAAAATAAAGTTCTAAAGCAACTAACACAACACCTATAAAAACTTGCATCGACATCAGACTCCTTCGTTACACCAGCAAATCACATTACCATGCAGATCATACCATATTATCACATACAGGTAAGAGGATTTCTATTTTACTTTGGTTGCCGTCGGCTAAGAGGTTAACATTCCTAACAAAAGTGGCTCTAGTCTACTGTCAGATGAATGAACCGCCAGCAGCTCGTATGAGAGTAGGTTTAACCGCACTTAAATTCATCCCATGGTGTCCCAGCAAGTCCCTCGTTCGAATTAAGGGTAAATGGGAATGATTTAGGATACATCTCCTTGTGATTCTGAGGAAACTATTACTAACCCAATGAAAATCGAAATTAACATGTCACTTGCAAAAGGGAAGGGTGAACAATTTCAAGCTTATACGTACTAATCGAAACCAAAAACGATTTTGATAGTTAAAGCTTCCACTAGTTTAGATGCCGATCCATTTGACGATTAATTGGGGAACTCAACATCTACCATACAGAAAGAAAAGAACTTCAACAATTTAACATGAATAGGAAAGGCAAAAAATATTGCAGGCAAATGAGAACTAGCATGTACTTGCATTTTATGAACACCAAATTCAATCGAAATAGCTGGCTTCCAGGTTTAACGAAGCACCGATAATGTGCCAAAAGTTGAATATACTCTCACATACCTCTTTAAATTTTAAGAGAATTAGGTTGGATACAGATGCCGGCTTTTCCCTGTCCCACCTGGAAGAAAGGAACAAGAAGTTGAACACTTCAGTGATAAATAAACCTTTAATCCTTCAAATGTTTGTGCTTAAAGAACGAAAGATTCTCTACCAAGTTCATTGTTTCACACAGGTATTCATTTATGAGATTTAAACATGAAATATTATAATCTTGCTGATCAATGGTAATACAAAAGTGAATCCGTACCTCACAAGCATTAACTCATTTACCGATCGCCACATCCCACGTCCTACATCTTTAGCGAATGGCTCTCTTGCACTTCTTCCATGCCACAACTCTTTTGCAATATACATCACTTCCTCAACATCCACCTATTAAAAAGGGCAAATGAGTATTGAAGCATTACTTAGATGCATATTTTAAGAGAATAAGAACACTGAACAGCCACAAAACAATTAATTCTGATGAATAAGCCCATGTTTCTTCTTTCCTCTGCATACCAGTAAAAATCGGTAGAAAGTTGTGCTCACATTGACTATAACTATCCTATCCTACTGACTAATAATTGGCACTTAGAACGGAACATTAAAACATTCGCAGATCAAAAAACCAAAAACAGTGTTTTGGCATAAAATATGTCAGTTGTGACTTCAAAAATGACATGAAATACAAATCCTAGTCCATCGCAGAATTGACTAAAGTATTGATGAGGAATATAGAGAATAATTTCAGAGGACTAAATCAAATTAACGGAGCATTCCATTGATTAGAAGCCCCACAACCATTTGGAGTGGATTCTTGAAATGATCTTTGAAGGCAGCTCATCAATGTCAAGGAACCTTACAAAAGAGAGAACGCTTTATGTCACCATAGAACCACTCTTGGATTCGACATGAGGGTATGCATTATGTAATTTCCATGCTATCAGATTCAACATGAGAGTATGCATTATGTAATTTCCATGCTATTATTACAGGAAGCTTTTAAATGCTAATTCAATAACAAAAACAATAAAGAACAAAGAAAATACTATTAGCCATTCAGAGTCCAACAGCTCCACAGTCCCAACTACACATGACCCAGTTAAGAACAAACCTATATCATCCCATTAAAGTAATCAAAAGAAATCCTAAAAGAAGTTAGAAAAGCCATAGCCATTCCCAAACATTCAACGGTACGGTAACCTCAAAGGAGCGAAATTTAAGGGAGGAGACCTTTCCATACCTGGACATGCAAGGCAGTTCCATACAATGACTCCTCATGTTCAATAAGGCGTTGGTGAAGCATCCGGTAATGGTCAATGTCCAAGTTTACTATAGGCTCTGTTTGAACTTGCAATCCAGCCAGTTGTGTCAAAACAAAGGAGGCCATGACCTGTCCAAATATTGCAGGGATGGTGCCAAGAACAGGTATTATGCGAACCCTGAACCCCGGTAGGATCTGATGTCATAGTAAGAAGACAGTGAATTTTTTTACAACACCTTAAGAAATTTACGACACCTGGGATCTATACAATTCAATGGAAGTAAATAACCAAATAAATTAAACTAAATCATTACCTGATAATCTGAAGGATTTTCTTCCTCTCCAGCTGGTCCTTTGAATGGAAGAAGCTTTGCCTTAGGCTTCTCTAATGAAAATACAACAGTTACGCCACCCTCAATGCCATAATCTCTCCTTAAACGGTGTCGTACCTGTAATTACCAATTTGATAAAGAGATATAAGAGCAATGCAAGAATCCCAACAAAACATCATTATCTGGCAACATAGCATACTAGATTGTCTGACAAGAAAACATTCCCAGGCATTGTTCTGTGGGATAAAGGAAACCCTTATTAATTAAAATAAAGATGAACTGAAAAAGTTGAGGAACCAGATGTCCCTAATATGCTCAAAAGATTGACCAGAAATACATCAACATATTTTAAAGGTATCTTAATAGAAAATTGTCAATAAACAATTGACTAATGCTACATGAATTTTACATGCAATAATTCTGAAAGCCAACAAAAAATGAGAAGCTCTGGCAAAATACAGGTACTTAAGTGTTGGAACAATTTACTGCACAAAGCTAAAAACTATTTCCACTATAAAAAATATAAAAATATATAAAATAAAATCATAGCAAGGTTTAGCAATAGAAAATTGTCAAATAGATCCTGGCGACAAATCATTATTTGTGTTACAAAAACTATTAATTAAATTAAAGTCAAGATCCTTACAGATCGGGATAATGGATCATTTGTTGATTGTCTTAAATCAGCAACGCGTATTCTAGTTGGGTCAGCTCTAGCACCAGCTCCTGTTGCTGATAATACATTCAAACCCCTACGTACACACGCAGCAAGAAGTGCCACCTATTACATATGATAAATCAAGAATTGAAAAATGAACTTTCAGTATTTCCAGAACAAAAAACAGTACTGCTTGTAAAACAACTACTGAAAGATATTTGTTGAGGCTTTCGACAATGTGGGATGCATGCAGTGGGATGAGCTTTGCTCTCCTAAGCATCAAAAGACACTGATGAGCGGTTGAGATTTATCTAAATAAGATTTAGTCAAATCTCAACCACTCGTTCGTGCAAAATGATGTGCAGGAGAAAATCATGTGCAGTGGTATTATAGCAGGAGAGTAGTTATAGATGTGCTTCAACATTTGCATTATTTTAGAAGCAGCTTTGCATTTCCTCGCAAGTACAGCCCTTTAACGGACTATAGGATGCTTATTCATTGATCATAGAGAAAGGTACAAAACAACAAAAGCATATGGCCAGAATGGAAGCATATTAAATGATTTGTCACCTGCGGCATAAATCAATTAATTCATCTGATTAATGCAGTTCCCATATTTTCACATAAAGTGATACATACATGTCTAATTACATAGTATATGCAGAGAAGGGATAGAATCTGCATCCATAAATTAAATGACCAAGCATTTATTTGCAACTTATCACAGGCCCCAAAATCAAATATGTTCCCCAAATACCATATCTGATGGATGAAGCAATTAAGTCATGGTCACCGAAGAATTATTATGAGACTGTAATCGTTGCATATACGATATCAAACTAAGAACTAATGGACCTTCTCTCTAACTGATCTATAGACCTACGAAGATATTCAAATAAAAAAGGAAGACAGTACAGATATTATTAAATTTACCTTACAGATTGTTAGTGACTTATTAAACGAGAAATCAGAATAAAAGGCTAGCTAAAATAAAACATTCAGACTACTTTCAGTTCCAGGCAATAGTGGTACCTTTGTATCAATGTTATCAATGCAATCTAAAACAAAATCAGGATGACCCGCTAGGATTTCTTCTTCAGATGATTCATTGTATAATAAAACTTTTGCATCTATGTGGCACTCTGGGAAGATTGACAAGAAATGCTCTTTCAGACATTGAGCTTTTGGGATGCCAACATCTGCTCTTGTTGCAACAGCATGTCGATTGAGTGATGAAACTGATACCTTGTAATGAAATGAACATACAAGTAAAGATGTTAGAAAGAATTTAGAATAGAAGATTTTAGGAGATGGAGATAGGGGAGAATGTGGAGAAGGATGCTCTCCTAAAGCTAGGCATCCAACACTTCTATGACATTTATATAGATGCTTTTCAAAGACGAAAATAAACCAGTTACAAACACAAGTTGTGGATCTCAGACAGTAATAAAAACACTTCTTACAATCCTCTTCAAGCCAGAGAAAACAAGTAAAAGATGTCTAGCTTGCAATACCTCCAAAAGTGAACCCAATCAAAATAAGAATATGTATGAAAATGAATAAAACAAGATTCTGTGATTAGATTGGAGATAAATTTATTGCAAATTACTTGATTGCATATGTTGAAATGGAACTGCATGAGAGTATCAGATCTCACTTGATAATAAATAATCTCTATTGCCTAGTATCGCCAACAACTGTACAAAATTTGACATAGTTTGTTTGTTTTTTTAGTTTATATCTATATACATTTAGCAGGTAAATGATAAGATAATTGATAGCTGTTACAATTAGAGGACCAAAACCAATTGGATGTGGACAGGCCCAAGATTTTTGTAATGCAAGGTTTCCAACTCCCGATGTGGGATTTTATATCCATAACTCGTGCAGGCTGCAACCACATCAATAATTTTAAGTAGTATAGATCACTAGACAACCACTAGAGCCCAATAGCTTAAGCTACTAGGGAATGGGCCAACAATGGATGTAAAGCTAACACCCCACCGTGCATGCACCTCCTGCTGCAAATTGAAAATTAGGGAAATGCAGACAAACCTACAACTTGAAAATGAACAAAGAAGTTGGGAATTGGGATTGGAGGTTTTGAATGCAAAACCTCCTATGACCAGGTATTCCCAGATTTCTGGAGCCAACATTTTTGCAGAACCTCTTGGGCAATAACCTCATTATATTCCTTAGTCAGTTCATGCTCCAAATTGATAAGGAAGGGAACAACGTTCTTGCAGAACCTCTTGGGCAATAACATCTTTATATTCCATAGTCAGTTCCAATTCATGCTCCAAATTGACAAGGAAGGGAACACATCTCTTACACAAAATCCTTTTCAATACCCTCCTCTTTTTCCTTCTAATTCCCAAACACATCAACATTCTGTTCTGAGCAGCAGTAGTGAATTCAGAAACTTTTTGAGAGATAGGAACCTTTGCAAGGCTTTATTATCATGTTAAAACTAGAGAATCAACCCAAGAAATTTGAAATAGGTGGAGAAGCCCAAGACATGAGTAACGCTTAGGCTTCACAGAGATACCTGATCAAAGTCCACAAGGAGGAGCCTTCCAACCCCTGATCGCAAAAGCATTGATGCAGCATGACTTCCAACTCCTCCAAGACCAATTACCACAACATAGGATGCAGTAACTTTTTGTTGAGGCTCAAGTCCGAAAAATTGAATGTTCCTGTTGAAAACAAAAGGCAGCATGTATAGCTACGTAAACCATTTCGGAAGATCCCACCATGGCTCAAGTCCTATCTTTGCAAAAATCCTTGTTATGTGGAAATGTCATAAAGGATTCTTATGCATATTTAATAATATGCTCTCTTATAGGAAGAATATTCATATTAAGAAATAAATCTAAAAATAGAGTCCAATATTCCCTCTTTTCAGTCCTGTACAGGTTTCGTAAGTAAAGAACGCGAAGAAGACCATACTAGCCCTTTTCATTGAGTATTTTGCCAGCTTTATCACATCTTTGATGAAGACTTAAGATCTATGCTTTTTAAGGATTGCTGATTCCATTTTCTTGCACTTTGTGAAGAAACCCTTTTGTATGTTGAAATAATGCTCTATGGAAACTGTCAAAAATTCAGAACCTAATGACATTTAATATTTAAAATGCATTGAATAAATGGCTACAGAATTTTCCTGGTTTAAATGAATGCTATGAAAGTAAATGTCTTTAAAGAAGAAAGAAATGTGGTAGGTATTCAATAAATCAAAGGATAGATTATGAAACAACTAATCATGTATGATCACTACAGGAGAGAGTGCCAAACAAATGGTTTGCAGGAATAAAGATAATATACCTTGTTAGTTGTTCAGAAACTATTTCATCACTTAGAAGATCTACACCAGCCATCTTGTTATTCCCATTCCCAGGAACTGCACAACAATTTGTTCGTGTCTTGGAAACAGGCCGTATACCTGGAATAACAATAAAAACGACAAAAGAAGGAGAAAAACAAACATCATAGCTACGAACTTAATGGAAGACAGATGGGGTAAGTCAAAATAGAAGGTGAACACAAAAAACCCATGAATTTGGTATCAAAACAGCTGCAATATACATAGACTGCTTTCCAAGCAAGCATTTTTCATCTATTTATGCAGGTGGTTAGGCTCACTTGTGAGCAATAGGGCATTGTTGTAGACTCGAAGAGACCTTTTACAGATTCAATTTTACTCGGCACAAGGTACACATAGCAACGGTAAGTTCTTCAAGCATTTCACTTCTATTATATGTCCTCGAATCATAAGTTGGTGCTGAATTAAGCAAACCAAAATGTCACATGAACCCAACAAAACATTTCAGTCCTACACTCCTACCATAACGTAGAATGAAACATCTTACGAAAAATTGAGACATGGTGCACTGGTGAAACTCCTGCATAAGCCATCACTTAACGATAAAGTGAGAAACTTCACATATTTTTTACTTGAAACCCAATTCAGGCAAAGACCAATTATAACTTAACACCAAGTAAATAAACAGCCTTTCTCTACAAATTAAATAACAATTGGGTAACTTACTATGCAACTCACCTCCCTTTTCATCGCATCCGTTGACAGTCCTGCGGAGAAAGAAGTAGATAAATCAACCCCAGCACACCAAAACCCCCTTTACCAGTGAGTATAATCATATTTGTATCGAAAAATCAATAGAATTTATACCAATATCATCATATTCGTATCGAAAATCAACTCAATCAGCTACTGATAACGGAAAAAAAAACTCTAGTGACCGACTGACCTTGGTCGAAACTTCAAGAGAAGGATGGTGGAAACAGAGCCTACCAGAGCTCCAAATCCGAGCAATGCCAAGCATCTTGCTCTCTCCTCCATCTTCTGCCGCCCTCCCTCCAACCTCTGGTTTTTTCTTATTTTCTTTCGTTTTTCTGGGTTGCCAAACACCCCAATCTCCGGAACATTGGCGGGGAAGGGGGACAGACAGGGTTTTAGGCATCGCAACTCCGGTAACCGGGTTGACAGTGGCACCCGACTTCAAATGGGCTTAGTCTAAAATGGGCCTCGCACTATATAAAGCCAATAGTTTGGTTTCGAACCACACTGTCTTATGGTATGAATTTTGACATTATCTTTTATTGCAGCTCTCTAGCAGAGGCGGAGCCTTTAGATTTTGCTGTTATACTTATGATTTTTAAGATTTTTTTTGTAGCCTCAGGGTCCAACATTTTTACTTTAATTTTGTTCGTTGGGTTTAGATTTGAGATTGATAGCTCCTATGCAGTTCAAGTAATCTATTACTTGTGAGCTTTGAGGAGAATTTTTATTTAGGATCACTGGAAAGAGAGAGGAAGAAATTCAGAGAGACGTGGAGTTTAGATTTAAGGAAAATGATGATAAGGACGACACCATACCAAACCCACAAAACGTCGATTGCTTACCACACAGCACAATAATTTTTGTAAGATCAAGAAAGCGTTTCAGATTGAGACTTTTGAGCCTCTTCTAAGCTAAAATCTTAGCTCTGCCACTGCTCACTAGTACATTGTTGTGGCTAGCCTTTATACAATCATAGGGGAACATTTTAGCAGAAAAGTTAGGAAGAGTATCCTTGGATCATTTTTATTCTGGCATTCGCAGCATTAGTGAGTATACTCGAGGACATCAAAATCTTCACTTACCTTATCATGGTGTGCTCTTACGCAAGATTTTTAGTGTGCTCAAAACACAGGATGGTACATTATGTGTCTCTATACAAGTGGTGAGATTCTTGTGTTAAAAAATTAATAACATAAAAAATAAAATTTTCTACCATTTATATAATAACATATGGTGTACCACTTGTGTTACAGCCAAAGAAAAATTCTCATGCTCATACATGCCACATCAAGGAAATCAAGATTCAATTCAGCCTCTTCAGGTTCCAAGTAGACCTAGCATTTGTGTCGTGTTTTCTATGTTTGTATCATTTTTGTGACATACTCGATATCTTAATGGATCATGTCGTGTAACATCCGTTAAAGTAAACGGGTAATATGACCCAACCCGTTATCCGTTAAAGAAAATATATTTTAAATCAATAAATAATGAAAATTTAAAAATTGAAATTCCGTGAGTAGAATAATTCATAAAAGACAATCGACGGTTAAATTTAAATCTAAAATTTATTGATTATGGTGTCAGATTTCGGAGTTGACACCTTATCGAAAGTTGTAAAGTTTGTCACTACGAGTGATTGTATATTTTTTTTTTTTTACATTTTTCACACTCCTACAATAATTAATATTATTTTGCACTCAAATAAAAAACACTATTCATGAGATTTGGAGGGTTTAAAAAATATAAATGACCACGTAATTATCATCTAAGCATAGAGAATGCAATTACGAGCATTTATATATGCTTTCACATTTTTCAGACTTTTACATTAATGATTATGAATTTTATTTATTTTGAACTCCTCTAAAAATACTATTCATGAGGGTTTGTATGGTTTTGAAAATTCAAACGACGATGTACCCATCCTCAAAGCGTAGAGGATGCAATCACCGCATATTTTTTCACATTTTTCGCACTTGTAAATTAATTATTATAATTTTTTTAATGTGTTTGGTATTTTTAAATTACTTGATATTTTAATTTTTAATGTGCTTATAATTTTTTTTAATATCACTCTTTGCCTATAGTATACTATAAAAATAAATAAATAGATAATTTTTTTAAAGTTATATACAATAATAATACAATATATACATATACATTATGACTATTGTATTATATAGTAAGTTTTTTTAGTAGTTTAAAAAATTAAAATCGTCAATAACTTTTTTCCTTAATATGTCGAAACTGGTTTACCGTATATTACCCTCGTATAAACCTATTAAGGATCCGTTATTAACGGGTTCTTATCATATGACCCAATAACAACTCGATTAGTTATCGTGTTGACCCGAAATTTGTTATTTTCGTGTCGTTTCGTGTCAAAAATTGCCAGATTTAGTTCCAAGGACGGACAAGAAGCGAGAACATGTGCAATGACCTGTCCTTTCACTGTTTTTGCGGACCATACTTGAGAGTTGAGATTAAATTCGAAACGAGCTAACATTCACATTTCGATATGACCCCAAAGGAGGTTGTAAACGTTTAATTGAATGTTTGATGTTGGATACTTGGATATTGAATTTGGAATTTTGGAGGTTGAATTGAATAAATCCCAATATTCTATTTCATTATACAATAAAGAGAAATTTTATTTGAAATCATATAACTTCTTTCTACACCTAACTTACTCTCTACTCCCGCATTATTTTTAATTAAAGAATTAATCTCTCTTTAAATCTAAATTTATTACCTAAAATGTCCTCCCATACCCAATTCAAAATGTTAATTTCTCTTTACACCCATTTATAAAACAAAATTTCAAACTAAGTAGTTTTGTTTTCAAAGAAATTCGAAAGTCAAAAATCTTCTAGGTCCTATGTACCTGCTTGCAAATGCAATTGAAGTATCTAAGGCAAGAAAGAGGAGGAAAAAAATTGACGAAGCTATAGAGCGTTCATGGCCGGCAATGTTGAACACAGTGCTGAACTTCGATTCGTGTTGACTATAAATTATCTCCTAGTTTTCATGCAGGTCCTTTTATTTTGAGGGGACTCCTTGAAGATTTGAGTCCAAAGCACATCACCTAACCATGATTATAGAAGGTTGTTGACAATTGACATAAAAGATGTGGCCTGTAACTTAGGTACTTCTTCAAGGCTTTTGCTTGTTTTATATGTTGTTTATTTAATTCGAATGCTTTGAGAGTGAGATGTTGGTTCATCCAACTCCTCCATCCTTGCTGGAAATACGGTTTTAGCCATCGATAAAAAAAATTGTTTTTCTGTATAAGAGTTATTAGGGTTTTAGTCAGAATGAACGTAAGATAAACAAGGAGTGATGGTAACATTTAATTATAATGTGTGGGTTTATTGATAAATTGTAGTTTTATTATTAATTTCATTTTGTACTTGATGGTACTTATGCAAGATGATAAAACAGACAATTAACATTTAAAATTTAAGTTTGGTGTAGAAAGATGTTATATGGGTTTAAATAAAAATTTCCTACAATAAAACTTCTGTAAAGTCATAAAGTTGGGAACAAACCAATTTTATAATTATAGGAGGTTATTACTTAATAGAGGTGCAGTTAAAAATATTATTTATTAACTTATTTAGCCTTAATAAATGTTATGTTTCCTAGTAGGAATTTTTGGACACCAAATATTTTATTTCTTGCACCTACATATCACAAGCTCAAAAACGTGGTATCAATTAACCACATGGTCCACTAGATGGGACAAATTTCAAGTTCATATTCCATACGGCACGTCCTGGGTAGCTGGTACTCTTTTTGAAAAAAAAAAAAAAAACATGGCATCAATTCTAAAAATTAAAGCATTGTCTCAAATAATTTTAGATAAATATTTTAATTCATCATAAACTTTTATTTGTGCTATTGTATACTTTTGTACTCATTGATAATTATTATTGTATGGAGGTGGTGTTTACTTAATATGGGACCCAAAAAATAAAAACTTATTACAATGTGAAATTTATTCTTATACATAACTGGTGTCAAATTGGAATCAGAATTTTTATGACTTGGGAGTTATTCCTTTATATAATTTACTTTAGAGAGATCTACTGCAGTATAAGACCAAGACCGAAATGTTTCGGTTCAGTATAAATTTGGTACACGCAATGAAATCTAACCGAACCATATAAAAAATATTTGCTTCAGTTTTGGTTCCACCTTTATATTGTACCAAACTGAACAATGCCAATTCTATAACGTCAAGCATGTGAGCTCTAGAATTATATTTAACGAGTTTAACCCTGGAATTTGGGAGTTTTTTTACAAGAAGCAATAGAGTGGTATTCCGTTGAACTTCACAAACAGTTACAGAGGTTGTCAGTCGGGTACATAGCTCCACTTACCAAGAAATTGATCGGAAATAAATTTGTGCAACCAAACAAATTATAGTAAACCCCTATACAGCTACCACAAGCATTGCCCTAACCTACAAAACGTCGCCAACACAAATTTGTCACAAAAACACGACAGATGCAACAAACCTATACCTGCAACCGCATAGGTCATCGTAGAAGTGCAAGGCCACATAAAATTGTCCATGGTGCAAGACCACATAAAGTGTGAAATCATTTAAGTTATTGCTGTTTTGTGGGCTTTTTTTTGGCCCAAACAGAACCACCTACTCAAAGAGACCAAAATTGTACCATTATCAAATGGTACAATATCAATTCAGTGCATGCCCAAACTGATCCGAAACATACCGAATATAATTTTGTTTCAGTTATAGTCTCTAACTGAATCGTACTGTATTGTGCTCACTCCTACAATCAAGAGAAAAAAAACTTTGCATATTTTAAACCATTGGATCTTGAATTTTTTTATTTTTGACCAAAGATCTAACATTTTAAAAACATGTAGTACCTAATACTCTGAGTGTAAAACACCACAAGCGTTTTCTACATAGCAATCCAAGACTAAACAAATAATGTAGTGAAATTTTTTAGTTGTTGAGAGAAAAAAGAGTATAAATCCAAAGCCTTTCCAGTTTTACAATTTATTAACTGCTATAGTAGCATATCCATACATGCATATGATATAATTCTGAACACCAAGTTGGTTCTTGGCAATGAGCTAGGTTAATATACAGTTGCTTAATAACATCGATCTAACGGTTAGTGGTTTGGGCCAACGTGGCTTTCCATTGACAAATTAATGTGTGGTGATCGCACAGCTGTTTCGCGTAGTATTAGGTTGTAATGGTATAGTGCTCCGTCCACCAAATCACTTGGCTTTCAAGCGTCGACCACGCTATACAATGTTATCTATGCAGCCTGTGCTTCAACTCCTATCCTAATTTCCATTGGGAATCACGACCTACAGTCATGTTTTTTGGGTCCAATCCATCTTCTCCTACGATGATTGTAGAAATTCCTATCGAATTTCATTGGTTTGGGGATTCCAATTCGAATCCCCATGGTTTTCACACCCAACGTTGAAAAATTAAATTTTTCGATCCAAAATAAGATTTCAGTTCGAACTTTGCTTCACCCTGACCAAAATTGACCCAGAACGCAGCCGCCAAAAGCGGCGGCACTGACCTCAACTCCAGCGACCTTACCTAGCAACGCTAGGATTTTCTTCAGTTTGAACCCGAGCCCATATAGGCCTGGCTTCACCCTGGTCCACATACCAGCCCTTTGGGCTTTGGTGTCTCTGTGCCTGCAACACACTGGATCCCAACCCTTGGTTGATGCATCCGTGTACCCACCCGCACACGATCCCAACCGTACACCGCGCCGAACCCAGGTCCATTGGGCATGCAGCCCACCCGTGCCTACCCCAGCCCAATTTTGGGCTTGGACCTCACGACACAAATTTGCTCAGCTCACTCGTGGGCTTTGGCCCATTGTTTGGGCCCCGAGTTTAACCGCCTACAATTTTTAGGCATTTTTGGGTTTTATAATTTTTCACCCACACTTTAATCTTGGCCCAAAATCCAAACAAATAATTCAATTATAACTCTAGACATGAAGATCTATTTGCATATTTTCTTGTAGCATATTTCTGTGTGTGCATATATGTATTTGTGTTTGCCTGCAAGAACATATGAACCTGAAGTTCATATTTCTTTCGAAACCCGAAGTTCTAAAAACATGCATTGTTTGAAAACCTGAAGTTTTTCTTTAAAAACATCACCGATAAAAACCCGAAGTTTTTTTCATGTAACTTTAAACCAATAAATGTCTATTAGAACCTGAATGTTCTACTCCTATGTGAATGGATCGATTTTTCTCCATTACACTAATCACATTCTTGACCATTTATTTTTTGATAGGGACATTTTGAATTTGAACAAACTCGACTTCACTGCTTTAGAGGTCTCTGGAAGAAACTTCCTCAAATAGGTCCAAGATGTGATATTCCACCTCACCGCAAAGAATTTGCATCCCACCATTGAAGATGAGACGAAAAACTTAGTTGGCAAAGCTGAGAAAGCCAATACCATGATCTTTATCCGAAAACACATGATGCACTGCAAAATGTGTGGGGCGTGTGTGTGTGTGAAGCCGTCAGGTGCATTAGCATATACTAATTTTTTTGAGTTGACATCCACGTCCTGCTAACCTCATCAAACCAATCTTGATCGAAAACCACAATCGTATTTTATTGGCTGTTTAATTACCAGCCGCCATCAGCACCCATCTTGCTTTGCTCTTAACCATCACCAATTCAAAGTATCACCAATTGGCCAAAGAAACAATATACAGTATATACCTTTTAGCCTATTTATGTTCTTTTCGATGTTTAGCCTTTAATATTATAATAAAACTGAGACCGTTTCGCCTGAAAAAATATATGACATGTACGTACAAAATTATCCCTTTTTGATATAATTAGGTCACCGCCACAGAATATTATTATTTCACGTAAATTATAATATAATACACACGAAAATTTTTGCTATTATTCGAAATTTAAAAAATTGAAATTAGATTTAATCACCACTGGAAGAATCTTTAACACTGGGAAATCATGAAATTACGTATCTCTATGGGGATTTTGATATGGAAATTTATATAAAAGTTCCCGAATGACTTACATTGATTTGATTAAATATTTCCAAACCTCAGAATTGAAGGAAATATTTGTAAAAACTAGTTCATTTGAACAACATCTATGCATGCAATTAATAATTAAAAGGCGGAATCATGCTTGTATGAACTCAAAACAAAACTTTACCCATAAAATTCAAAGTCTAGTAGTTATGGTGAACCAAGACTTAACTCAAGATCTAAGAGAAAGAGTTGAGATTTCTTTATACCTTTGAAGCACCTCTTTGCTTAGTAAAGGTTAATCACCCATGTGAGGGTCTTCTTTCCTTTGTCACCTTGCTCCTTGGCTCCATGGATGTGGATGGAGGAACTTTGCTTCTTGGCTCCATGTCTTCTTGGATATGGATGGAAGAATTGGTTTCTCCAAAAGTCCCCAAAGTTGGAGACCTCTAAGTTCCGACACCAAGGATGGTTGAGGAAGAAGATGAATGACCATGGAAGAATTAGATGCTAGTAAATGCCCCAATGGTGGCCGGCCTCTCTAGAGAGAAAGAGTGAGCCAAAGTTCTCTCATCTTTCCTCAAAGAAAACCCTAATGAAGAAAAGGCTATAAAGTCACATTTATACCTACCTTCATTGGAGTGGCAAACTTGTAATAAGTCCAAAACCCACTCCCTCTCTAAGCATGGTTGGCCACCCTATTGTTAGTGGGTTAATTGCCCAATTTGTTTTAGTTGTCACACAACTTAAACCTTATGTGCCTTGTGGACCAAAACCCTTTTGTCACTACTACAAAAAGGCCTTATAGTGTCAGTAGGTGGTGTCGGTTTAATATAATATAGTGTCAGACTAGACAGTTGCGACACTTATTGAACATGACGTCGGATTTATTGTCGCTTATAAGTGTCATAAACATTTAATGTCGCTTTTAAACCGATGTAAAGAGGCGGATCCACAGAGGGACCTAGAAGGTCCCAGGACCCCTCAGCGATCCTAAAATGCTGCTAGAAATTTTCTGGGAAACCCGTGGACGAGAACACAAGGTCTATGCTGCAGCTTGCAGCTTGCAACATAGAAGAAGGCAACGGGGCTGCAGGGAAGAAGAAAGAAAACATGGTTTTTTAAAAAGTTGGTCCAAAATGCAGTGTTTTGGCCAATTTATTTTATTTTATTTTTTGTTTAAAACTAATGAGACAAATGGTGTCGTTTGTCAATTGTCCCTGATTCCATATGCCTAGCCCTACATAGGCCATCTTTCCCAAGAGTCCCTTTCCTTTCCCTGTTCTGTTCCTCTGTTTTTCCCCTTAATCCCCATCTTTCTTATATTCACCCAAAACCCTAAATTTCTAATCCCACCCAATCCCATATTATAATTACATTACTCTAATATCATACCTCCACTTGTTTCAATTCTCTGAGCCACCACTATTTGGTTCAAAACTCAAGTAAGTTTTTTGGTATTCTAATCTAATCTCAATTAAATTATATTAAATATTGGTGGAGATTTTTAGTCTATTATTGATATGATTGTTGATATGTTTTATGTTTGTATACTCATTTTATAAAGGGTTGCATCGAACATTTGCATATGTATATTTGCTTATTCAGTTGACTATGGTTTTACCGGTTGCAACTATTTCAGTGGAGATGGCATTTTCCGCTATGAATATCATTAAGGGTCCACTTCGCAACAAAATGGGAGATCAATGGTTGAGTGACAACTTAGTTGTTTACATTGAGAAAGATGTTTTTTCATGTATTGGTAATGAAGCTATCATGGAACATTTTCAAACTATGAAACCTCGTCGTGGATGTTTGAATTAGAATTTTATAGCTTGTAATGTTGTTTTGCACATGATTTTTGAATGAAATGTATTATATTTAACTTTTCAATGTTATTTTTATTTATAAATTTTTTGACCTTTATTATTGGGACCCCCCCCCCCCCGAGTTTAAAATCTTGGATCCGTCACTACCAATGTAAACATTTAATGTCACTTAAAACCGACATACATTTTAATAATTTTTAAATACTAGTGTCGGTTTAAATAAAACAATGTCGCTTTAAATAATACAGTGTGTCACATCTCGGCCCGGGGCGGACCACTTCTCGGGCCCGACTCCACTACCGTAACACGATATTGTCCGCTTTGGGCTTACCATTCCCTCACGGTTTTGTTTTTGGGAACTCACGAGCAACTTCCCAATGGGTCACCCATCATGGGATTGCTCTAGCCCCCTTCTCGCTTAACTTCGGAGTTCCTACGGAACCCGAAGCCAGTGAGCTCCCAAAAGGCCTCGTGCTAGGTAGGGATGGGAATATACATTTAAGGATCACTTCCCTGGCCGATGTGGGATGTCACACAGTGTTTCTTTTAAGCGACATAAAATATTGGTGTCGCTTCTAGCCGACACTAATTATTGTTTTTAAAATATTTTAAAGCCTACATCGGTTCTTAGGGACATAGATTTTAGTTTTTTTAAATATTTTGAAACCCAATGTTGGTTGTAAGCGACAGATTGATGATACACTCTCCCCCATGTATTCTTCCTCCTCTCTTGCGTTTTTCTTATTTGTTCTTCCCATTTACAAACCCTCCCCGTGTGTTCTCTCTTGCACCTTTCTTATTTGTTCTTCCAACTTCATTTGTTCCTTCTTCACAACAGTAAGTTTTTCTTACTTGTAATATTTTTATTTTCTCCTCTTATGTTTTATTTTTATTTACAATTTATTTTTGTAGGGAATTTATTTGAGCTGGTTGAGTACATAAAGAATTGATCGACGACGGAATTCTTCCATAATTCAGGTTTTTATCACTAAATTCTTTAAATTTTAAATTGTATGATACACAAGTTTATTTATTTAAAAATTCTAATTTAAGTACTTAGATAAATTTCTACTATTTTTGTTAAATTAATAAATATTTAGTCAAATTAATTAATTTTGTCACTTGAATTGTTATGAGAAAATGGAAATGAATAATATTTATAAGCATTTATGTTAAATTAACAATTATAAATATAACATGAACTTATAATATTTAGTAATATAAGAATATATTATGTTAAATTAATAATTAGAATTTATTTATACTTTCATTAAGTATAACATAAGATTTTGTGGTATCTACTAGTATAAATATTTTAAATTGAAGATCAAGTTCATTCATTGTATTCATATAGGGTCAATGAGTGTAGCTGTAAAAAATCATCTAAATCGGAGTTAAAATAACCGTTAAATCGTGATTTTACGTTTATAACCGTCGAAAAGTTTTGTCTCATTACTTGATCTCTGAGTGTTTGTTTTTTGCCATTTTTGGCGTATGCGATCTCGAAGCATATATAAACAAGTTTGATGGTTGGATTTAGAATACGTATCCCATCAAAACGATAGATTCACTAACACTTAAAATTTATTTATACTTTCATTAAGTATAACATAAGATTTTGTGGTATCCACTAGTGTAAATATTTTAAATTGAAGATCAAATTTATTCATTGTATGCATATAGGGTCAAGGAGTGTAGCTGTAAAAAATCATCTAAATCGGAGTTAAAATAACCGTTAAATCGTGATTTTACGTTTATAACCGTCGAAAAGTTTTGTCCCATTACTTGATCTCTGAGTGTTTTTTTTTTGCCATTTTTGGCGTATGCGATCTCGAAGTATATATAAACAAGTTTGATGGTTGGATCATTGAAATTAGTTTCGTAGAATGCGTATCCCATCAAAACGATAGATTCACTAACACTTAAAATTTATTTATACTTTCATTAAGTATAACTTAAGATTTTGTGGTATCTACTAGTGTAAATATTTTAAATTGAAGATTGAACTCATTCATTGTATTCATATAGGATCAAGGAGTGTAGCTATAAAAAATAATCAAAATCAGAGTTAAAATCACCGTTAAATCGGGATTTTTTGTTTATAACCGTTGAAAAGTTTTGTCACGTTACTTGATCTCTGAATGTTTGTTTTTTGCCATTTTTGAAGTATGCGATCTCGAAACATATATAAACAAGTTTGACGGTTGGATCATCGAAATTAGTTTCGAAGGATGCGTATCCCATCAAAACGATATATTCACTAACACTTAGAGTTTATTTATACTTCCATTAAGTATAACATAAGATTTTGTGGTATCCACTAGTGTAAATATTTTAAATTGAAGATCGAATTCATTCATTGTATTCATATAGGATCAAGGAGTGTAGCTATAAAATGTCACATCCTGGTTTAAACCAACGCAAAATTCAATTATTCCGATGCAAAGTTCAATTATTCCGACGCAAAGTTCAATTATTCAGAGATAGTGTCGGTTTTGACCGAAGTAACGTGTTCATATTTCGACGCTAAGTTTTAATCCATATTCAAACCTCCTTCTTTCCCATTTCTTCCGTGCTTCCATTTCTATCTTTCATTTATGCCTCGTTTACTCCCTCTCCTTCTCCCATTTCAACCTTACTCTTTCCCCCATTTCTGCTATACTCCTGCTCCTTCCACTAACTTGTGCAATGGATAATTCTAGTGAAGATCAACATTCTGACGAACTTCATTTGGAAGAGGAGGAGTTCGCAGCCGGTTCTTTTCTGAATTATTATTAAATTCAATTTTTGTTTTGTGTTTAAACTTATATTTTGCTTAAACTGAAAATTTACATTGCTTTCCTGGTTTTTTTAATTGTTTTTTATTTTTTATTTTTTTTGTATTAATAAGGAACATCTCAACGGAGGCGTGGATCCTCAATTCCTAAATGGATGAAACAGCTTTGTTCATTTGATTCTTCCGGAAAATGCATTAGTGATAATTCTAGTGCTTTTGCAAAATATATAGCAGGGGAGGTTAGAGACCACAGAAATCTCCCGTTTTTGAGTGATTGGCATAAGATTAAGGAAGAAGATAAAGGAAGTTTTTTGGAAGAGCATAAAGGTATAGATATTTATATTTTTACTTGAAAATAGAAGAACAAGTCAATGATAGTAATAATAATTGATTAGCTTGGTTTTTTTTTTTTTTTTTTTTTTAATGGATGTAGGGAAATATTTTTTTTGAAGACGCAGAAATAGTAAAAATGCCTATGATCCGCCTCCGCCATATGACGCTTAAGGTTGTGGAGCATGCGCACAAAGAGTTTAGAAATAAGTTAAAAAAATTTTTTTATACTAACAGAGCAGCGGAGGTGCGCAACCACCTTCTTCGTGAAATGAATCCTGCACAGTGGGTTGCATTGGTGATTTACTAGAATAGGGAAAAACAAGGGTAATTGTGACATCCCACATCGCCCAGGGGAGTGATCCTTATATGTATATTCCCATCCTTACCTAGCACGAGGCCTTTTGGGAGCTCACTGGCTTCGGGTTCCGTAGGAACTCCGAAGTTAAGCGAGAGGGGGGCTAGAGCAATCCCATGATGGGTGACTCACTGGGAAGTTGCTCGTGAGTTCCCAAAAACAAAACCATGTGGGCGTGGTTGGAGCCCAAAGCGGACAATATCGTGCTACGATAGTGGAGTCGGGCCCAGGAAGTGGTCCCACCCGGGCCGGGATGTGACAATTTGGTATCAGAGCCTAACCTTGGTCGCGTGTGTGCCGATGAGGACGTCGGGCCCCTAAGGGGGGTGGATTGTGACATCCCACATCGCCCAGGGGAGTGATCCTTATATGTATATTCTCATCTCTACCTAGCACGAGGCATTTTGGGAGCTCACTGGCTTCGGGTTCCGTAGGAACTCCGAAGTTAAGTGAGAGGGGGGCTAGAACAATCTCATGATGGGTGACCCACTGGGAAGTTGCTCGTGAGTTCCCAAAAACAAAACCGTGAGGGCGTGGTTGGAGCTCAAAGCGGACAATATCGTGCTACGGTAGTGGAGTCGGGCCCGGGAAGTGGTCCCACCCGGGTCGGGATGTGACAGTAATTGCTATGATTTATTTCGTTATCACTCTAAATTTGTCTAAAAAAATTTTGTTTTTTTTCAAGTTGCTGAAAAAAATAAGATCAATAGACAAATGAAAACAATGAACCATACTAGTGGAACCAAATCTTTTGCAAGAGTGCGGCAAGAATTTGTATGGATTGTACATTTTGAAGAAATGTTGTTAGTTTTAAATAATCTATAGTTGTTAGAAATTTTATTTTTAATATGAGGTTTGCTTAAAATTGTTTGTATGAAATTTTATTTTTGATAAAGCGGAAGAAGCATGGAGGCAGATCCCGTAACCTTTTTTCGTGAATGTCATACACGAAAAGATAAAAGTTGGATTGATGAAACTTCGGAGTGTACAGGGGTAATTGATTTTTTCGTGTTAGTGTTTCGTTGTTATTAATTTTTATTATCTATAGCTTATTTATCTGTTTTACGATTGTTTGAATTTTTATTTTTAAAAATTGTAATGCAAGGCAACAATGGAGAGCAGTCTGCAAACTTTGATTGAGTCGGGCTAAGAGGATAATGAAGAACTTAGGAATCGAGTTTATGTTGATACAATGGGTCCTAAGACTCATAATAGAGTCCGAGGATATGGTCATGGGGTGACTCCTGATATGGTGTCCTATGCATCTTCTTCATCTTCTACATCAAATTCCTCTAGGAGGTCATGTAAGAGTTCAATGGCAGTGCTGATGACTCAAAATAATGAGTTAAGAATGAGGGAAGAAAATGCTAATAATTGGATGGCGGACCTAGAGGTTAAGATGGAACAATCAGAGCAGTGGCAGAATCAGTTGATTGCGATGTTACTGCAAAGATTTCAGCCGCAACCACCGAATAGCCCGGGAACCCAACAGTCAGTTTTTGTATATTATGTGGAATGTTAGATGTAAAATATTTGTATATTTTGGCACTATTTTGCTTGTTAATTATTTTTATTAATGTTTGTTTTGGCCTATACTTAAATTTATTATTTTGGTTATATAATTTTTTTTAGTTACAATTAATTGGAAACGAGTGCAGATTTTCAAACAATTTTATTATTATTAACAAAGGTGGTATTGATTAAGAGTGTTACTAGTTTGAATATTTTATTTATTTGATTGTTATCTGATGTCGGTTAAAGGATATTTTATTAGTTCACGTCGCTTGAAACCGACGTTAGCTTAAGTGTCGTTTTTAACCGACGCTCAGTAGTGGCGGATTAAGCGTACAAAGCGACACTGAAGCCCTTTCGTGATGCTAGCATTAGTGTCCCTATTCCAATCCGACATTACATTGTTTTATGTCGGATTTTTGCCAAATTTTTGACAAAAATTGGATTTATTGTCAGTTTTAGCTCTGCCTGGGATAGCCTGTATTGTAGTAGTGTGTGTCTCAAAACCCAAAACTAACTTAAGGCCTAAAACGAACATTTCGTTCTAGATTAATTAACTTTTAATTAATCCTTGCCATATACAATTAAACTATTTAATTGTCATTACTCATTTTCGTTATATCCTTCAATCATTACCTTACACGGTGTGTGATCCATTAGGTTCCTTTTGGCGAGGTAGTGGGCGATTAGAACTCTTCAAATCAATTGTGAATTGAAACTTACTTTCAATTCTACTTTTAGGGATTATACACCTTTAGGGCTTCCACAAACCATGAGTGACACCTAGCAGTATGTCATGGCTACCCAAGCTAATTAGAAGTGGATGGAGAACCTATTTAGTTTGGGATTACAATGCAATACGGTCTTTCTCTAATACAATATTCTTGACCACATTGTTCTCTTACTTATATGATTACCTTGAATGTGATTTGGAACGACTTCTCTCATTCATACTCTGGCTAGAAATTCTTAATCATATCATAGAGTATTCTCCCTTAAATGGTTTGAAGGTTAGAGATCCCTTGTTGCACATTCACTTGCCTTCATGGCTAAGTGGCTTAACACCAACTATGCCGTGGACACCCTGTAACGGAGTGACTTTGACATAGTCAAAGATCAAAGACCTAACCATAAGACAATTATGATGCCTCAGGTTAAATGATCACTTTGCATTATCCCAACCATGAGTTCTCATGTGACATGAGTATGAGAATTCCTAGTTGATCGTATTTAGTGGACTCATTCTCTATTAAGCACTTACATGCTTGTCTTGGTGTCAGTCACATCAATGACTCGAGACCAGTCACTCTCCCTAAGAGAAGACATAGCACGTACTGATCTTAACGGACTTTCAATGCCCAATTAGCAATCCTATGATCAGGAACGTTTAGGATATGTATACGAAAAAGAATGGTCTCATGAATCCAACTTCTTTAGATCACATTGTCCCAATTACATATTCCTTGGACTTATTGTTTAAGCATATAGCATTTATATGAGATAGCTTTAAACAATAATCTTTGCCCTGTATATTAAACTAGATTAGTTTAACATGTGAAATGTTCGTAAAGTATCATTATATGATTGGCTTTAGGGCACATTTCCAACAGGAACACGCTCTTAATTCAGCTGAGGCGTTCACTATATGTTTTGAAGCAACCTGGAAGAACGTGGTATAACTGTCTGAGTGGGCATTTGACTAGTCAAAGATATGTGACTAACGAACTATGCCCTTGCATGTTTATTAAGAAGTGACATTTCAGTTTTGCGATTGTTGCAATTTATGTTGACGACATAACCTTATCAGAACTCCTGAAAAGCTCAAGAAAACTGTCGCGCACCTGAAGTCGGAATTTGAGATGAAAGATCTAGGAAAGACTCGATACTGTCTTGGTCTTGAGATAAAGCACCGTTCAGATGAAATCTCAATACATCAATCAAACTACACCCATAAGGTGTTGGGCCGCTTTAACAAAGATAAGGTGAAGCCTTCGGGTACACCTATGATCGTACGATCACTAGATGCAAAACGAGATCCCTTTCGTCTGAAGGAGGATGATGAAGAGATTTTGGAGTCTGAAGTTTCTTACCTAAGTGTGATAGGCACTTTATTGTACTTAGCTCAATGCACTAGACCTAACATCTCCTTTACTGTTAATCTTTTGGTAAGATACAGTAATGCACTGATATGCAAACACCGGACTGGTGAAGTGTATGTATGTGTGTGTGTGTGTGTGTACATATTGTATGTATCTGTATGAAGCCGTCTGTGTGTGTACATATTATATGTATCTGTATGAAGCCGTCAGGTGCATTAGCATATACTAATTTTTTTGTGTTAACATCCACGTCCTGCTAACCTCATCAAACCAATCTTAATCGAAAACGACAATCGTATTTTATTGGCTGTTTAATTACCAGCCGCCAGCAGCACCCATCTTGCTTTGCTCTTAATAATCACCATTTCAAAGTATCACCAATTGGCCAAAGAAACATTATACAATATATACCCTTTAGCCTATTTATGTTCTTTCCGATGTCTAGCCTTTAATATTATAATAAAACTGTGATCGTTTCGCCTGAAGAAATATATGGCATGTACGTACAAATTTATCACTTTTTGATATAATTAGGGCACCGACACCAAATATTATTATTTCACGTAAATTATAATATAATAACATGAAAATTTCTGCTATTATTCGAAATTTAAAAAATTGAAATTAAATTTAATCACCACTGGAAGAATCTTTAACACTGGGAAATCATGAAATAGACCAAAATATTTATTGAGTATCCTTAAAACACATGGAAAGGATCATAAAGGACCAAAAATATTATTGAAGGAATCTTTTAATAAATGGATTCGTTGTCACTAATTTTGTTTATTTCTTATGTACTATAAGCTATAGCACTAATTTCTGTTGCTACTAGTATTATTGTATTGTGATATTCTTCTTCATTAGTAGGTAAAAAATCTTAAATTTGGCACCTATGAATAATGAGTTTGATACCAAATTTTGATATCATTTAATTGTGTCACTTAACCGAAACTTCCACATGGCCGAATATCTCTGCATAAAACAACATATCTCTTGCCTGCAAATGGAATAATCAGTTCGTCACTTACCGCACGTTCCCGATTCCTCATATGTCAGATCCTAGGTATCCACCATAAACCATTCCCTGTGTGAACCTCTTCTTTGAATTTATAGAGCTACTTTTTTCTTGTCACATCGTATATCAAATTTTATACCAAGGGTTAGACTGAGATAACATTTTCAATAAGCATTGTAATACTAGATAGATAAATGATTTAGAACAAAATTTATAAATTATGTGATGTCAGTAATAAGAAATAAACACGTTAATTAATATTTAAGTAATAAATCAATCATTAACAATCATATCATATAAATTACAAAATTTAATCTAAATACTTGATTTCCTTAGCATTAACATTTTCAATCAGTTTCTATTAAGAAGAGAAGCGTGACAGGGAAAATTATCGATTGGGCACCGCACCTTCAAATGCGGTACACGTCGAGTTATTTCCTCAGATAAAATAATAATAAAAATAAAAGTTTAATTTTTTATTTAAAAAAAACGTAATCTGTAGGAAGTGCATCGTGACGGAAAGAACAGTTGCAAGTATAAATTGCCGAGGGCGCTAACAGATTTTCAAACTCTGATTGCCAAAAGAAGTGCAGACTGCACTTTCTTGTGCGCTGCTTTCAGTCACTTCAAAAACTATATATAGAAAAAAAAAAAAAAAAACCAAAACAAACAATCAGTTTTTTTGAAACGAATTGAGGGCTCTGCAGAGCTTTCAGTTTCTCCAACTTGCGTCTCCTGCTATATCTTTTCCCAACGAATCGCAAAGTTTCCCGAGAAAAAAGGTACTTGGATTTTCTCACTAACCAAACACATCATTTAGCACCACCACGTCCTCCCCGTGACTTATTTTTACATTTATTTTCTTCGCTCGTGATTTTGAATCTGCGCGCGCTTTCCTTCTGTTCAGCGTTTCGTTTGTTGATCGATTTGGGGAAAATGTCGAGGAGAATGGTGGTGGAGGGCCACCGTGAGACGGAGGATGAGTCGTCGAAAGACGGCGGCGAGGAGGAGGAAGAGTATGAGGTGCAGGATCTGAGGGACCGAATCAAATCGTCGCGCGGGAGCCAGTTCGATCTAATCAAGAACGAGTTAGGACTCGGCGACGGGTCTTCGACTTGGCGGCGGCGGTTCAGTCGTCAGAGCCTGATCGACGGCGTCAGAGGGCTCTCCAAAGGACTCGTCATTCATCCTGATAACTGGTACGACGCTTCCTCTTTCAGTTTCTTTTTCGTTTTATTTTTCCTTTTAAATATTGTGTCTCCATAATTATCGGTCAAGTAACGAATTAAAATCGGTCTTATCTGTCTCTATACATTTAACTAAGAGTCTAATTTCGCACGTATCCTATCCATTCATTTCGTTTTGTCTATGATATTTCAAACGTGGATGGCTGGAGTTTTTTAGTCAAAATTTAGTTTTAGATTTATTTTATTACAACGATGTGCTAAACCCTATACTAACACTAGGGGCTATATGAATAAATTAGTTGAACTCGTCATACACACATTCGAACTTGATACATATCACTCAAGTGAAGAAAAATATCACTAAGTCATAATATTAAGTGAAAAATTTAGTTATCAAATTAAGTATGATCATTTTACTAAAACGTTATTAGTCGTTGTTGTAAAAAGTTAAAAATTAAAAGAGCATGTATCTTTAAAATTAGTCTAAATGTTGAGAAATGATGGAATAACGAGTTAAAATTAAAATGATCAGTGAGTTCAAGTTTGACTTACCATATTATCCAAATGATCAATGTTCCATGTCAAATTTTTATTGCATGTAAAATTTGAACTAATTCAGCAAGTGAAATTTGATTTTTAATTATTTTAGACAATTTCTCAAAAGTAATTTTCTAAAATAAGGGCAAAAGTTGTGATTTCACTCTTTTAATATTTAATTGTAAAATTTTATATTGGGTCCCACATGAGAAATCGATTAAATAACATGGTGAGGTAATTGATGGTTTAGGAAATTGAAACGTGGATATGATGATGTCGTTGAAGCCGCGTATGTAGCTGGATGGAATACGACATACAACTTCACTCTCACAGGTCATAAACAGCAAAACCATAAATTAATGTTACTGTCAGACGATGTGTAGTGATTGAAATCCCATGAAACAATTAAAATATTAGGATGTAGATGGAGATTACAATTAAGTCAAACCTAAATTGCTTACTTTTTTGTTTTTGTCAATCTCTAATGACGTTACTCAGATTTAAAGTTTTAGAGAATGCGTGATTG
The DNA here is from genome assembly GCF_041283825.1 of Pyrus communis. Classification (NCBI taxonomy): domain Eukaryota; kingdom Viridiplantae; phylum Streptophyta; class Magnoliopsida; order Rosales; family Rosaceae; genus Pyrus; species Pyrus communis. The sequence continues at coordinate 25,950,839 of NC_142573.1, read as the reverse complement.
CTTCAAAGTAAGGGCATCTTTGATTGTTTTAATTTTTTGGGTACTAGAAATAGAAGGAAAATATATTGAAAAAATGAGGATTGGAAGGGATGAAGTGATAAACGAAAATTATATGAAAACAAAAACTCGAAGATTGTCATTTTTCATTTGTGTTTTGAGCTTGTCTTTTTTTTAGCCGAGCTCTACATTGTATTGTTCTTTTTCGCCTTGTTGCCTAATAAGAGAGTTGAGAGTTTGATAAGAAAAAAAAAAAAAATGGTTATTAAAATGGGCAATTTGTCTATATTTTTGGAACCAACGAGCTCAAGGCAGCAAATATGGACTTCAAGAGAGAGATAGATTTGAACCATTGGTTTGTGTGAGGTGGGGACTATCAAATTTAATTGGGTAAAGTACAAAAAACTACCTCAACTATTGGTGTCACGATACTTTCATACCTAATCTTTTAAAATTGACAATGTCATACCTCATCTTACGAATTTGTGCCAATGTTATACCTTCCGTTAGCTTGGCGTGAATTTCTTAGTTAAATGCTGACGTGTCTTGATTCATGACTCACTTTTTATTAAAAAAAATTAATAAAATATTATTAAAAACTAAAAAAAATTATTTAATATTTTTTAAATATTAAAACAAAAGTTAAAAAAAAAAAACAAAAATAAACCCTCACTTCGTCCCTTCCCCCCCTCTCTCTCTTCTTCCCCATCTTCATTTTCCTGCTTAATCTTCAACCAAAAAAAAAATTTGAAAACACAGCGTTTTGACTAAAGCAGCTATGTTTTTTTGCTTTGCATGTGCAACTCATGCTTCTTATTCTTTTCTATCTGTTTTTCTGGTGTCAAAATTTTCGGATGGCTCTCAATATTATTAAGTAAGGTCTTCCACAGTAAGTCAGAAAAGAGAGTATGATACCAATATATTTTGAAATAGGAATACTTTTACAATGGAGTCGTAAAATTTGAGCGTAAGACTAATATTGAATGCATTAGTTTAATTAATATCTTAAACTCACAAGTGTTTACACTTATAAGCTTGTCGGTTCTACATTTTGTAAAAAAAAATAATAATAAAAATAAAAACTCTTAGTAGTTATTGAACTCACACTAGTGTAATAATAATGTTATAATATCAAAATCAGACTCCTTCATTCTTTCATATTGGTATCACACTCATTTAAACTATATAACTAAATAAATAAAATAAGTACATAATTATTGAGAATAAATAATTAGATACATAAAGTGGGTTTTGATAAATTAGGTGTAGGTTTGGAGAAATAAATAAAAGGAAAACTAATGAATTCAAAACTTTGAATTTTAACTAAAATGAAAAAAATGTGTTATAAGTGAATAGTATCAGGAGTGACTTTTTAGAGAAAAATGTCTTTAACGTTAAAAATAAACAGTACTATGAGTGTTTCGTTAAGACTCTTATAAATAAATCAGCACATATACTGATAATTATTGATTAATTATTGGGTTTTCGCATATGGTCGATGTAGGATTGAATCTTGAGATCACATAGTCAAGTCGTAGTTATCTATATCTTTCATGAATTTGTCAGCCCAATTTTAAGTCAACTAAAGATGATTTAGATACAATTGGCCAAAACTAAAAGTTGTATCTTAGCTAATGGCAGCACTTAGCCACTTAATCCCGAATTTAGTATAACTCAGTGAGGTTTATAATTTAGTATTGTATTAATTAATAACTGTTTCTCATGCTCAAAATTAATCAATGTCATTTTTCATAATTCACTTCACATCAGTGTGATCTTTATATTTTCAGTTGCGTCGAAAACACTTGTTAAAAATGCTTACGTGCGATAACGTATGTTTATTTAACAAACGTGCCTGCGCGTGAGTGTTGTCAATAGAAGTTTCAACATAATTGGACAATAAGACTTACGTATATTGATGTATGGATGAAATTGTGGAGGATTAGTAGATAACATTAATGGAGTTTTAACGTGAATGACGAAAATGAAAACTTTAAAAACACGTACCAGTCGAGAAAAAAGGAAAAAAAAAGAAATACACTAAGAAGAATAATCTCTCTACCCATCTTTCACTCCTAAACCTTCACAAATCACAAGCTACACGCATCTCCATATAACAATACTAACATGAGCTCCATCGAAGATTTGTGAATACTTACAAATTAATGTGTTTTCTTTGGACTTGTGACAAATGAATGTTTAATGTGTTGTTTTTTGAAGATCTTGCAATGACCAGTCATCAGTTTTTTGTTCTTTCTAGTTTAGCAAGCAAATTTTAAAATTTGTCGGCAAATCAGAATCAAAGAACTTCAAAAACGGCACACAAGTATCGTACACGTGGCATTATATTCAGCACAGCAGCATCGAACACGTAGATATTTGCCAGTTTACTAGTTGAACGTAGTGTGAAAATATAAATCCTATATATAATGCATCCAGTGGCCAAAATGATAAACATTCCTCCTATGTGTTCCGGCAGGCCAAAATGATACCTGCGGTTGACAACGGCCCGATCCCTAGATTAGCTCACAAGTAAAACCTTAACCATTCTAATGAACTACTTCTACATTACATACTGTCATGCATTGCACTCTCCCTCCTCCTGTGTATATATGCACTAATATATATTTATATATACATACTTGTATTTTTGTGTTTTGTTTTTCTTCTCTCTGTGTGCTGAAATGTGAAGACTAAATGCAGGTGGTATCGGGCATGGATGAAATTCATACTTTTATGGGCAGTGTACTCGTCCTTCTTCACACCTTTCGAGTTCGGGTTTTTCAGGGGTTTGGAGGAGAGACTCTTTGCACTGGATGTAGTAGGACAGGTAGCATTCCTTGTAGACATTGTTTTGCAGTTCTTCATCGCCTACCGAGACAGTCACACCTATCGGATGGTCTATAAGCGCAACCGGATTGCTCTACGGTTAGTTTTTATTTCCATCTAGCTGTTTATAGAAAAAAGGATCGTTGTGATGGGTTCTAACCGTACAAACTATGTAGCAGTTCTCAGTACTTACTGGAATTTGTTGAATTTAGTTAAAACTTAAAAAGCAAACAAATGTCCATAGTGATTTTACAAGCCATATATTCCGGCATTGTACTTTAATTTCGTTGCTGATTTAACTTTTCCTTTGCAGGTACTTGAAATCGAGTTTTATCGTTGACTTGCTTGGTTGTATGCCTTGGGATAACATCTACAAGGTACTTCCATTTTCAATTTGTGTGACTAGGCCATCTACACTTTCTCCTATAAAATGTTAATTTGTTAGTGCTCGTGTTTTGCCGATTTATGAGATTGCAGGCAGCTGTACAGAATGTATAAGATCAATATAAAATTGCAAGCATATATCTTGATTTTTAAGTAATAAAGTTTATCTACTATAATGCTTTTAATATGTTCTGCTTCCGTATTCACTTTGTGAAATCTGTTTTGGAATAGGCTTGTGGGAGAAGAGAGGAAGTGAGGTATCTCCTATTGATAAGGTTATGTCGGGTGCGCAAAGTCACTAGGTTCTTTCATGACCTAGAAAAGGATATTCGTATCAATTATCTGTTTACCAGGATTATAAAGCTTATTGTCGTTGAACTCTACTGCACACATACAGCGGCCTGCATATTCTACTATTTGGCCACCACCCTACCTGCTTCACAAGAAGGGTACACATGGATTGGAAGTTTGAAGTTAGGTGACTATAGTTATTCAAGCTTCAGGGACATTGACTTATGGAAGCGCTACACAACTTCTTTGTATTTTGCCATTGTAACCATGGCCACTGTTGGTAAGTTACCCTTTAATTCGTTTATGTAATCAGTTGGAATGTTTAATGCCTGACCAGCACTCTTTCTTTTACAGGTTATGGAGATATTCATGCAGTCAATCTGAGGGAAATGATATTCATAATGGTTTATGTATCTTTTGACATGATTCTTGGAGCGTATTTGATTGGTAACATGACAGCGTTAATTGTAAAAGGATCAAAGACAGAAAAGTTCAGGGACAAAATGACAGATCTCATCAAATATATGAACAGAAATAGACTTGGGAAGGATATCCGTAATCAAATCAAAGGTCACTTGCGTTTACAATATGAGAGTACCTACACGGAGGCTGCTGTTCTCCAGGAAATTCCTGCTTCAATTCGCTCTAAGGTAAGATACAAATAGGATCTCTGTGTACTGTGTATTGATGAATTAGTTACAATAAATTCCATAAGAATTATTTCATTGTTATGCATATTCCAAAGCTATTGATATTATATTCTTTCCTTTTGGGGTACATGTGTGTTTTTTGTTTAGTTCTTTTTATAGAAAACTTGGGTTGTTTTTTTGCATTGAAGACCTTGGTAGAAATTCGTTGGTTTTATTCCTATGCATTTTGAATAAAAGAAGATAACTCACGTATTCCAATATGTATGCGTTATTCCGACTGTTTGTACATCATGGGTTTCTGGTTGAGAGAGTAAGTTTTGAAAGACTTCTTTATCTTTAAAGTTAGTTGTTTCTTCATTGCAGATTTCACAAACTTTATATTTCCCATACATTGAAAGCGTTCCTCTCTTCAAGGGATGCTCGACAGAATTCATCAATCAGATCGTGAGTCATTAATTTTCTATGTACATAATAGATGGACAAAGTATGTTCACTTGAAACACTGATAGTTGTATCTTTCTGATCTAGTGTGCAATGCCAGTTTGTTCGTAGGTGTCATTGGGTGCTAATGTTAACAAGCATTGTCATAGACTATAAAAATCCTACAAAATTGTGCCTCTTCCTCTGTTGCATGGGCATGGTTTTGATTTGGCACCTCATTTGGTAAACAATACATGTGATATAAGTGTACACCATCTTGTGAATATTTTTGCCTGCATGCCAAATAGGACACTGAAAACCAGCGTGGCATCACTTTTATGTAGGTGGTGTAATTGTATCTAAAAGTCAGAAGTTTCATGTGCAGCACCACGTATAATGTCAAGTAGAAACTTCCATGGTCATGGATATATCTGCTTGGATGAGAATTAGTGAAATGAGTTATCCTTATGTTTTTTCATCTTGTAGGTTATTAAACTGCATGAAGAATTTTTTCTCCCTGGAGAAGTGATCATGGAACCAGGAAACGTCGTGGATCAACTTTATTTCGTCTGTGATGGTGTGCTGGTATGATTTCATACTCTAGAGTCAGTGGTGTGTCTTATTTAGTTGGTAATGCCATGTTTGTCATTTCATTTCTTGTCGTCTTAGCTTTTCTACTGAAATCTGAAAATTTGGAAATTGGATCAATGAGTTCATACAAAAATCAACGTACAGTCTGTTACTTGTTTGTTTAAACCTTTATGAAGTTTGTCTGGAAATAATGTGTCGTCGCTTTGAACTATATGCTATTTAGTTCCCAATTATGTATTTCCAGTTTCTACAAAAATCGATATATATTGCTTGTTTGTTTGTTTGTTTGTTTGTTCTACTACGTGAGTAACAAAGCTATTCTTGCACAGGAGGAGGTGGGCATAGGGGAAGATGGAACAGAAGAAACTCTTGAGCTTTTGGAACCTAACAGTTCATTTGGAGAAATCTCCATTCTTTGCAACATTCCTCAACTTTATACGGTTAGGGTGTGTGAATTATGTAGACTTCTGCGACTTGACAAACAATCTTTTACAAGCATCCTTGACATATACTTTTATGATGGGCGGAAAATCTTGAACAACCTTTTAGAGGTAAGTTTTCTGTGGTTATTTATGTTCCTTTTTCTATGTGCCTACAACTGTCTGGAAATATTTTGATTAGATTTACTTATGTGCCCATCGTATGGCTGAAAATGGTACAGGGTAAAGCACCTCACATGAAACAACTAGAGTCAGACATTACATTTCATATTGGAAAGCAAGAAGCTGAGTTTGCTTTGAAGGTAAATAGCGCGGCTTACCACGGAGATCTATTTCAGCTAAAAGGTTTGATCCGAACGGGAGCTGATCCCAACAAGACAGATTATGATGGAAGGTCACCCTTGGTATGAAATGCCATGAAACTCTTATATTAATCATTGTGAATATATCTGTGACTTAGCATCGTGTGCGCGTGCGTATATGCGGGACATGATGATATATTTTGTCTGAAAGGTGGATTTTTTCTCCACAGCATCTCGCTGCATTAAAAGGACATGAAGATATTACACTTTTCCTTATTCAGGAAGGAGTAGACATCAACATCAAAGGTATGTTTACAGCATACCAATCCTTATGTGGCTTGAACTGCTTTCCAATCATGGCACCACAGTATAATGATTCGTTTAACTTTTGTAGACAATTTTGGGAACACACCCTTACTTGAAGCCATCAAGAACGGGAATGATCAAGTTTCTTCTTTACTTATCCAACAAGGGGCCTCCTTGAACATAGACAATGCTGGTAGTTTTATATGTACATCCATTGCAAGGGGGGACGCAGATCTCCTTAAAAGGTTATTGGCAAATGGCATTGACCCAAATTCAAAAGATTATGATCACCGGACTCCACTTCATGTAGCTGCATCAGAAGGACTATATATAATGGCAAAGCTGCTGTTAGAAGCTGGGGCTAGCGTTTTCTCGAAGGACAGGTACAGTTGAAATGTAATTATCTTTTTTTTGAAGAAAAAATGTCATTTATCTTTGAGAAAAGCTCACTGGGACTCTTCCAAAATGTTACTTTTCTACGCTGGTTCCCTAGTATTGTTTGACATGAAGTATAGAAACTTAACCTTATTTACCACTCCAACGTCTTTCACCTGTGCTTCTCTCTTTCACGACAGTTTTTATAAATAGTTACTTTTCTTCTTGCTTTAACAACCATATAATTGTTTTCCGGCCTGCAGATGGGGAAATACTCCACTAGATGAAGGTCGGATGTGTGGGAACAAGAATTTAATCAAACTGCTGGAAGAGGCAAAGGCAGCTCAGTTGACAGAATTCCCTTACTGTGCTCAAGAAATCACAGGTATCGACAAACTCTTATATTTTCTTTGTGACCTTTTAGTTTGTTTTCTTCTCTGAAATTAGAGAGCAGATCTAGAAAGAAAGTTATAACAATAGGAAGGTTTTACACTTCGGTAAGATTTAGTAAACAAACACCAAGGAGAGGACGTTATAGAATGATGAATGCTAAGATTTAATGAATTAATTATGTCTGCACCGATATAGATCATGGACTTGGAACTTAATAACAAGTTGGGGGTTCAAGGATAGGAATTTTCCAACAAAGTCTCCATTGTAGCCAAATGAGGAAAACAGATAAATCGATTTTTCTAGTAAGGGATTTCATCATGTTTTACCTCTTGATGAAAAAGAAGGAAAAGAAACTAGGTTAACATCGCTTGTGAAGGGCCTAATGAACATTCCTGTACATGACATCTTGTACTTACAGTTATCATGATAAGTTGATACGAAATTTCTGTTGTAACGTGCAGATAAAATGCACCCGAAGAAGTGCACGGTATACCCTTTCCACCCATGGGAAAGCAAAGAAGGAAGAAGACCTGGAATCGTGTTATGGGTCCCGAGTACCATTGGAGAGCTCATCAGAATAGCAGGAGAGCAACTGGAGTTTTCATCGAGTAGTTCCAGTATAATATTAACAGAAGATGCAGGTAAAATTCTTGATGTGGACTTGATAAATGATGGTCAGAAGCTGTATTTGGTCACTGAGACACATTTTACGTAAACATTGTTGTCATTCGATAGTTTTATTTTGTATATAGTCCTTGTATGATTTTGTAAAACATCTGCATTAGGTGTAAGCAGAACGACTAAAACGCATTGTTTTTGTGTTAATTTCCAACAGAGAACGAAAGAGTGAAGTGCAAAGACAGCATTTGATTCTTTCGTTACAAGGTGCATTCTGAATTTTAAGAATCCAAGTGACTGTTGGATTGGGACGAAAATGTAGTGGTATGGTTGGTTGTCCTCCTACAAACGAACCCAACCACATCAGCCGAGAGATTCTCACATGTCACTAGAAATATTTTGCTAAAACCTACGACACCTATCACGTGACAATCATGAGTGTTGTATACTTGTAATTTCTCAGAAACAACCTACGACATACAAATAAAGTTAAAGAAAAATTTATCAATTGAAACTTCGTAGTACTACTCGACAGCTCGGAGTGTCACTAAGAAGAAAGAAGAAAAAAAACTCTATTATTGCATTATTTGTTTCTTTCTCTACTAAGGGTCCGTTTGGAGTGCACTCTCCACTATAGAGTTAAGCTGTTCTTTAATCCAATTATTCTACAAATTAAACAAGATCGAGCAACTATTTATTAAGTATCTACTAGGCTATGAATATCAGACAAGCTGCAATTGTATACTCCTCTCTTCCCCTTTTTCGCCTCTTCTTCTCGTCTCTGCAAGAGGCGCTTTCGATTTCTGTAGACAAGGCGAAGAAAGAAGCCGAGGATCAAAATGTTGACGTTGCTTCTAATCCAAGTAACGCAACGGCCCACACGCATTTCCGGCAACTTCAGCACTCAAGAACAACTTGATAGTAATGTTGTTGGGTGCCCGTATTAATCAAGGGTACGATTTTCAAGGGAGAACTCTTCTTTTTGTGTTTTACTAGTTCTTGCTTATAACGCGTGGATTTGAGAGCTCTGCAGAGCTTTCAGCTTCTCTAACTTGCGAATCGCAAAGTTTCCCGAGAAAAAAGGTACTTGGATTTTCTCACTAACCAAACACATCATTTACCACCACCACGTCCTCCTTGTGACTTATTTTTACATTTATTTTCTTCGCTCGTGATTTTGAATCTGCGCGCGCTTTCCTTCCGTTCAGCGTTTCGTTTGTTGATCGATTCGGGGAAAATGTCGAGGAGAATGGTGGTGGAGGACCACAGTGAGACGGAGGATGAGTCGTCGAAAGACGGCGGCGAGGAGGAGGAGGAGGAAGAGTATGAGGTGCAAAATCTGAGGGACCGAATCAAATCGTCGCGCGGGAGCCAGTTCAATCTAATCAAGAACGAGTTAGGACTTGGCGTCGGGTCTTCGACTTGGCGGCGGCGGTTCGGTCATCAGAGCCTGATCGACGGCGTCAGAGGGCTCTCCAAAGGACTCGTCATTCATCCTGCTAACTGATACGACGCTTCCTCTTTCAGTTTCTTTTTCGTTTTATTTTTCCTTTTAAATATTGTGTTTCCATAATCATCGGTTAAGTAACGAATTTAAATCGGTATTATCTGTCTATCTACATTTAATTACGAGTCTAATTTCGCACGTATCCTGACCATTCATTTCGTTTTTACTATGATTTTTCAAACGTGGATGGCTGGATCTTTTTAATCCAAATTTAGTTTTACATTTATTTTATTACAATAATATAGTAAAATGTTATTAGTCATTGTTCTAAAAGTTAAAAATTAAAATAGTGTGTATCTTTAAGATTTGTAAGTGTTGAGAAACGATGGAATAACAAGTTAAAATTAGAAAGATTAGTAAGTTCAAGTTTGACTTACCATTATCCAAATTATCAACGTTACATGTCAAATTTTTATTGCAATGTCGTTGATGTAAAATTTTAACCAATTTAGCAAGTGAAATTTGATTTTTAATTATTTTAGACAATTTCTAAAAAGTAATTTTCTAAAATAAGGGCAAAAGTTGTGATTTCACTCGTTAAATATTTAATTGTAAATTTTTATTTTGGGTCCCACACGAGAAATTGATTAAATAACATGGTAAGAGCAACTCTACTCTTACAAAAATATGCTGGCACCTAGCCCATTTAAACCATCCAGTAAACAGTGATAAACCCCCCATTTAAATCACCCAGTAAATAGTGATCGACCTCAATGAATAGTAATTGGCCAAATGCATCTCCACTCCTAAAAAATGCGTTGACACAAACGATTTCCACCCTACAAAATCCGCTGACATCTAGTCCATTTAAAATATTATTAAATTTTTTATAAAATAATTAAAAAAAATTAGTTATAGTTTAGGATTTTTAACCAATCTTGTAACGCCACGTGTCATTATCCGAAAATACTATTTGTGGATAGATTTCTGATAAGATTTTCAACCAATCCCAACACGCCACATGTCAGTATTTATTTACAATAATTTAGTTAAGATTTCGATCAAATTTTCAACTAATCTTGTCAGTTTTTTGTTCTTTCTAGTTTAGCAAGCAAATTTCAAAATTTGTTGGCAAATCAGAATCAAAGTATCGTACACTGGCATTATTCAGCACAGCAGCATCGAACACGTAGATATTTGCCAGTTTACTAGTTGAAACGTATAGTGTTCAGTTGTTATGTTTAGCCAATAAGTAGCCAATAAATCCTATATATAATGCATCCGGTGGCCAAAATGATGAACATTCCTCCTATGTGTTCCGGCAGGCCAAAATGATACCTGTGGTTGACAACGGCCCGATCTCTAGATTAGCTAACAAGTAAAAACCTTAGCCATTCTAATGAACTACTTCTACATTACATACTGACATGCATTGCACCCTCCCTCCTCCTGTGTATATGTGCACTAATACATATTTATATATATACTTGTATTTTTGTGTTTTATTTTTCTTCGCTCTCTGTCATGAAATGTGAAGAGCAAATGCAGGTGGTATCGGGTATGGATGAAATTCATACTTTTATGGGCAGTGTACTCGTCCTTCTTCACACCTTTTGAGTTCGGGTTTTTCAGGGGTTTGGGGGATAGATTCTTTATACTGGATATAGTAGGACAGGTAGCATTCCTCGTAGACATTGTTTTGCAGTTCTTCATCGCCTACCGAGACAGTCACACCTATCGAATGGTCTATAAGCGCAACTGGATTGCTCTACGGTTAGTTTTCGTTTCCATCTAGCTGTTTATAGAAAAAAGGATCGTTGTGATGGGTTCTAACTGTACAAACTATGTAGCAGTTCTCAGTACTTACTGGAATTTGCTGAATTTAGTTAAAACTTAAAAAGCAAACAAATGTCCATGGTGATTTTACAAGCCATATGTTCCGGCATTGTACTTTAATTTCGTTGCTGATTTAACTTTTCCTTTGCAGGTACTTGAAATCGAGTTTTATCATTGACTTGCTTGGCTGTATGCCTTGGGATAACATCTACAAGGTACTTCCATTTTCAATTTGTGTGACTTGGCCATCGACACTTTCTCCCATAAAATGTTAATTTAATGCTCATGTTTTGCCGATTCATGAGATTGGCGGGCAGGTGTACAGAATGTATAAGATCAATATAAAATTGCAAGCATATATCTTGATTTTTAAAGTAATAAAGTTTATCTACTATAATGCCTTCAATATGTTCTGCTTCCGTATTCACTTTGTGAAATCTGTTTTGGAATAAGCTTGTGGAAGAAGAGAGGAAGTGAGGTATCTCCTATGGATAAGGTTATGTCGGGTGCGCAAAGTCACTAGGTTCTTTCATGACCTAGAAAAGGATATTCGTATCAATTATCTGTTTACCAGGATTATAAAGCTTATTGTCGTTGAACTCTACAGCACGCATACAGCGGCCTGCATATTCTACTATTTGGCCACCACCCTACCTGCTTCACAAGAGGGGTACACATGGATTGGAAGTTTGAAGTTAGGTGACTATAGTTATTCAAGAGGGGTACACATGGATTGGACATTGACTTACTTATGGAAGCGCTACACAACTTCTTTGTATTTTGCCACTGGTAAGTTACCTCTTAATTCGTTTATGTATCTTTTAACATGATTCTTGGAGCGTATTTGATTGGTAACATGACAGCGTTAATTGTGAAAGGATCAAAGACAGAAAAGTTCAGGGACAAAATGACAGATCTCATCAAATATATGAACAGAAATAGACTTGGGAAGGATATCCGTAATCAAATCAAAGGTCACTTGCGTTTACAATATGAGAGTACCTGCACGGAGGCTGCTGTTCTCCAGGAAATTCCTGCTTCAATTCGCTCTAAGGTAAGATACACATAGGATCTCTGTGTACTTTGTGTATTGACGAATTAGTTACAATAAATTCCGTAAGAATTATTTGATTTTAACTGTTATGCATATTCCAAAGCTATTGACATTATATGCTTTCCTATTGGGGTACATGTGCGTTTTTTGTTTAGTTCTTTTTATAGAAAACTTGGGTTGCTTTTTTGCATTGAAGACCTCGGTAGAAATTCGTTGGTTTTATTCCTATGGATTTTGAATAAAAAGAAGATACCTCATGTAATCCAATATATATGCGTTATTCCGGCTGTTTGTACATCATGGGTTTCTGGTTGAGAGAGTAAGTTTTGAAAGACTTCTTTATCATTAAAATTAATTGTTTCTTCATTGCAGATTTTGCAAACTTTATATTTCCGATACATTGAAAGTGTTCCTCTCTTCAAGGGATGCTCGACAGAATTCATCAATCAGATCGTAAGTCATTAATTTTCTATGTACATAATAGATGGACAAAGTATGTTCACTTGAAACACAGATAGTTGGATCTTTCTGATCTGGTGTGCAATGCCAGTTTGTTCGTATGTGTAATTGGGTGCTAATGTTAACAAGCATTGTCATAGACAAAAAAAAATCCTGCAAAATTGGTGCTTCTTCCTCTGTTGCATGGGCATGATTTTGATTTGGCACCTCATTTGGAAAACAAGACATGTGATATAAGCGTATACCATCTTGTGAATCTTTGTGCCTGCATGCCAAATAGGCCACCGAAAACCAGCGTGGCATCACTTATGTGTAGGTGGTGTAATTGTGTCTAAAAGTCAGAACTTTCATGTGCAGCACCACTTATAATGTCAAGTAGAACCTTCCATGGTCATGGATATATCTGCTTGAATGTGAATTAGTGAAATGAGTTATTCTTATGTTTTTTCATCTTGTAGGTTATTAAACTGCATGAAGAATTTTTTCTCCCTGGAGAAGTGATCATGGAACCAGGAAACGTCGTGGATCAACTTTATTTCGTCTGTCATGGTGTGTTGGTACGATTTCATACTCTAGAGTCAGTGGTGTATCTTATTTAGTTGGTAATGCCATGTTTCTCATTTCATTTCTTGTCGTCTTAGCTTTTCTACTGAAGTCTGAAAATTTGGAAATTGGATCAACCAGTTCATACAAAAATCAACATATAGTCTGTTAGTCGTTTGTTTAAACCTTTATGAAGTTTGTCTGAAAATAATTTGTCGTCGCTTTGAACTTTATGCTATTTAGTTCACAATTATGTCATTCCAGTTTCTACAAAAAATCGATATATATTGCTTGTTTGTTCGTTCTACTACGTGAGTAACAAAGCTATTCTTGGACAGGAGGAGGTGGGCATAGGGGAAGATGGAACAGAAGAAACTCTTGAGCTTTTGGAACCTAACAGCTCATTTGGAGAAATCTCCATTCTTTGCAAAATTCCTCAACTTTATACAGTTAGGGTGTGTGAATTATGTAGACTTCTGCGAATTGATAAACAATCTTTTACAAGCATCCTTGGCATATACTTCTATGATGGGCGGAAAATCTTGAACAACCTTTTAGAGGTAGGTTTTCTGTGGTTATTTATGTTCCTTTTTCTATGTGCCTACCACTGTCTGAAAATATTTTTTATTAGATTTACCTATGTGCCCATCGTATGGCTGAAAATGGTACAGGGTAAAGCACCTCGCATGAAACAACTAGAGTCAAACATTACATTTCATATCGGAAAGCAAGAAGCTGAGTTTGCTTTGAAGTTCAGTAGCGCGGCTTACCACGGAGATCTATTTCAGCTAAAAGGTTTGATCCGACCTGGAACTGATCCCAACAAGACAGATTATGATGGAAGGTCACCCTTGGTATGAAATGCCATGAAACTCTTATATTAATCATTGTGAATATATCTGTGACTTAGCATCGTGTGCGCACGCTATAGGGGACATGATGATATATTTTGTCTGAAAGGTGTATTTCTTCTCCACAGCATCTCGCTGCATTAAAAGGACATGAAGATATTACACTTTTCCTTATTCGGGAAGGAGTAGACATCAACATCAAGGGTATGTTTACAGTATACCAATCCTTATGTGGCTTGAACTGTTTTCCAATCATAGTACCACAATATAATAATTTGTTTAACTTGTATAGACAATTTTGGGAACACACCCTTACTTGAAGCCATCAAGAACGGGAATGATCGAGTTTCTTCTTTACTTATCCAACAAGGGGCTTCCTTGAACATCGACAATGCTGGTTGTTTTATATGTACATCCATTGCAAGGGGGGACGCAGATCTCCTTAAAAGGTTATTGGCAAATGGCATTGACCCAAATTCAAAAGATTATGATCACCGGACTCCACTTCATGTAGCTGCATCAGAAGGACTATATATAATGGCAAAGTTGCTGTTAGAAGCTGGGGCTAGCGTTTTCTCGAAGGACAGGTACAGTTGGAATATTCATTATCTTTGACAAAAGCTCGCCGGGACTCTTCTAAAATGTTACTTTTCTATGCTGGTTCCCTAGTATTGTTTCACATGAAGTTTAGAAACTTAACCTAATTTACTAATCCAACCTCTTTCACCTATGCTTCTCTCCTTCACGACTGTTTTTATAAATAGTTACTCTTCTTCTTGCTTTAACAACGATATAATCGTTTTCTGGCCTGCAGATGGGGAAATACCCCACTAGGTGAAGGTCGGATGTGTGGGAACAAGAATTTAATCAAACTGCTGGAAGAAGCGAAGGCAGCTCAGTTGACAGAATTCCCTTACTGTGCTCAAGCAATCACAGGTATAGAGAAACTCTTTCTTTGTGACCTTTTAGTTTGTTTTCTCCTCTGAAATTAGAGAGAAGATCTAGAAAGAAAATTATAACAATAGGAAGGTTTTACACTTCGGTCAGATGTTAATACCGTTTAGTAAAAAAACACCAAGGAGATGACGGTATAGGATGATGAATGTTAAGATTTAACGAATTAGTTATGCCTTCACTGATATAGATCATGGACTTGGAAAATGAATTTTTGTTTTTTCGCTATTGTTACTCGAACAAACAATAATAAGGTGGGGTTCAAGGATAGGAATATTTCCAACAAAGTCTCAGTTGTAGCGAGATGAGGAAAACAGAATAGTGATAAATCAATTTTTCTAGCAAGGGATTTCGTCATGTTTTCTCTCTTGATAAAAAAAAAAAAAAAAAAAAAAAGGAAAAGAAACTAGGTTAACATCGCTTGTGAAGGCCTCATGAATGTTCCTATACATGACGGCTTGTATTTACAATTATCATGGTAAGTTGATACGAAATTTCTATTGCAACTTGCAGATAAAATGCACCCAAAGAAGTGCACGGTGTACTCTTTCCACCCATGGGAAAGCAGAGAAGGAAGGAGACCTGGAATCGTGTTATGGGTCCCGAGTACCATTGGAGAGCTCATCCGAACAGCAGGAAAGCAATTGGAGTTTTCATCGAGTGGTTCCGATATAATATTAACAGAAGATGCAGGTAAAATTCTTGATGTGAACTTGTTAAATGATGGTCAGAGGCTGTATTTGGTCAGTGAGACACATTTTACATAAACATTTTGGTCATTCGATAGTTTTATTTTGTATATAGTCCTTGTATCATTTTATAAAACATCTGCATTAGGTGTAAGCATAATGACTAAAATGCATCGTTTTTGGGTTAATTTCCAACAGAGAACAAAAGAGTGAAGTGTAAAGACAACATTTGATTCTTTCGTTACTAGGTGAATTCTGAATTTTAAGAATCTAAGTGACTGTTGGATCAGTAATCTAGTTGGTTTGGGACGAAAATGTAGTGGTATGGTTGGTTGTCCTCCGACAAACGAACCCAACCACATCAGTCGACAGATTCTCACATGTTACTGGAAATATTTCACTGAAATCTATAACACCCATCACTTGATAATCATGAGTGTTGTAGACTTGTAAGATGTTATCCCATAAACTAAAAGATTATATCTCACTAAAGTAACAGATGATTCTGTACTGCTACTAGTGTACAAGATGAGAGAGAAAAACTCAGGTGATGGATGCTCGAGAGAGTTTTTGACACGCCTCGATCCCGATATTCCCCGAATACCAGGATAGGCACGTGTTGGCCAACACCCGAAGGTGACAAAAGTCATTTATTGAGTGTAAATACTGAAAACAAAGGGTAGATAATGCTTATAAATATAAAAGAATAAAGAATGTGCATTTAAGTAACGTGTTCAGAGTATACAACTAACTAGAACACTAAAATAAATAATATAAAATTGAATGAATAAAAGAATGGGTCTTACGCCGAGAGGACTTGAAGATGCCGATGCGGAAGTGCCTTGGCGTTGGGATTGTTTGCCTCGATTCTAAGTTCTGAAGGGAGCACAAAACAAACATGAGTGGACTAAATTGATATATATATATATAATAAAACAGTTATCAACGTACCAACCCCCAGGTTTTATGAAAACACACACACACACATATATATATATATATATATATATATATATCATGATAAACATAGGTTTTTTGAAGCCTAGCATGTCGTGCAATGTCTCAAATCATAACTTGTATATATAATAATCACTAGTGAATGTCCGATAACCCCCAGGCCCCATGCCGACTCCTTGTCTCTAAGCAGACAGTCAGAGGAAAATACACTTCGAGCCCTATGCCTACTCCTCGTCTTTGAGCAGACAATTAGAGGAAAATATACTTCAGCCCCCATGTCGGCTCCTTGTCCCTCTGCTAAATAGCCAGATGAAACACACTTCAGGCCCTATGCCAACACCAAACCATTGCCCGGGAAAGACTGGAATCTATCCTTACGTCTCGTTGCGGAAAGGGCCACTAAGTAAGTACAAAACTAGTGAACATACATATATTGAAAAGCAACTTCATAGTATAAAGTCATCCATCATCTATACTATAAAGAGGTGTTCTAAACATGTTTTAAATATCATATCGTCATCAATTGGACATTCTATAAGAACACAGGTTATAGGAAAAATAATAATAATTCAAAATAGCATCAGTAAGTATGTTATCTTATAAAACGTTTCATAGAACATAATTGTTAAATCATGCTTTTCATATATGCATTTCTACTATTAAAACATGCATTTTTAGAAGGGATCCACTCACCGTACACCGTTGGTGCAAAGCCGTACCAAAAAGGAATAATGGAATCACTGCTATTAATTACACCTATTCACACAGAGGGTACCTTCAGTCAAACTCTACTCAAACAATTGAATTTGGGAAAATAGACTTCAAAAACGGGTCCAAAATCTCGAAATTAGCCTAGGAGGGGTCCCACTCGAAAACCCAAAAAGTCAACCGTCAAAGTCAACGTTGATTGGTCAAAGTCGATGTCAACGCTGACCGTTGAACGGGTCAAAGTCAACGGATCCGGGTCAAGGATTTTTGGGTTGGACCGGGTTGGGTTTAAGGGGTTTGGATCTAATGGGTTTTGAGGTTTAAATAAATGGGTTTAGGATTAACGGGCTGAAGACCTTAAAAGGAAATGGCCCAAAGGCCTTTAACAAATAATTTAAAACAAAACAAAATAATAAAAAGGACTTGGGCTTGGGTCTGAAACGGGCCTTAGGCTGAAGGCCTAGCCCAGCAGCCATTTGAGTTTTTATAAAACTTAATAAATAGATTAAAGGATTTAGGTTGGGTTTAAAAGGATAACGGGCCTAAGGCCCTAGGTTTGGTACGGCCCAAAGGGCCTGGTTCAAAAGGATTTGGGCTAGAAAACCCGGCCTAAGTTCAAACCATGGGTCGCCGGACCCAATCGAAGGAGAACGCCGGATTCCGGTCGAAAAATTCCCGAGCTCCAATGGAGCTCAAAACTCAACCAAAACATGTCATTCAATATATCAAATTGAAGCCCCGAAAGTAAGGAATCAAGATGTACCCTTGGTTCTCGTCATCGTGGCCGGAGTTGGCCGGAAAACGGCTTGGAAGCCACGGGTATCCGCCGGAAACTGGGTAAGATTCAAATGGATATAACTTCTTCAATACTCAACGAAATTGGATGAAACGAAAAGGAAAGTTGTAGTACTCGGCGAAACGAAGAGTTTGATACCTTGCACACCGGCCAACTCGCCGTGGGTTGGCCGGAAATTACCTCGAAAGAGGCGGTGCTCGCCAAAAAACTGGGAAAATGTCTCCGAGGTGGTTTCTTCGTGGTTTGACGTCCAAAACACAACCACGGGGTTAGAAAAGAACTATAGGGATGAAAAGAGAAGCATTTGGAGTGTTTCGAGGCTTACCCAAAACGTAAGGACGAGGAACTCACCGGAGTTTCTCTGTGCTCCATAGAGACGAAGAGAGAGAGAGAGATGAGTCCACGGGGACACAAAACAGAGGTGGGCCCCTTGGGCACACGATTTAAGATCCAAAAACAATTTTAAAAAGGAAAGTATCTTGCAAACTTAGTGAAAATACAAAAATATTTTTTTTATTCCGTAAATCTCGGGACAGGTTGTTATAGTTTTTGAGTCAATCAATCACTAAAATCAATATTCACTGAGTTTATAATTTAGTTGGTTAAGATAATTTATTCCTCTAAGTGAGAAGGGAAACTCTCTTGAAACCATTATATTATCCCAATGTCACCACCAATCCAAGATAATTGTCATATATTCAACTAGTAATCATTCGTCTGTTCGCCACCACATAGTGTCTCTGATTTCAAGAGAGAAGCTCTCTTAACTGAGTTCCCGAGTTCAAGTCTATCTTTAAATATTCTTTGCATAAAGAAAAATCACTAAAACCAACTTTTAATTTCTCAGAAACAATCAATGACATAAAAATAAAGTTATTGAAAAATTGATCAAAACGATTATTTTTCAAATTATCACGTCGTTATCAATTGAAACTTCCTAGTATTGCTCGACAGCTCGGAGCATCACTAAGAAGAATAAGTACTCTATTCTTGCATTATTTGTTTCTTTTTCTACCAAGGGTCCATTTAGATGGCTTGAAATTTCAAATTACACTGAATTTTCCTAACTTGTTGAAAATTTGACTTAAAAATAACGCAACTCTTCATTGCACTCTCCACTATAAATTTCAGCTGTTCTTTAATCCAATTATTCTACAAATTAAACAAGATCAAGCAACTGTTTATTAAGTATCTACTAAGCTATGAAAATCAGACAAGCTGCAATTGTATGCTCCTCTCTTCCCCTTGTGGGCATTATTTTACGCCTCTGCTTCCCATCTCTGCAAGAGGCACTTTCGATTTCTGGAGACAAGGCGAAGAAAGAAGCTGAGGATCAAAATGTCGATGTTGCTTTTGATCCAAGTAACGCAATAGCCCAGATGCATTTCCGGCAACTTCAGCACTTAAGAACAGCTTGATCATAATGTTGTTGAGTGCCCATATTAATCAAGGGTAAGATTTTTAATGGAGAACTCTTCTTTTTGTGTTTTACTTGTTCTTGCTTATAAAGCGTGGATTAGTAACAATTTCCTACAAATTAGAATCAATTTGTGGTTCTAAAAAGCTGGGGAAATTTTATGCTTGGTATGAAGGGTGGTTTTTTGTTAATATCCAAAGTTAAGGCAAAAACGAAATGAAGAGAAAAAAACATGTAGAAGGAATTTGACTCACTCGAGTTGGGGGATCTTTGGTGATCATTTGACCATGGTTTAGAATTGGAGGTTACAGTGCTAATATATAATTTATGCTCGATTCTTGTTTGCCCACCCACCTTATATTCGCACTCCGCGAATAAAATTCTAAAAGAAAGATTGAAGGCAGAAACATGAAATTCAGACAATAGGACAATTAGTTGGTGAAATTAACTGAATAACATCTTCTCTTAAAATTAATTTTTTTTCAAAAACTTACACTTTGGCCCCTCGCGTTCAAAACATTCAGGCTCAATTGTATATGTGCTTCATAGACAACATTCATCTGTGAAAAGGTGCCCTCAAAGAGATTGAAGACCGTTTGATAACTATTTCGTTTTTACATTTTGTGTTGAGATATATATGAGAAACGTATATGGGAGAAAGGAGAGATGAAGGAGGGTGATGGGAAAGAGGGAAAGAAATAAAGAATGAACAAAAGAAGAATCTCGAAAGTGAAAACAATTCAACAAAGATTTTTGTTTCTTATACATCTTTGCTCACCATCCTTCATCCACTCTTCATTATGCATGAAATAAAAACATAATGCTTAAGTGGTTTTGTGAAGACTAATTGATTGTTTTGGTGCCAAATAGGGATTTTTATCACAATCGTCACCATGATTTGCGAAAAATGTATGTTTACTCCTTTGTGTTTCAAATCGATTAATGTCTTTTATGAATGTTTACGGCACAACAATCAGAGAGAACAATTTTATTGAAAACAAAATAAAGAACACTATACAAGATAAAAATATCAACAGTTTAATAAAACAAAATTTGAACAATGAATTGTAATGAACTTTTTTGAGCATATAGAGGCTTGTGGACTTGTCATTTCTAATATTTGAACTTCAAACATCTCACCACAAATGAAGAAAAATACTACTAAATCGTAATATTAAGTGACAATTAAAACCATGTTAATTTTAATGATAAAACAAATGTTCATTTCCTAAGAAATATGGGTATTTCCTAAAGTGAGTGCCCAAAAAGAATCTGTTCATACTTGATACCCTCATGTAGATGATGTCTAAAATACCCATATCGCATGCTCACCTCACACAAGCCTCAAAGGAAAGAATTGGCTGGTAAAACTTGTAATTATTTCTCAGCAGGAGGAGCATTATCATAAATTTGCTCACACTTCATTTCAAGTGGGAAAATTGTATACCTGAAAGCTCAGAAGGCATAGCCTGAAAGTTATAACAGACAAATGCCCACTCTATAACAAACTTCTTCAGGTCATTATTGATTTTTCAAGAACGCAGAGTCTTGGAGGAGAGAAAGAGAGAGTTAGAGAGAGAGAGAGAGGGAGGGAGAACTAATAGAGAGAGAGAGAGAGAGTTAGAGGGAGAGCTAAAGCTGGAAGCTTGAAACTTGAAGTGATCACCATGTCAATCCCAATCCTTGAAGCTTCCAAGAAGAAGATGCAAAGGCCAAAGATTTTTGGGATGCATTCATTCTGTGATCTTGGTTGCCCGATCAGTCCGATTATACCCTTTGTTACTCGAACAAATAATAACAAGTTATGTCTGCACCAATATAGGTCATGGATTTGGAACAGGAAATATCTTCATCATCTTTTGTTACACGAACAAACAATAACAAGAAGTTGAGGTTCATGGATAGGAAATATTTCCAACAAAGTCTCCGTTGTAGCCAAATGAGGAAAACAGATTACTGAATAATTGATTTTTCTTTTTATCTGTAGATGAAAAAGAAGCAAAAGAAAATAGGTTAACATCGCTTGCGAATGGCCTAATGAACATTCCTATACATAACACCTTGTACTTACAGTTATCATAATAAGTTGATACGAAATTTCTGTTGTAACATGCATATAAAATGCACCTGAAGAAGTGCACGGTATACCCTTTCCACCCATGGGAAAGCAAAGAAGGAAGAAGACCTGGAATCGTGATATGGGTCTCGAGTACCATTGGAGAGCTCATCAGAATAGCAGGAGAACAACTAGAGTTTTCATCGAGTGGTTCTAGTATAATATTAATAGAAGAGGCAGGTAAATTCTTGATGTGGATTTGATAAATGATGGTTAGAAGCTGTATTTGGTCAGTGAGACCCATTTTACATAAACATTTTGGTCATTCCATAGTTTTATTTTGTATAGTTCTTGTATCAGTTTGTAAAACATCTACATTAGGTGTAAGCATAACGACTGAAACGCCTCGTTTTTGGGTTAATTTCCAACAGAGAACGAAAGAGTGAAATATAAAGACAACATTTGATTCTTTCGTTACTAAGTGAATTCTGAATTTTAAGAATCTAAGCCACTGTTGGATAAATGATCTTGTTGGTTTGGGACGAAAATGTAATGGTATGGTTGGTTGTCCTCTGACAAACGAACCCAACCACATTAGCCGAGAGATTCTCACATGTCATTGGAAATATATTACTGAAATCTACGACACTCATCATGTGACAGTCATGTGTGTTGTAAACTTGTAAGATGTTATCCCACAAACTAAAGGATTTTATGTCACTAAAATAACATATGATTATGCACTACTACTAGTGTATACGATGAGAGAGAACAACTCAGGTGATGGATGCACAGGGTTTATAGCTCAATTGTTTAAGATAATTTATTCCTTTACTTGAGGATAAAAACTTCTTGAACCTGCTATATTGTTCCAATGTCAGCGCATGTCATAGATGATTGTAATATATTCAAATAGTGAACAATGATTGTAATATGTTCAAATAGTAATCATCTGTCTGTTAGTCACAGCATAATATCACTGATTTTAAGAGAATCTCTCCCAACCGAGTTCCCAAGTTCAAGTCTTTCCTTAAATAGTCTTTGCATGCAAAAAAGTCACTAAAATCAACTTGTAATTTCTCAGAAACAATCAACGACGTACAAAAAAAGTTAATAGAAATTGGCCAAAACGACTATTTTTCAAATTATTGCATCATTATCAATTGAAACTACCTATTCTTGCTTGACAACTGTGAGCGTCACTAAGAAGAATAAATACTCTATTAGTGCATTCTTTGTTTCTTTTTCTACTAAGGGTCCATTTGGGTGGCTTGAAATTTCAAATTACATAGAATTCTCCCAACTTGCTTACCGCGTGAATTCTCCCAACTTGCTTATCACGTTTGTCACTTTCTTGTCACGTCGTTAAACTGACATAAAAATAACGCAACTTTTCACTACACTCTCTGCTATAAATTTACCAAACATGATACCACATAATTTCCAAGTTAAGTTGTTCTTTAACTCTTTACTATCTAAGCTATGAATACCATACAAGCTGCAATTATATGCTCATCTCTTCCCCTTGTTGGCACTCTTGTTCGCATCTTTTTCTTGTCTCTACAAGACGCGCTTTTGATTTCTGGAGACAATGCGAAGAAAGAAGCTGAGGATCGAAATGTTGTTATTGCTTCTGATCCAAGTAACGCAATAGCCTAGATGCACTTCCGGCAACTTCAGCACTTAAGAACAGCTTGATCATACTGTTGTTGAGTGCCCGTACTAGTCAAGGGTACAATTTTTAGGGAAGATCTCTTCTTTTTGTGTTTTACTTGTTCATGCTTATAACGCATAGATTAGTAACAATTTCCTACAAATTAGAATCAATCAGTGGTTCTAAAAAGCTGGGGAAATTTTATGCATGGTATAAAGGGTGGTTTATATTTTAATATCTGAAGTTAAGGAAAAAACAAAATGAAGAGAAAAAAACATATGTGGAAGGAATTTGACTCACTTGAGTTGGGGATCTCTTGTGATCATTTGACCATGATTCAGAATTGGAGGTTATAGTGCTAATATTTCATGCTCAAGTCCTATTTTTTTATGCACCTTATATTCACACACTGAACGAATTCTAAAAGAAAGATTGCAGGGAGAAACATGAAATTCAGAAGATAGGACAATTAGTTGGTAAAATTAACCTAATAACATCTTCACTTAGAATTTATTTATTTTAAAAAAACTTACACACTTTGGCCCCTCGCGTTCAAAACATTCAGGCTCATTTGAATATGTGCTTCATACACAAAATTCATTTGCAAAAAGGTGCTCTTCAAAGAGATTGAAGGTTGTTTGATAACTATTTCATTTTTACATTTTGTATTGAGATATATATGAGAAAAGTATATGGGAGAAAAGTATAGAAGAAAAAGTATATAGCAGAAATGAGAGATGAAGGAGGGTGATGGTAGAGAGGGAAAGAAATAAAGAATCAACGAAAACAAAATCTCCCAAAAGTGAAAAAAATTCAACAAAGTTTTTTTTGGATTTTTAACTTTAGTTTTCATTATATGCACCTTTCCCTTTACATTTCTTATACATCTCTGCTCATCATCCTTCATCCACTCTTCTTTATGCATGAAATAAAAACATGATGTTGAAGTGGTTTCGTGAAGACCAATTGAATGTTTTGGTGCCAAATAAGGATTTTAATCACAATCGTCACTATGATTTGCGAAAAATGTACGTTTAGTTCTTTGTGTTTCAAATTGATTAATGTCTTTTATGAATGTTGGTGGAACAACAATCAGAGCAAACAATTTTATTGAAAACAAAATAAAGAACATTATACAAGATAAAAATATCAACAATTTAATAAAATGAAATTCGAACAATGAATTTGTAATGAACTAACATTTTTGTGCATCCAGAGGCTTGCAGACTCATCATTTTTGATATTTGAAATTCAGACATCTCGTCATAAATGAAGAAGAATGCTATTAAACCGTAATATTAAATGACAACTTATAAACACGGGTATTTCCCAAAGTGAGTGCCCAAAAAGAATCTGTTCATACTTGATACCCTCATGTGGATGATGTCTAAAATACCTAAATGACTAAAATACCCATATCAGATGATCACCTCACACAAGCATCAAAGGAAAGAATGGGCTGGTAAAACTTGTAATTATTTCTCAGTAGGAGGAGCATTATTGTAAATCTGCTTACACTCCATTTCGAGCGGGAAAATTGTTTACCGAGAGCTCAAAAGGCAGGTCCCGAAAGTTGTAACAGACAAACGCCCCCTCTATAACAAACTTCTTCAGGTCGTTATTGATTTCTTCAGGTCGTTATTGATTTTTCAAGAACGCAGAATCTTGGGGGAGAGAGAAGGAGAGAGTTAGAGAGAGAGGGAGAGCTAAAGCTGGAAGCTTGAAACTTGAAGTGATCACCATGTCAATCCCAATCCTTGAAGCTTGCAAGAAGAAGAAGCGAAGGCCAAAGATTTTCGGGTTGCAAACATTCTGCGATCCCGGTTGCCCGATCAGTCTGATTGGTCCGTTTCGCGACAACATTCGAGTCTTCCTTCAAGAATGTGCCGAGCGTGAAGATTACACTGTGCGGGGAATGCCGATTTGGTGCACTCTTCTTGTGCACGACAATAGAAGCTTGGTTGTCCCTCTTTACACCATTGAAGAGGACGTCAAGACCTCTGAAGAACCCTTCTGTGACCAATGCCGATGCACAGGTTAAAACCCCAATTTCTTTTTCGTATAATTTGATCGTTTCTTTGATTTCTGAATTGGGTTTCTGCAAACTTCTGTTTAGGGTCAGGAATTGGTCGTTGGTGTTCCAAGATTTGCTTATATTTCTTCAATTCCTTGTTTCTTTCAAGTGGGTTCGGCTAAAGAACTCGACTTTCTCTGTTGAATTGTGATTTTTTCTTTGATTTCTGAATTGGGTTTTTCTTTCTTCAAGTGGGGTCTGCTATAGAACTCGAATTTGTGTACTGTAATGTGATCGTTTCTTTGATTTCTGGATTGGGTTTCTTGAGTTCTTTCTCTTAGGGGTATAAATTGGTCAAATTTGTTTTAAGAATTGCTTATCTTTAGCTTTGTTCCCCGGTTTTCCGATTGGGGTTCTGCTACTTTGATGTTGAAAAGTTTGGTTGAAAAATTTGATGCTGGTTGCTGGACGTAGTTGTTGGATTCTGCAGAATGGTGAATGCAGAACCTGGACCATTTCTAACTTCTTCCTTCTTGGAAAGGAAGATAAGTTAGAAAATTTGTCTCCCTATATACTCTAGAAACAATTCCTAATGCTGTCATTTCACCATGTTAATTGAGTTACATTTTTCCTAGAAACCAATGCCATGACTTACAGATTTCTTATCCAATTAGGGATTGTCGTGGTTAATGTAAGTCAAATTGAGCGTATTAGTAACTAAATGAACTTACTACTATCTTTAGCTTTGTGCCTTGGTTTTCCAAGTGGGGTTTTTGCTACTTTGCTGTTGGATTTTGGAATTGGATGTTGGTTAAAGTTTATGGTTGAAAAACTGGATGTTTGTTGCTAGATGTAGGTGGAATCTGCGGAATGCAGAACCTGGAAAATGTCTACACACTTTCCTTCTTGGAAAGTAACCTAAGTTAGACAATTGGTTTCCCACCCTATAATAATTCTTAATTCTGTCGTTCCGTTATGGTAATTGAGTTGCAGTTCCCTTTCCTAGAAACGAATGCAATGACATTGATTTCTTTATCCAAGTAGAGTATTATTACAATTAAATTAAATGTACTAGTAACTAAACGAACAACTTGCTGCTTGGCCGGCTGTTCTTAAACGGGAAATTATGAAGACAACAATTTAGCTTTGTTCCTCGGTTTTTCGATTGGGGTTTCTACTACTTTGGTGTTCGATTTGGATATTTGTTGAAATTTTTTATGTTGGTTGCTGGATGTAGTTACTGGATTCTGCAGAATGCATAATCCGGAAAATTTGTAACTACTTCCTTCTTGGAAAGGAACCAAAGTTAGAAAATTGGTTATGGATTTCTCAGACAAGTAGAGTATTGTTACGGTTAATATAAGTCAAACTAATGTACTAGTAACTAAATGAACAATGTGCTACTTATCTTTAGCTGAGTTCCTCAGTTTTCGAGTGGGGTTTCTGCTACTTTGGTGTTGGATTTTGGAATTGGATGTTGGTTGAACATAGCATAGCAAGTTGCTGGATTAAATTGTTGGAATGCAGAATTCAGAAAATTTGTAACTCTTCCTTTTTGGAATGGAACCATAGAAAATTTGTAATTCTTCCCTAATTCTGTCGTTTGATTTCTTTAACTGAGTAGAGGATTTTTACCATTAGTATAACTCCAATCTAATGTACTACTAATTCACACAGAAATGGCTACTAGGCTGGCTTTTCCCTAAACAAGAAATCATGAAAGGAAAATAATTTAGCTTCTCAGGTCTGCTAGTTGATTGTGCTGTACCAGTGTCATACCAGCTTCTGAGTTCTGCAATCATAACATGTTGTGTTTGTTTAGGTTGGAGCAATCACTTTGTATCGAAGAGAAAGTACCATATGATAATCCCAGTGGAGGATGAGTGGCATAAACCTCTGGATAATGGTATCCTCAATCTTCCTACTCACCTCTTGCATGGCTTAATCCACTGTAATGGGTTTGCTCACTTGGTCTGCATCAATGGACTTGAAGGGGGTTCTAAGCATCTCTATGGCAGAGAGATCATGGATCTTTGGGACAGAATTTGCACTAATCTTCGAACCAGGTAACCCCACATTTCTTGATTTTGAAATTACATTATTGAAATCAGTGACTTGGTTTTGATATTTTCTTCCCTTTGCCAGGAAAATCTCCGTTGAGGATGCCTCTAAGAAACGTTCAATGGATCTACGCCTTCTTCATGGTGTTGCTTATGGACATTCTTGGTTTGGTAGATGGGGTTACCGATTCTGCCATGGCAGTTTCGGTGTGACAGCACACAATTATGAACGAGCAATAGAGATTCTCAGCTCTTTAGCACTTGAAAGGATCCTTCAAGATTTTATTGACATGGACGGGTGCGAAGAACTGAAACAGATAATCCGCTACTACAGAAATTTGAGTGAAACAAAATTGGTCACAATCAAGGATCTTCTCCGGTTTATGCTAACTGTCAAGTCCAGTGTTCCTGGACAGAAGAAGTCATTAATGGGTCCTGCTGAAGTTTCATCTTTCATTGTAAAATCTGCAACCAAAGCAACTCTCCAGGTCAAGCCCTCAATGAAGGAAAAGTCTGCAAAGTGCAGGAAGTTCAGTACCATTCTTGCTCACATGGATAGCAGATGGCCTACAAGAAGACTAGAGTTTGCAGCGGATGTGATTGTGAATGCATTGCAAGAAAAGAAAGAGAGTGGTCATGGTGGGATGACCCGGCAAGATGTGCGAGATGCAGCTCGCTTACATATTGGAGATACTGGCCTTTTGGATTATGTGCTGAAATCAATGAATAATGTGATAGTTGGGAATCACATTGTGTGTCGTGCAGTGAACCCAGCAACTCGGATTTTGGAGTATACAGTTCATGATCTTGCAGATGGGGTTAAGGTCTCGGAACCTGGGAAAGAGATAGTTGCTCAGTCTTTTCAATCAGCAACTCTATTTCCTGGAATTGATGTATACAATGATGTGCTTTATCTATATGAGCACGTGCTGTTGGGATACCCAGAATCAGAGCTAATGGATTTGGCTACTCGAGCAGTATTGGACGCCAAGCACTTCGTGAAGGAATGTCCATTTCGGGATGATGAAGAGCAGTGGTTGACATTCTTTTGCCAACTCTTGCCCAGCTCGACTGATAAGGAAATCGAATTCAAGAGGGGGATGCCGCCTGGTGAAGTAGTAGTTATGCCACTGCATGCAACAATTGGAGAGCTAAAGCGAGCAGCTGAGAGTGCACTGAGAGATACTTATTGTATCACAGAACGGTTTGTGGTCATGGGAATCGAAGGCTTAGAAGAAATGGATGATATGGAGGTACTTTTTGGAGTAGCTGAATCGGGAGCAGAAGTTGGTGTGAGAGGAAGCGGGATAGATTTAGACACGCCGCTGAGGTATGAAGGCGGATCAGACACTTGGATGGTGAGATGTGAGTGCGGGGCTAGAGATGATGACGGGGAGAGGATGGTGGCATGTGACATCTGCGAAGTGTGGCAACATACACGCTGCTGTGGAATTGAGGATGCTGACACTGTTCCACCGCTGTTTGTGTGCTCTGCCTGTTGTGTTTCGCTGGTGCCTCCTAGAATTGAACCCTGTCTCAGGTTCGACTGCTCTGATGCTTTTTCCATTTGCTGCAGACACTGAACAAGGACTGGGATTGGGGTTGGGGTACTAATGCAAATGATTTGTGCTGATTACTAGCAGCCTAGGAATGACAATGCATAAAGGTTTGCGAATATTCTTGTTCCTTCGATAATAGTAACTGTAAATGTCATACTGAAATTCAGTCTTTCAGACAGATAAGTGAACTAATAAAGAAATGTTCAGAGTCTTGCTCATCTATGCGTCTCTCTCTGTCTCTCTGTCTCTCTTTCTCTCTCACTAACTCACACACACGCACAGTTGCATGGTCTGGCGAATGCTGCAACATGATAAAATGCAGAATGATGTTCCGATGGCATGCACGAAGTTCTTTGAGAAACCTTGCATCCTGACTTAATATGAGAGAGTGAAGAAAGACCTGAAAAACAAGAAGCAGGCTTTACTCAGAAAATTTAGTGTTTAATTACTGAAATGACCACAAAGAGTGAGTACTTTCGTTTTTAAGTATCAAGCAAGTGAACTGACCTAAGGCTTTAATAAAAGGGGGCTCTGGATGGTTTTCTCTTTCTTTTGGATAAACTTCTTTCAGGTTTCGGAACTCTCTTATGCTGCTTAGAAGGCTGGATGAAAAGAAATGGGGGAACTGAAGCACTGGCCTTTGTTGAAAATGCTTTGACCTGAAGTTTTAGGCGGTAACTTTAGACAAATTCAATTGAAGGAAAAATGAAATCAGTATAAATTTAAATATAAAATGTAATGCAGTCAGAGAATTTCCTTGCAAATAATACTGCAATATCGATTGACATCTGGTTCGAGTAGTCTTCTTTTACAAATCTCACAGCAACCTTCATTTTTGTCCGAGTCATTTTTTGATTTAGAGCGGGGAAGTGGAGTCTGAGATAGAACCAATTGTTTGTTGGATCTATATGGCTGAAAAACCGACGAAAAGAAGAAACAGATGAAAAAGGAAAACACATTAAAGAATTCGGCAAGAAGGAAAACACATTGAAGAATGTAGTAAAGAAGGAAAACACATGAATGAATTAATGTACCTGAATTTGGGAACAATCAATATGCTTTTTCATGGCATCAAGTGCGACAGCACCCTGATAGACATATCGGTAAATTTTCAATGTTTGGTGATAGCGATGATAACCCAACGCAATGCAGTACTGGCAGGCTGCTGTGTTACAATCAACACAGTATATGTTCCTTTCATTCTTGGGTATATTATGACCTGGACAGTTATCGAAAAAGATTATTTTTACAAATGAATCGAGCCATTTGGGCTTTTGATTTCCATTCTGAACTTCCTGTTTGCTTAAAATTTGTTCCCTCATCAAGTTTCCATCCCTTGAGCCGCTTGAAACTTCAACTACTTCCCTGCTTTCATTAAGAAAACAGTTTACCTACAAAACAAGGTTTTGGGACGAAAAGCATTGTCAGGCAAAGACACAGCTGCAACATCTTTTGTCACCAATGCCTCGATTGCTCACTGGCATTGCAAAAGAAGAGCAGCAATCAGATTTTCTACCCTAGAGTGTCAGGATGTGGGTGAAGACACTTCATCCATTTACGACGAGAGGTCTCATTCACCCTTAATAAAGTATGAAGTTACTTAATGCAAAATGCAACAAAAATAGAGACAACGAGACAATGGTACAAACCACAGCAACCAAAATGAAAAACTAACCAAAAAGATACGAAGGAAGCCCGGGTCATCACTAGGCAACAGTAGCAAGAGCACAACATGAGGGACATCATGCCAAACCATGAAGCACCTAATCTCAAATTGATTATGTAGTAAACGACATTACTACTCTTGCGATTAACGTGGTAGATCCAGAATTTGTCCGAGGGGTCGACATACATGTAAAATTTCACAAAATTATTTACGTTAGTTGTACTATAGTACTGTCAATCTATGATCCCAAAAATTGACATACAGCAATAGAATGAAGTATGCATCCCAAGATACAAAAATCGCGGCCAAGATATGAACTAAAAGTTCTGGAGGGAAAAAAATTTTGTTTCATCACCAAAGGAGTGATATGTCATCAAGTATTGTTAGAGTGAAATCGCTTTCTATCAATGAAAATAATTATAGCAACAATTACGCGTTTAGGGACTACTATTGGCACTCCACTAAAAAGGCGACTGAAGCCAACAAGGCTCCCCGCTTTGCAAGAGTTGTGGGAGGAACGTCTATCGTATGCAACTTTACCCTTGTTTAGCAAAGAGGTTGTTTTCACGACTCAAACCCTTGACCTTTTGGTTACAAAGGAGCAACATATTTCTTTTGCGCTAAGGTTCGCCCACTACTATTGGCACTCTACCCCATAGGGAAATTTTTATTTTTTATTTGTTATTTTTTTAGTTTAGGAGTTAATGTTGGCTTTTCTTGAATGTTAATAACAATTTCCTACTTTTTTTTTTAAGAAAACATCGACGGAATAACAATTTCCTACTTTGTAATAGTCAAATAAGTGTTTCAAATATTTATGAAAAAATTATAACCCATTTGCATCGGTATATATTATGTGCTAATTAGGTTTTCCTAACCAAACTCTTCAGCACATACTTGTCCCCACTTATGATTAATTTATCTTCACCATACAAAATCATATGATCAGAACTGTTCACTCTCTTTATCATCAACTAAAGATCATATCTCTAAAATGAATATTTTTGCAGATGTGACTTTTAGATGATGAAAAAGAGAATGAACGGTTCTAATTATGATATTTGTACGGTGAAGATAGATTAATCATAAGTGGTAGGACAAGTGGTCTCCCAATAGCCAATAGGAGAACATAAGTATTAACCTTACAACAAAACAGATGGATGCATTCTCGTGCTATATTTTGGCGAAAACAAAGTTGTCTAAAAAATCATTAGTTCTTAATAAACTCTACTTATACAGATAAGTAAGAACCTTAAATCATCTAAAGTCTAACTTAAGATCTCTCAAGAACTCTCTTAATGGTCAAATTAGTTGCCATTTGGGTATAAACCTAAAAGTAGTAGGCTTAGAGCTTGAATGCCATTTGGGTATAAACCTAAAAGTAGTAGGCTTAGAGCTTGAATGATGTTGTAGCTTCAATGGTGGATGATTGGGGTATTTATAACGTTGATTGGAGGGTCCTTATAGGGGTTGTAAACCCTAACCCGGGTGTAATCCAATTACAAGAGGAAATCTAGGAAGATTTCTCCTTATTTGATTTGAGTTTGGATTACTTGGAGTACGATCCAAGTCACATTCAATGGGTCTAAATTGCATAATTCTAAAACTAACGGCTAATTCGAACTTGAAAAAACTTAATGACGCTGAATGTGGTGCTGAAGAACTAAAGAAAGATGGAATCTATCATTTGAGTAGTAACACTAATTATTAGGTGTGCTTCTTGGTCTTGAGTTTGAGGCATGAAGTTAGTAAAAATATGAGTGATTTTTTGGTTGAAAGCTTTGGAAAGACCTGTGCCATTTGATTGTCGCCTATGTTAGGCTGAAAAGCCTTTAGCCTTTCTAAGCCTCACTGAGATTTGTTCTACCCTTCCAGGCACAAGATACCTCAAGCTTCGGCGAATAAAAAAAGAAGAGAAAAGAATGGTAACGACTTGAATGATATGAACATAGCTTCTCATCCTCCTCTCATCCTTTTCTGAAGTCTGATTAGATTTGATTGAAACTATAAGTCTTAGGTAAATGTTGTTAGGATGCATGTACGTAGCAAATCTTTTGGTAATAATGCGGACATAATTCTAAAAAAAGCGTTGTATAGCCGAGTAAAGAACTGGTCTGCCTAGGCCTTCTATTGGAAATCAAGAGATTTAAAGATATTGAAATCATGATTTTTGAAGAAAGGAATTAAATTATGTAGAAATTGAAGGACATGAATCAAAGTTTCTTAAAAATAAAATATTTACGTAAAATTAAATGTGACTCGCGTCAAAACTAGGAACAAAGTTACAGCCTAATGAAAGATGAAGTGCTTGAATGAGGTAAACTACTACGAATCTTATGATGACAATCTAAATGCTGGTTGACGCTACTCGTACTTGCAATCTGTAGAAGTTCGTCATTTTGGATGCTTGGTATTCATAGGGTTCGATTTTGTCCAATTTCGGCTGGCCATGATTTGGTTTGGCCGAAGCTTGTTTGGAGAAATCTTACTGAAACTAAATAAATCGAGGTCTAATGTTATGCTTTTCGATCTTCCATCCTTTTGTGGCCACAGTCTAGTCACTTAGGGTGTCTGCATAGTATCATATCCATCTCGGCTGGCCATGATTTGGCCTGGCTGAGGCTTTTTGCATAAATCATACTGATTTAGCTGAAATTGAATAAATTGAGGTCTGACACTATGCTTTTAAAACTTTCCTCCTTTTATGGCCATTGCCTGCTCACTTAGATTGTCTGCACCGTATATCCCATTTGCACAGTCGTATCCCATTTCGACTGGCCATGATTTGGCCTGGATGAAGATTGTTTGGAGAAATCCTACTTATTTAGCTGAAATTGAATAGATTTAGGTTTAACGCTATGCTTTTTAATCACCGTCCTTTGTGACCACAATTTGTTCACTCAGATTGTCTGGATATTGACGTCATCTATCATATCCCATTTCGGCTGGCCATGATTTGGCCCGGATAAAGATTGTGTAGAGAAATCTTACTTATCCAGTTGAAGCTGAATAAATTGAGGTATGACACTATGCTTTTTAATCTTCTTTCCTTTTTGTGACCACAGTTTGTTCACTCAGATTGTCTGCATATTGACATGATCTATCATCCCATTCTGGCTAGACATGATTTGGACCGGTGGACGATTGTTTGGAGAAATCTGACTTATCCAGTCGAAGTTGAATAAATTGAGGTACGACACTATGTTTTTTTAATCATCCTTCCTTTTTGTGACAATAATCCGTTCAGTTAGATTGTCTGCACATTAACATCATCTCTCATACCCCATTTCGGCTGGCCATGATTTGGCCCGGCTGAAGATTGTTTGGAGAAATCTGACTTATCCAGCTGAAGCTGGAATAAATTGAGGTCTGACACTATGCTTTTTAATCTTTCCTCTTTTTTGTGACTACAGTCTGTTCACACAGATTGTCAGCACATTGACGTCATCTATCATTCGGCTGGCCATGATTTGGCATGACTGGAGCTTGTTTGGAAAAAACTTACTTACTCAACTGAAACTGAATAAATTGAGGTCTAACATCATGCTTTCTCATATTCCCTCATTTTGTGACCAGTCTGTTCGCTCAGATTGTCTGCACAATTATGTCATCTATTATGTAGATTTCTTTCCAAAATTTGACTCTTAGGCCCTGTTTAGTACGCCGTATATAGTACCGGATAGGACTATTAATATAGAGACGGGTGTTTAGCACTCTCTCATATTATTGGACCGGACTAATTTAATCTGATCCACTTATTTTATACGGCATATACCCTCTTAGCAAACCAGTCCAAAATGGGCGTATTAATTAGTCGGTTCCCTTTCTTCTCTCTTGCGCGAACTGGGCACTCTCTCTTGCCGTCCCCGCCGCTTGCTCCATCTCCTTCTCTCGCCAGCTGTGTTCTCCCCGTCTCATCTGGCAAGCTCTGTTCTCTCCATCTCCTCTTGGTGGCTCTATTCTCCCTATCACCTTTGTTATTTGATAACACCCACAGAGAGACAACTCGCACCACCACCGCGCAAATTCGGAATGATTTCATCTGGGTTTTAGAACCTTGATTAGGAATCGATAATAGGATTTGAAAATTCGGAAAGGTTTCATACGAGTTTTACGATTCAGAAAGATTTCTTCTGGATTTAAGATTTCATCTGGGTTTTTAATTTCTTTAATTTCTTGGTTTTAAGATTCCATCTGCTTGATGGTGTTTTCAAGCCTCTTTGGGCCAAGAACAGGTAAGGAAATGAGGGTGTTTGTGGGTAAATACTTATATTTGTTCATCGTTAGATTAGATCTAGCGGTGGTTGACCAACATTAGTGTTCGTTTTGTTATTTATCTGGTAGTGTTTGTTTTGGTAATTACATGAACGCAATGTTAACAATAGCTATGGAATCTGAAAGATCAGGAAAGACTAGAGAGAGAAAGAGAGAAAGCTCAGAAAGAGAGAGAGAGAGCTGTAACTGAACTTTATTCCTTCAGTTCTATACTATTACAAGAGATATTTTTCATTATAAATACATGTCAACCTATCTATCTCAACTCATATAATCCAGTGACACATGTCTTAATCTTGACCACTAATATACTCTAACATTCCCCCTCAATCTTATGACTTAGGTAAACCAAGCATAAGATTGGAACAATGAGTGGTAAACAATGGGGAACATAAGCCTTTGGTGAAAATATCGGCAAATTGAGCTTGGGAAGCAACAAATTGCAGAGATATAACACCTTGTTGAACCTTTTCCCGCACAAAATGACAATCCACTTCGATGTGTTTGGCTTTAGAATGCAAAACCGGATTTGTAGCCAAAGCCATAGCAGAGACATTGTCACAATGTAAACTGGGAGGAGAGGAAATGTCAAGATGAAGATCCTTCAAAAGTTGTTGAAGCCAAACAACTTCGGCAGTGGTAGTGGCCATAGCCCTGTATTCAGCCTCTGTCGATGACCGGCTAACAGTATGTTGTTTCTTAGAGCTCCAAGAAATGGGATTGGAGCCTAAAAAGACAACAAAACCTGTAGTAGACCGCCGATCGTTGGGATCACCAGCCCAATCAGCATCTGTGTAAGCGCGTAAGCACAGAGAACCAGGTTGAAAAAAGACACCCCAGCCGATAGTACCACGGAGATATCGAAGAATCCGCTTGACAGCAACATAATGAGAGTCCAGAGGAGAATGCATAAATTGGCACACTTGATTCACAGAATAGGCAATATCAGGCCGTGTAAAGGTTAACTATTGAAGAGCTCCGACAATGCTCCTGTAATGTGTGGGATCGGAATAACTAGGACTGCCATGAGTGAGAAGTTTCTGATTAGGATGACAGGGTGTTAGACATGGTTTACACTCAAGCATATTCGTCCGTTGCAACAGATCATTAACATATTTAGACTGATGCACAAATAAGCCCGAGGAGTGATAGTCAATTTGCAAGCCAAGAAAATAGTGAAGAATCCCCAAATCCTTCATGTCAAACTCTGTGGTTAACTGAGAGATAACAGACTGAACACAAGCATCACTATCACCAGTAAGTATGATGTCGTCCACATATAACAATAACACAACCATATTGATACCATTATGGTGAACAAACATGGAAGGATCGGCATAAGAAGACTTAAACCCCAATGAAAGTAAGAAGGTGGTGAACCTGTCATTCCAAGCTCGGGGAGCTTGTTTGAGTCCATAAAGTGACCTTTGTAATTTGCAAACATAGTCGGGATGATCCTTGTTAACAAAACCCTGTGGCTGGGACATATACACCTCCTCCTCAAGAAAGCCATGTAAAAAGGCATTCTTGACATCAAGTTGTTTCAGTTTCTATCCCTGAGTGGCTGCGAGAGAGAGAATAAGGCGCACAGTAGTAGGCTTCACCACCGGACTGAATGTTTCGTAATAATCCAACCCAGCCTCTTGAGAAAAACCCTTGGCCACCAAACGAGCCTTATATCGAGCAACTGACCCATCAGGATGTCGTTTGACTTTGTATATCCATTTACAACCCACCAAATTTTTATGGGATGGCAATGGAACAAGATTCCAGGTATGTTGCTGTAGTAATGCATCCATTTCCTCCTGCATAGCAAGCTGCCACTGTGGAGACTTAGAAGCTGCAGAGTAAGACGTTGGTTCTTTAACAGAATCAAGATGAATTGTAGTATGATACACCTTCTTCTTCTTAGAAATCCCCGATTTAGACCGTGTCTGCATAAGATGGAAATTCTGAGAAGTCAAAGGAACAAGTTGTAATTCCGGAGCTTGAGAAGTAGTAGTATCTGGATGCAAGTCTGAAACCATAGGAGGTTGAGACAGAGGAGTAGGTGGATGTAAGGATGAACCCACGGCATAATTTGTGACTGAACCAGAGATATCCGTCGATGTGGAGACAAGATCACCTTGATTGAGAATAAGAGACTCAGTAATTGGACTAGAAGTATGGGAAGATGCAGGAACAATGGCCCGAGGTAAGAGAGTGTGATTTAAGGAAGGATGCTCAAAAGAGTGTGAATGAAGACCAGAGAGTGGAACACCTGAGGACAAAGGTGAAGTAGACTGTAGATGATGAAGGTTAGTGGAACCAGGAAACTGACTTTCATCAAGCAGGACATGTCTAGACACAATTAACTTGTGATCGTTGACAGAGTAACAAATATAACCTTTATACTGAGAGGCATACCCCAAAAAAATACAAACAGTGGTTTTTGGATCAAGTTTAGTTGTTCTATAGGGTTTCAAAGAAGGAAAACAAGTACAACCAAAAATGCGTAAGTGAGCAAGTTGAGGAGGTGATTTATGCAAGACTTCAAAGGGAGACTTCATGAGTAAAGTGGAGGTTGGCATCCTATTTATAAGATAGGTTGCAGTGGCACAGGCATGATACCAGAACCTATAAGGTAAGGAAGCTTGCTGTAAGAGAGTAATGGCAGTCTCAACAACATGCCTGTTTTTCCTCTCAGCTAACCCATTCTGCTCAGGAGTATAAGGACAAGACTTTTGATGGGTAATACCCTTTTCCCGAAGAAAAGACTGAAAAGAAGCACCAATATATTCCCCACCCTCATCACTCTGAAGAATTTTAATATGAGCATCAAAAGAATTCAATACAAAGGAATGAAATTGCACAAAAAGACCAAAGACAACAGCTTTATTGATGAGTGGAAAAATCCATGTATACCTAGTACATTCATCTACGAAAGAGACATAGTATCTATACCCCTCAACGGACATACAAGGTGCAGGTCCCCATACATCGGAATGTATAACTGCAAAAGGAAGTGCAGATTTGGAAGCATAGGAAGGAAAAGGAAGTTTTGTAAACTTTCCTTCCAAACAGGGAGTACAAGGCTGAGGTGGTGCAGTACAATGGAAAGGCATGGCAGACTTACTAAGAGCTAGCTTAACTATGTGATTCGTAGGATGACCCAAGCGACAGTGCCACAATGAAGAAGACACCTTTTGACCAAGAAATGCTGCTGGTAAGACCTTTGATTTTGGAAGCACAGGAAGAGGATAAACGGCATGATTACTCAGTCCTTGGAACAATATTCTCTCAGTGATCTTGTCCTGTATACAGAGAGAAAACTCATCAATGATACATCGACAATTATTATCTTTGCATAATTGATGCATAGACAATAAATGTTGAGACAAACGAGGAACATGCAATACAGATTGAAGTTTAAAATTATGAGACTTGGTTGGAAGGTTAGAATTGCCAATATGAGCAATAAGCAAACCTTCACCACTAGCACCAGTGACAGTATCCGCATGAAGATAAGGAGAGGCCATCTGAAGATTAGAAATATCAGAGGTCATGTGATGAGCACCGGAGTCAAGAAGCCAAAACTCTTGTTGAGGTGCAGAAGGAGTGGGAGTGGCTTGAGCTGTCATAGCCACAGGAGAAGAAGAAGAAGAACCACTCATGCCAGAGGACTGACCACTGAAATGCATGCCAGAGGACTGACCAGGGAAATTCATAGACTGGTGTGAGGCCGAAGGCTATTGAGGATGAAACTGTGGAAAGGGTGGTTGATAATATTGCTGAGATGACTAATATCCCGGAGCTGAAGAATTATTTCTGTCAAAGCAGGTTGCAGCCGTATGCCCCACTCTATGGCAAATCTGACACCCATGTTGAAAACAATTGATAGCAGAGTGACCCTTTTTATCACATATTTGGCATTTCTGCAATGGTTGATAACTCTGTGGAGAGAGCATTTGTTGTTGTGGTCCTGATACTGAATGGAAAGGAGGCTGAGGTGAAAACTGATTTCCACCAAAGGACAACTGTTGTGGAAACTGGCCTTGATTACCCTGATAAAACTTCTTGCCTTTGCCTTTGTGTTTGAAATTATTCCCTCTGAAATTATTGTATGTACCGGAACCACTTTGGGAGACAAAAGCCAAGGGTCCAGGAAAAGGAAGTTGTTGAAACTGAGGATAGGGTAATTGTTGCTGTGAAAAAGGTTGTGAGAAAGGAATAGGGAAAAACTGAGGAGGTTGTTGAAGAGGCATATAGGAATATTGTGACTGAGAGCCAACATAGCTGCTAGATGAACCATCCTTAGTACCAGAAATACCTCCAGTGTCATACGCAGATGAAGACTTATGAGCCAACATAGCAGACATAAGAGGAACTTGCTTAGTGACTTCATTCAACGTATCTTCTTCAGCTTTCAATTGAGACCGCAATTCTTTTAGAGAGACCAATGTTTCTCGTCCACGAATGACAGACTTAATAGTGTTATACTCAGGAGGTAACCCCCGCAATGCAACAATAGCAATGTCTTCATCAGAAATAACAACCCCAACAGCAGCTAAATGATCCCTAGCATCTTTAATCCTCTGAAGATATGCATCAATGGATTCAGGACCCTTCCTAATATTCTGAAGATCAATCTTCATTTGAACAATACTCGTCCGAGTCATATTTGCAAATCTTTCTCGAAGACTAGTCCACATTTCCTTAGAACTCTTACACCCAATAACACATGATAAAGCAGCAGTTGACAGGGTAGCAGTAATAAGCGTCATTAAAGCCTTATCATGTATCTTCCAGACATCATAAGCATCAGAATTCAACTCAGTCTTATCAGGACATACAACAGATCCATCAAGAAAACCAAAAATGCCATTTCCTTCCAGCAATAACTCCATTTGAAAATTCCAAGTCACATAGTTAGAATCATCAAGTTTGACAGTGACAGTATTACCCACAGTGGGAATGAGAGACGAAATTGGGGATTGAGTAAGAGCTAATTAAGCAGTTGTAACCATTGTTTAACCAGAAAACACCACAAAGCAAGTAACGCAAATATACAAAATGCACACTCAGAAGCAATCCACAAATGACGCTACAAGCGCAGAAACCAAAATTCCACAATCTAGGGTTTCAGACAATACGGGATCAAGATTATCAAGATCGCAATAACACTTCAGTAGATATGAGAAGAAACAAGATCACCTTCCTGAAGCTCAAAGATGAAAGAATACAGCCGCCGGCGATGAATCGACGAACTCCAGAAGAGAGAGTTCGCGACGCAATCGACAATCAATCACACCAGCAACCTTCAACAACCGACACCAACGACGAGCAATAACGCTAATCAACAACAAACGACGAACGACGAGAACAACACAACAATGCGGAAGCAGAGGATCGTCAATCAATGGTGTTACCCTTGATCGGCTATGATACCATGTTAACAATAGCTATGGAATCTGAAAGATCAGGAAAGACTAGAGAGAGAAAGAGAGAAAGCTCAGAAAGAGAGAGAGAGCTGTAACTGAACTTTATTCCTTCAGTTCTATA
The DNA here is from genome assembly GCF_041283825.1 of Pyrus communis. Lineage (NCBI taxonomy): Eukaryota > Viridiplantae > Streptophyta > Magnoliopsida > Rosales > Rosaceae > Pyrus > Pyrus communis. The sequence goes on along the minus strand of NC_142573.1, from coordinate 25,910,707 downwards.
CTATTACAAGAGATATTTTTCATTATAAATACATGTCAACCTATCTATCTCAACTCATATAATTCAGTGACACATGTCTTAATCTTGACCACTAATATACTCTAACACGCAATAGCCCATCTAGACAGTAGTGATATTGTCAATTGTATCACAAAAGATCGGATTAATGGTTATTTAAGTTACAGTATTTTGTCGACTTATTCATTTTAAACCTTCATTGTTTATCTTTTTTTTTTAGCTGAAGTTTAAGATATTCGACAATCCTAAAAGTAAGACTAATCTTCAGTTGGGCCTTGAAAGGCTAAATGCATTTGATAGCCATCTCTGACTACAATGATTTTGTCAGATTCGTGCCTAGAATCCAAAACCAAGAAACATCCCTAACTTTGAAATTCTACCACATCTCCATAGGAGCACTTGTGGTGGTTGCATTCATCTTGTTGTAAACCATAACAAATGTTGGCATGTAATGGCTTCATGTGCAAGATACATTTGATTTACTCAGAGTGGCGGCTGCCAATCATACGTGGTCTACTCACCCAGTCGGGTGGAATGGGTGCGGTTGCTCTCTCTTAAGATATTCAAGGGAGTACCCTCTTTGTCGGAGGGTAGAAATGTCAATTTGACTAATGGATTTTATTTATCTATTTATTTATTTTTTTTATAATCCTAATCGCTCTAGCAACTTTCCCTATACGCCTATCCCTACGTATTGTTATCCGTGACAACTTTCCCTTGTGTCTCCTTGTAGTCAAACCGTTACCATAAAAATTGTAGACACAGTGCACATAAGTTATATAGTTTACCACTTAAGAAATAATTTCATTGTATGATAAAATACCTATAAAACAGAAAGAAAAACATAACTACGAGGAATCAAGTTTTTAGCAAAATATACAAGTTCAAAAAACACAAGTAGCTAGAGATGCCAAATTGATTTCAACAAATTTTGGGAAATTAGCTCAAGAATTTCCCTTTTTAATTATTAACTCGGTCATTTTAGCGCAAACATAACAAAACTAGCCACATTCAACCAAAAACAATTTTATTTTGCTAAAAAAACCAAAAATTAAATTATATGCTGGTTAATTCATCGCGAAAACTCGACCAAAACTTTTTCATAGCAAATATAGACCACAAGTTTTTATTTGAAAGTGAAAACGGTATATTGATACAAAATAAAATTATATTGGGTCTTCGATGAGGCCATTCTGAATATACACCACAAATTGAATTGGAAAAAAAAAAAATTCAATACACATGCATAAGAACAATTATCAAGGAAAACAATTATGGATATATAGAGAATAAATATTTGATTAAATTTAACTATGTGCAAGAAATTAAACCAAAAGGAAATGGAATTATTCTTAATTCGTGGTCCCGTACCTGAAGATGTCTTTTCTTTTGAGGAAGTGCCTCAGGTCTTAATTTAGAGTAAGATGAACTCATCCTTCACTGAAATCAAGTTGAAATTGTAAAAGATTTGGTGTATGATTCAAGAATGAGAGGAGAATTTGAGAAGAGGTTAAACAATTAGTAAAGAAGGATCTACATACCATATGGATATAACAGCTTCTTTTTACTTTTTTTGTTGACTGATCGATGAAATTGAGAATGTGTAATCTGTGACATTGTGACAAACATTTATTGAGATTGTTAAGGAAATTGTTGTATTAATACGTGGCAAACATTCATTTAATGAGTAACGCCAGCGCGACTATCCATAGATTTCAATAGATTCTTATGAATACAGCCAAAAAAGTTGCATGTTTTTCTTCTTTTCCAGGTTGGATTTAACTTACTTTCCTTTCAAAAAATAAGAAAAATATTTATGATGCATCTTTTTTATTATCTTTCTATATGCCAAATTACCAATACATGTGAGTGTACGCCAGGGAGCTGCCATAGACGAGGACAAAATCGTAAATTCATGAATATTCAGAGGAGTACTTAATTTGGACGTAAATATGACGATTTCGGGCAATTTGGCATCTTGTCTGACATTCATGCATTTCTCGAGAAATGTGGCCACATCTTGTCTAATATTTTTAGACGAATGCTAAACTGATCATGTATTTGTATCATTTTTCTGATAAAGATGTAGCTCATCAACATATGCGAATCTCATCTCAACTATAAAGATGGTAAAAATTCTTTTCAAACACATAAAATATATACTAGGAAATGGGGTTTGAAGTTTGCTTAGTTTTAGTTCGTAGTCCCGAACTGCTGCTGCTTGGCTTTCAATGGCAAGATTCACGCGGGTTTTACTAGAAAATTGCCAAACATATACGCATGCAATGGTTATCTTATGATTTGATTGTTTTCCAAATGCATATTTTGTTAAAAAATAATCCAAATGCATATTGATCATGATTGAAAAGGATAATATTTGCCTACTCAAAGATGATTATGAGTTCACACTCAAAACTGTTCGTTACTGATTCATTGAACTTTGTGTTTATAATCAAAATTTTCACATTACAAATCATTCTATAAAGATCACCTCAGCAAAAAATAATTAAAACTAAGGTCATTTAGTCATCTAACTGTAAAAAACAAATGAATGGATTTGGTAAAAGTATTATGAACTGTCTATATATTTGCTACAATAGATTAACTAAACGATCTTACTCTTAATTCATTTTTTGCAGAGAAGATCATTACAACGTGATTCATAATATGAACGGTTCTGATCATAAGCACAAAACTCTATGATTCGAACTAGAAGAATTTTAAGTAGGAGTTCATACTCATCTTTGAGTAGATAAACATTGTTCAACTGAAAATCAAACAAAGTTAATAAGTGAGACTAAAATAGAGTAAATAAAAAATTGTAACAGACAAACATCTAAAAATCATGGTACCCAATTCAAAAGGAGGGGGTTGGAGCCCCCGCGCCTCCCTCTTTCTCCCACATCTCTCAACGCTACACGGGCCTGATCCCAGCAACCTAAGACCCAGGTCCACGCGCCCTAGCGCTAACTACCTTGGCCCAGCCGAGCTGCGCCACGCAGCAGCGCCCACGGTTGCCGTTTTTCATCACGTCCTCGACCCCATTGAGCCAAAAATTCAAGCCCCAAGGCTCCAAAAAATCAACAAGAAAGAAAAAAATCAAAATTTTCTTACGTTGGAGAAGAAGAAAAACAAACAGAACACTATTCTTTGCACGGGCAAGCAAAGAAGATTGCTAGGAGAGGGGAAACAAATATCCTCTAGCCTTTTCTCTTTCTTGCGAGGTTTTAGTTGCACTCTAAATTTATTTAATTCCCTGCTTGACACAGACTTAAATAGGTTTTGGTGGCAATTACATTCCCTTTCCTAGAAGAATTTAAATTCCAAGTCAAAGAGGGAATCTACATCAAATTAGGACACAAACTCCATTGCAGCTTTGGATTCCACCACCTCATACCCTTTCTTTCAAGCAGCCCAACATGTGTGGGGGTATTTGTGGAGAAAAAATAATTCCAAAATTCATAGAGTTGATACGTGGATTATTTTCCAAGAAAGACAAGACTACCCTTATTAAATGAGCAGAATCATTCTCATTCACCATGCGCAGCTAAGGTAGAGCAGGTAGAGATCAACGACTGCTCAAGGCACTCCTGCCCGTTGGAAAATTCAAAGGTATTTATGATAGAATAATCCCTTATTCTTATCATATATACATTCCTAATCAGAGAAGACATCTTTCAAATAATTAATCATAATTCCATTTATTTCAGACATTTACCAATTTATTCCAAGATATTTATTTACATAAATATCTTGGGATATTCCCACCTAAATTCCACCCTAGGGCCGGCCACCCCTAAACCCTAGAGGGCAAACCCACTTGCTCCATCTCTCCTACCCATTTTATTTCCAAAATTCAGAGGCTTTTGCTACCTGCAAACTTCTAAATACAATTTTTTTTTTTTTTAGAATTCCAAAACCTCCCTCTCAATTCATCGTAGGCGCGTGAGGCTTTTGACCTTAATCTTGGCTGTTATTATTTGCAGGTGCATATTTGTCAATCAAGGGAAGACAGAAATTTGCATCCACAAAGAACATAATGCGTATTAAAAAAAACATTGTAAAAACACACCATGGTAAGTATAGACATTTTGTTTAGTCAGAATGAAAGTTTTTTATTTTTTATTTTTTAGTTTTTATTTTTTATTTTATTATTTTTTATTTTTGAACAATAGTCAGAATAAAAGTTAATGGGCAAAACTCATCTATGTAATCGTGCAGCCTATATGGTGGCGGTGTACGTTTATAAGCATGGCGTGAGTTTTGACTGGGATGAGTTATGTCCAGAATTCCTATTTAATGTGTTAGTAGAACATGTAAATGTTTCAATTATTTGATTGATTAATAAAAGCATTTTTTATTGGCACCCACATAATGTTGAATGCACTTCACATCAAAATTTAATATTAAATGACTTATGTTCAATGACAATTTCGACCTTATTAGGTTTTAAAAAAATAAGAAATTTATAAATACACTTCAAATTACTTTTAACGTATTATTTATGTTCTTCAACTATCAAAACCTCTCCTATCCTCCATTGTTGAATCAAAGTCTAACCAATGAAACTACATATGAAAACCTTAACTGCACTTTCTTATACGACAATCCCTCCTTACCCGTTCCCTTTTCTTCTTCTTTTTCTGGGTTATTAAACTTTAGAAAAGTGTCATAATTATCTTCTCCAACATAGGTTGCCGGGCATCAAATTGTGAATCAAGATCACATATTTTTTTTTTTATGTAGGAGGCCTTTCTTTCTTCCAAATATCTGCTTGTGAGTTCCCAGGAAACCATACTACAAAATATTTATTTAAGCCTATTATTGATTCAAGCCTAATATTTGTTTACAATGTCACTACTGCTACCAATCAACTATTTTAAATAATTTTGATCTTGAGGTGTATGTTCTTAGCAAATAATATTCATCAGTTTGCTATAACCAGTATCTCTAGGGTTATCTTGGAGAGAGTTTCTTCACAACGGCGCATAGGCAGTGATGGTAGTCTGAACTGTGGATTTCTGTTCATGTCGGTATCCCCGAAGGAATGTTTCAGTTTGGTCTGCTCAATTTTTATTGGAGTGCTACGACTACTCGCAGAAACAATCGCTAGAACAACCAAGGGGAGTTTAGAAATTTTGGAAGGAGCAATGGAGGACATGGTTTCCTAGTTCTCGGAGCAATTGGCCCTCACAGGTGAGGAGCAACATATTGTGGTTGATAAACTGGAGGGCTTACTGCTAAGAACTTCCCAAGTTTTCTTAATGGGAAGGGTTCTAACTCGGAAAACTTTGAACAAGGAGAGATTCAAGAAACAAATGAGTATTATAAGATTTGAAGAATGTGGGGTGTATAGAAAATATAGGTTGTATGTAGAAAATGTAATGTGTATGTTGAGAATGTGGGTGTGAGGGTATTATGGGGAAGTATGTGAGGTGTATTAAGAATCTAAGATAATTTTCAATTGAGAAAGCAAATAAGGGATGTATTAAGTATGTGGGATTTATTCAACAATACGTAGGATGTTAATATAATAAGCCAATTCCTATTTCTAAAGCTTAATTGATAATTGGGTTAAATACTTTAATATGCCATGGTATTGACTTTTAAACAGAAGAACCTAAACTAGATTTACAAATCTAAAAGAGATCTTAGTTAGGCTTTCAAATCTAAATGTTTTACAAATTTCTTTTTACAAATGATATCGTTAGTGGGTTAAATTATTAATTGTTATATTGAGTGACAGGTTTGCCTCCGATAGCCGAAGGTCAAAAGCAATACCAAGTTGCCATGGACTCCGAAAACGACAAGCCACGGTTTGTTACTTCTAAGACCATCTCCAAAGGAGATGTTAAATTTTGAACATAAAATTTAAATTTTAACAGCTTATGTAGTATTTTGACATCTTTTAAAGTTTTGTTCTCCAACCGATATGTCAAATTAAATTATTATTTTATTTTTTTATAAAAAAATTATTAAACTAATTAAAATTTAATAAATGACATTTAAAGTTTAATCAGTAATCTGTTCATCTTCCTTGATTGAAATGAATAAAAAAGTAGGATAATTGCATCGGTCAACTTAACATTAATTATAATAAATGATTAAACTAATTAAAAATTAATAAAATACATTTGATAATTAATAAATAAAAAAACATTTGAAGCTGTTGTCAAATTTGACAACAATCTCTTTTGCTGCCAATCCATATTATTGCCACATAAAATTTCGCACTTCGGTTGGAGAATATTAGTTGGATCTTTTTTTACTGTTATAGTTGATGTATACATTTTGACATCTCTTTTGAAGATGTTATAATGCTCCGCATCACATGCCTTTCGGAACAATGCGAACCTACATGTTATCCTGGGTGTAGCTGTAAATGAAGAAGTTTCTTGCTTGTAGGATAAAACGATCATGTTTCTTGAAAAAATGAATGTAATCATATTGATCCAATAATAAACCGTCCTCTATTTCCATAGGAATGGAGATTATGTTTCTCTTGTCCCTCTTGACTGTACGTTAGAGAACAATTCAAAAATAAATAAAAATAACAGATCATGAAATATTGATTCTTTGTTAACGAATAATACTTGTAATACAAAATGACATAACAAAAATAATTATAGGAATTAAAATGATACTAACTTGATTGAATTAAGGATAGAGGCTAACGCAAAAGCTATGTCTTTCGAACAGTATTTTCGTCCTACTCTTGTGCTTGTGGTTCTACGACATCTACTCGATCAAGATACAACTATCTAATTCTACAACCTACACTGAATTATAGAATTCACGAATTGCTCTGTGTGTTTACTCTCTAGGAAGTTTGTACGGAAGAGAGAGGAAGAAAAGTTAATTTTATTAGAAACTGAGACTGCAAATATATAGATTGTTTTATACCCTTCAAATGCATGTTGAAAGTATTTGAAAGTACACAACTCTTTCTAAAAGTTGTGTCTCTTAATCAAAACAGTTTTAAATTAATATGTTAATTAAAATTAATAAACTTTGATTAATTTTAACTTCCAACACCCAAGGTCCTTATCTTAATTAATTAATATTAATTATATTAAGCTATATTATATAAACCTAATCCACACAACATAAGGCACAAACCTTTCAATCCTTTTCCAAATGATTCAAATCCCAACTACTAGTATAAAGGACAATATGTATGTATGTATGTATGTATATGTATGTATGTATGTATGTATATGTGTATATATATAGATCATTGGGAAACATATGTTCCCCGATGTGGGACATGGAGTCTCAAAACTCCAACACAGTTTACTATTGAGGATTATATAACTAGCATTCTTCATCGGCTTCTATGTCGCGTCCGTACCCGTCCCACCTTTCACAAAATTAGTAAGGAAAACAAATGAAAATGGTTTGAAAATTTTGAGTTTTAATGATAAGGACAAAATAAAGGGTAAAGTGAATAATACTTGGATTGACTTTTTAGTGTAAAAATGTGATTTTTCGTTAAAATGAACAGTATCATAGATTTTTCGTTAAAACCCCTAAATTCGTATTGTCGATCACGACGAAGAAGCTTCGAAAGAGCTCTTAATCTATCTCTCATTTGCTAAATTAAAATTAACAAAAAAAATGGAACCCAATCAAATAAATGAAAATAAACCAAACAGTAGTTTTGGTTTGGTTTTTAAGTTTGATGAAAATCGATACAAATAAAACCGAACCGACTCTAAAATGAGCTGCCAAAAGAGTATGTGACATTCGCTCCCCTCACAACTACTATATAGGCCCAATTGAAAACTTTAATTGGGCCAAACGGATCACATATGTTTGGAAAGTATTAGATCCATATGCTTGTTGAATTTAGCAATGGCGAGAGTGGATTTAGCAAATCCTGTTTTATTTTAAACTAATATGAAATAGTGAATTTAAACTCGGAGGAAGGATCGAGGTGTATATTCATTCTAACCAAATTGACTATGTCCACGTCTACACGGTGAAACAAAATTCATTATATCAAAAAATTATCTTAAAAATTAAAGAAAATAAATCATCTTCTCATAGTGCCAAACAAGGCCTTGTTGCACTCATGGGTTGTACATTGCCCTGCTTTGTGTCTCTGACCTAGGCTTTAATATAAAGGAAAACTAATGAAAATGACTTGAAAACTTTGAGTTTTAATAAACCGAAAGTTCAAGCCAACACACTCGGGATAGAAAAATCATCCCTTTCAACTTTGGACTAGGATTTTCTCCCCTTCTCTTTCCATTCCCTTCCATCTCCTCCTCTCAAATTCTCTATTTTGTCTTTCTTTTTCTATAAAAAATTAATATAAGATGTTGACGTGGTTTAACCGTGACTGTTCAAATAGGAGGGGAGGGAAGGAGAGAGAAAAAAAGAGGGGAGAGATATTATAGAGTAATGTCATATATACCATGGCAATTGATCACTTGTTTATATAATATTAGAGTACGCGAAGTTACTTAGTATTATAGTTTAATAGTATTTCTCTTCACGTGTAAGTGAGATGTCTTAATATTTAAACAAGTACAACAAATTGAAGAAGTCATATTACAAGTGTCGCGACACCTATATAATTAGGCTGCAGAAGTCAATTGAAACTAAGGTCAGTATAAACAATTTTTTCTCTCCAGCTAAGATCAATACCACTTGCTAAAATTTCTCCTTATTAAATTCTCCTTAAAAACAAAAAATGTTGATTGACTCAATTGCACATTACACATATTTTTGTAACTTCAAACAAAATACCTAAGACCAAAGTTTGGACCAACGTTTGTCAATGCAACATTTCCTTATATATTCACATGGAAAATGTAGGGAGATCATCTTTTTAGACCATATTTTGTAAATGGGTGTTTGTTAGTTCACCCGCCCCACCACCCCACCCCTCCCCCCCCTCCCCCACCAGCGGGAACTTGTACAGAGCTCCAAATTCCCCCAGAACTTGTATAGAGCTGCAAATTCCCCCAGAAATTATATATATATATATATATATATATATGCATATAAGCTTAATTGGATTAATAGTCTCCATGGTGATAGGGTAGTCGGAAGATAGACTTTGTGGTAAAAAAAAAAAGGAAAAAAAAAAAAGGATTTAAGTTCCTGTGGTGAAGTTTGTTAGAATTTAGGCTCAAAATTGAAAATTTTGTCAAGTCTCGGTTAATTGTTAACACATGAGCTATCTTCCGACTACACTATCACCACATGGACTAATAATCTAATTAGGCCATGCATAAATAATAATTTTATGTTTTCAATACACCTAGGCAAAATAATGAAAACATGCCATGTGCATTCAGTGGCGTAGTTAGGATTTCATGTGAGGAGGGGTCTTTCACAAATGCAAAAAAAAAATGATGAATAACAGTTGCAAAACTACTAATCAAAACACCATAATAACACATGCATCTATAATATTTTATATTTTCAATAATCATAATTGTCTCTGACGAATTTTTGTGACAACCCGTTCCAAATTTTACGTTTTTATTTTATTTAAAAAGCGTGAATTTACGAAATTGCCCTAGAGGCAAGGACTTTGATTTCTGTTGACCATCGTCTAGAGAGACGTATGACTTATTCTTTTAACATATTCTCGTAATACTCGTGGATGTGAACGCATAGACGAAAGCCGTTTGCGAGTTCGGATTATGACGGTATAGTTACGGACATTCGAAATTGGTTATTCAAGGTTAGCGTTTATTTAAATTAAATTCCCCCCTTGTGGGGAAAAGCCCAATCAGAATTGGAAGAAAGAAAAGAAAAAAAAAAAAAAAGAAAAAAAAAGGGAAGTGGGTTTTCGTCCACCCGCACCCACCGCGGGTGCCCATTTTCCAAGGTCGATTCCGGCCAACTCCGGTGGAGTTTTTCGATGCCACCACCACCATCTTGAAGCTCTCATTCCCCTCTACAAAACCCACCCAAGAACCACCTTGATTAACCATGGGATGTGGAGGTTTGAGGCCACGAAAGTTGACGAAAATCAATGGTGCTCCGGCCACCCTTCTCGATTTTCCGACAAATCGGCAAAGCAATGGCCGATGCCACCACTTGGGCTTTGTAGCCCATCATCCCAGGAGCAAAACCCAACCAACCTTGACCCCGTTGGACCACCGTAGACGACGAATCGACGTCGGGAAGTTTTAGGCACCCGCCGGCTTCGTGGGCAAAATTGACCATCTTCCGTCCACTTTTGAACTTCGTGGCAGGGACCAATCATTCAGGACGCCTCGATGCGTGCGCTAGAGAATCATAGCGTGGACTCCAGGTGAGTGCATCTTTTCCTTTTTATCGTACATATTATTAAGAGTTCTATCGACACTTTTAAATTGATTAGGCATATTACTTTCATACATATTTATTGTGAATACTTGAAGTACTATATGAACTATGAATGACTTGATCTCTGTCTAGGGTACGTAGGCAGTCTAATGAGACGTTAGATGCAGCCATAAAATATTTGAGACAAAAGCCTTGCTTGGGAAATTGAGTAACGCGAAGGAAATTTGTAAAGGCAAGTTTTAGTTTTGCGAATTAATTAGTTAAATTAGAGTTAATTGGGTTGTCATGGATAATTATCCCTGAAAATAAGTAGTTTAGGAGTAGAGCGTTACTGATTGTACACTTCACACCATATTGTTTATAATTGAAAATGCTACGACATGGTTGAGTAGTAGATTGCATCATGATATATCCATATGTATATTACTTGCATATAATTATTAGGAATGCTTTCAAGTGTAAAGGTGAACTCAGGACACTCAGGTAAGTTCAGGTGAGTTTATGGTAATAGTTGAATCGATTGCGTTATAGCATGACTACAGTTATGAGTTAGGCAACTTCGATACTGTCGTACTGGTTGCCATGAGTTGCACATGTTATATTGAGATGCATTGAGAGCTCATAAACCTGCACCCCGGTGTTAGTGCTCCCGCCCGTGGCCAGGGCACAGTCCTTCACGTGATGTTCACCTCCCGCACCTTACGCTCACCTTGGATTCAAGGTAGGTGCACAGTCCTGTCGTACAGACCACTTTAGGTGGTTCCGACTCGTAGGTGACCCGCGATCATTCGCCCAGTCTTCACGTGATCGTAGCACTTGAGCGTATTTATTTACACCCAGTCCTGTCGTACAGACCACTTTAGGTGGTTCCGACTCGTGTGCAGGTATACTTATTGAGCTATTGGCTAGCCAGGATTGATGAGATATGGATAAGTCGTACAGGTCACTATAGGTGACTCCGACTTATATGCTAGCCAGGATTGATGAGATATGGATAAGTCGTATAGGTCATTATAGGTGACTCCGACTTGATGAGATATGGATAAGTCGTATAGGTCATTATAGGTGACTCCGACTTATATGCTAGCCAGGATTGATGAGATATGGATAAGTCGTACAGGTCATTATAGGTGACTCCGACTTATATGCTAGCCGTGATTGATGAGATATGGATAAGATGTACAAGTCATTTTAGATGACTCTGACTGATATATCACTTTGTATTGATTTAGTTCATTTGGCATACTTATTAATGTATGGTGGAGTTGATGGCAAACCGTGGTTTTGGTCATTTCTGAGTATGGTTTGGATATATGTATATATGTTGTACTGTCTTATGGAAAACGATACGGGTTTTACATTTAGGGGCATTACTTTTTGAGAGGTAGTAACTTTGGGAAGCTTGGTTTTATTGCTTACTCACACCTTCTGTTTGGTACCCTCCAAGTTTTAACTGCTGAGTTTGTATCGACAAGAATTTGTGGCGAATCTTAGTATTGATGGATATTTTTGAAGGTATGATTCTTACCCACACTACTGTACCTTACTTATGCTCTGACATCGCGTGTGAAATGAGTTCGCTCCCACTCGTAGCGCACTCTGGTATTTAGACACTTTTAGATTCAAATTCATTCACTTTTTATACACTATCACATTTTATGGCTTCGTCACCTTCCAGGTGTCGGCCAGCACAGCTCGATTCAGGGTCCAAGTGGACTTTCTGGGTCGGGGTGTGTCAATTTTCATATTTTGAAACCATTGCATGATAATCTCGTTATCCATACTATTAAATTTAATAAGAAGAAGAAATCAAAAGGTTCAAACTCTAACAATTAAGTAAGATGTAAGATAGATGAGAAACAATAAAAAAAAAAATTATGGAAAGTAAGATAGATTCTACAAATAGTACTGTTTTTGTTGAATTAATTTGAATTTTATATGAAAATAGATATAAAATTTCAAAAAAATGAGAAGAATAATAGCTTATTAGTCTTGGACTCGTACTCCTGGGTTGATTGTGAAAGACCAAAGAAGTTTTTTGTTTTAATTAAAAGTTAAGGGGTTTAATGTTAATTAAGAGATTTTTTTTTTTTTTTTATCAAAATGTTAAAGGTTATTGATTTTATTTTCAATAAATAAATATTAATTTAGTGTTAGGATGGAATCAAATATGGGAGTTGGAATTTTAAATAGGAGATCGTTTATAGTGTGTTTTGTATTATTGACCAATAGGAGAAGGGTTGTAAAGAAGAATAATGAAAGATGCTTACAGGTGAAGGCTTGCAAAAAAATGTGAGGATGGGCCTGGGCCTATCCTATTCTCTTCTTCCCTCCGCCCCTCTGCGCGTTGTTGCTCACTTCAACTCTATCTGGACGGTTTCAGATTCTGGCTCTCAACATGTGCATCAGTACATGAGATATAAAAACGTTACTACTTTTATACATATTCTAATGCCAACTTGACCCTCCCTCTGCTCATGGCCACCTACCGAAAACCCACTCCACTCATGACTCATTTCCAGCCTTTTAACTCATTATTGCACAAAAACTATCCAGTGCTTCGGAATTTCTTATACTTTAGGTTTCTAAATCTTTAGATTTTAGTATTTTTGGCTTTAATTAAAGATTTATTAAAAAATTTAGAATATTCAATACTCCGGAGTACTCTGTCAAAAATCTTGTTAATGCAATCAGACCAGAAGAAGAAACTCTGTTGTTGTGAAGGGCTCTTAATAGTTCATTTGGCTAAGACAATTCATCTTCGCACACTTTGCATTCGAAGTATCTGTTGAGGGTGTAAATCTTATGTGGGAGAATAAGGAACCATGCATATGCTTCAATTGTTAATTGAAACTTCAACTAACGTCACTCAATATGTTGAGTACATGTTCTAATGTCACTCAATGTGTATTATACACATAGACTTAAGTAATATTACTTATGATGATATTAAGATAGTAAATTTCATATAAAAATATCCATATATATTTTTATAAAAAATTAACATTAAAATACTTTAATATTACCAATTAATTATAAGTGAATCTTTTAACTTTGTTGACCTTATTGGCAAAACATTAACCACTTCTCATAAAGTAGAACCTTGTCATCAACAGCCTTTTTAAGCCAAACACCTTCACCCACCATGTGCATGCCAGTCAGTCCTTCCTTCCTTCCTCCATTCCTAGAAAAAGCTTCTCTCCTCTCTGCCTACACCCTCTCTTCCTCTCTCTCTCTCTCTCTCTCTCTCTCTCTCTCTCTCCCTCTCTCAGCATCCTCATCTCCTCCTCCTACTCAAACATTCTAACTTTTTCTCAACTCCCCATTCCCTAGAACCTTGTTATCATACCCAATAATATGGAATCAAGTTCTTGACACAAACACTTTGTACAAAACCCACCTCCTAAATCTCTCTCTCTCTCTCTCTCTCTCACATCTGAAAGTTTTTTCAAGATGAAGAAGAAAACCCATGCTGGGTTCAAGTTTTTGGCCATTTTGCTTGCTGGGTTTTCATCGTTCTTGCTGTGTGCCAACTCCCAACCGAGTTCAAGCAACGATGCTGCTGTAATGCTGGCTCTGAAGAAAACCCTTAATCCATCTGAATCTCTCGGATGGTCCGACCCGGACCCCTGCACATGGACCCATGTGGGCTGCTCGGACGACAAGAGGGTGACCAGGATCCAACTGGGTCACCTCAATATAGAAGGTACGCTTCCTTCAAGCCTCCAAAACCTCACTCAACTCGAGCGCTTAGAGCTTCAATGGAACAAAATTACAGGTCCTCTTCCGAGCCTTAGTGGGTTAAGTGCATTGCAAGTTCTAATGCTCAGCAACAATTTGTTTACTTCAATTCCTGGTGATTTTTTCTCTGGTATGACTTCCCTTCAATCTGTTGGGATTGATAACAACCCTTTTATGAGTTGGGAAATTCCTGAAACTCTCAAGAGTGCAGCATCAATTCAAAACTTTTCGGCCAATTCGGCCAACATTACCGGAAAAATACCCCATTTTTTCGGTGGAGATGGGTTTCCGAGTCTGGTTAACTTGCACTTGGCCTTCAATGGCCTCCAAGGAGAACTGCCCGCGAGCTTTTCCGGGTTGCAAATTCAGTCTTTGTGGCTTAATGGGCAAGAAAGTGTAGGTAAGCTCGGTGGAAGCATTGCTGTGTTACAGAACATGACTCTGTTGAAAGAGGTTTGGCTGCATTCGAACGCGTTTTCAGGTCCATTACCGGACTTTTCAGGTTTGACCGACTTGCGGAGCTTGAGTTTGAGAGATAATTTGTTTACTGGACCTGTTCCAGTGTCATTGGTGAGCCTTAAGTCACTAGAGGCTGTGAATTTGACAAACAATTTGCTTCAAGGACCAATGCCGGCTTTTGTTCCGGGGGTTGCGGTAGATTTGGTTAAGGGTTCTAATAACTTTTGCCTACCGAGTCCTGGTGAATGTGACCCTCGAGTGAATACGTTGCTTTCAATTGTGAGTTCAGTGGGTTACCCCCAAAGGTTTGCAGAGAATTGGAAGGGGAATAATCCCTGTGCAGATTGGATTGGGGTTACTTGTAATAATGGGAACATTACGGTCCTCAATTTTCAGAAAATGGGTCTTGCTGGAACGATTTCTCCCGAAATCGCGTCTTTGAAGTCCCTGCAAAGAGTAGTTCTTGCTGATAACAATTTAACTGGAACGATTCCAGCGGAGCTTGCCACGCTGCCTGCACTCACGGTATTTGATGTGTCAAACAATAACCTCTATGGGAAAACCCCAGCTTTTAAGGATAAGGTGCTTGTAATGTTTGGTAACCCTGATATAGGGAAGAAAAAGAGTACTTCAGCTGGACCGTCTCAAAATTCCACCAACCCTTCTACAAGTGTAGGTTCTGGAAACAGTTCTAGACCTCATGGAAAGAAATCTTCAACTCTAATAGGAGTCATTGTGTTCTCTGTAATCGGGGGTGTTTTTGTGATTTTATTAATTGTGCTGTTGCTTATCTGTGTATATAGAACAAAACAAAAGCAGTTGAGTAGAGTTCAGAGCCCGAATGAAATGGTAGTTCATCCCCGCCACTCTGGATCGGATAATGAGAGCATGAAGATAACTGTTGCAGGCTCTAGTGTTGGTGTTGGTGCACTGAGTGAAGCTCATACTCTTCCCAGCAGGGAGCCCAATGAAATCCAAATGGTTGAGGCAGGAAACATGGTGATTTCTATTCAAGTGCTCCGGAATGTGACAAACAATTTCAGTCAGGAAAATATATTGGGGCAAGGAGGTTTTGGGACAGTGTATAAAGGGGAACTGCACGACGGAACAAAGATTGCTGTTAAGAGAATGGAGGCTGGCGTAATAGTAGGAAAGGGTCTTTCCGAATTTAAGTCTGAGATTTCTGTTTTGACGAAGGTTCGTCACAGGCATCTCGTAGCTCTTCTGGGGTATTGTTTGGATGGAAATGAACGGCTTCTTGTATATGAGTATATGCCTCAAGGGACGCTCAGCCGGTACATCTTCAACTGGCCAGAAGAAGGACTGAAACCACTGGAATGGACGAGACGGCTCACAATTGCCTTAGATGTAGCAAGGGGTGTTGAGTATCTCCATGGTTTGGCCCATCAGAGTTTTATACATAGGGACTTAAAGCCTTCAAATATTCT
Organism: Pyrus communis; assembly: GCF_041283825.1. NCBI lineage: Eukaryota > Viridiplantae > Streptophyta > Magnoliopsida > Rosales > Rosaceae > Pyrus > Pyrus communis. Next base: position 25,894,751 of record NC_142573.1, on the reverse strand, counting down.
TCTTGGAGATGATATGAGAGCTAAGGTCGCAGATTTCGGTCTTGTGCGGCTTGCTCCAGAGGGTAAAGGTTCAATTGAAACAAGGATTGCAGGGACTTTTGGATACCTGGCACCAGAATATGCAGGTAATTCTTGTTTCTGTTTACTTATGCTTAATTTTTTGCTATAAGATTCTTCTAAAACCAGGCCAACTTTCAAATTTATTTACTTCAATAAAAATAGAAAATAAAACATGAGAGTGATATCAGGTCCGTTTGAGTACCCGATAGTGCACGCGAAATAGAAACAACTTACATAATATATTAATATGGCATCACCCAGATGCAACCTTAGTCCTTTGCCTCCATTTCCTGAGATTTTTGTAAACGTTCAGGAAACCAGTTTAAGGAAAAGGGTGGCTACTGGCTCTTAATTTTTGGTTCCAAACTAGAGAACCTTTATTTTAATTTCATATCTCTGCTTTACGTATGATTTTCTTACAATTTATCAGAATTTTATGAATGGTTCAGTAAATATGGACTATGTGCGGATCTAAAAATGTATTAAAAATGTTTATTATTTTATATTTTATCTCTTAATTTCTAGTTGGATGTGTTATTCACCAAAAAATAAATAAACTCTTGTAATCCACACTGCACTTGGATTATGTTAAATCAATCTTTAATAGAGGAGAGATCTCAACGATTCAATTTTCCGTTGTGTTACAAATGTATCCATTATTGTATTCCATTATGATCAAGGTTGGACGCTCTCATGAGTCATGACTGCCATTCTTAAGAAAGCAGATTAGAAATGTGGAGTCATGATTTTCTTGGGAGTTTGTTGGGTGGTTACAGGAAAAAGAAAGGCACCAGCATGATGAGTATTCCCTAAAATTCACCAAATTGCATGTTCAATAATCATCTTAGCGCATCTTCTCGTCTCTGCCAGCTGTGTATTTCGCCTTTTTCGGACATCATTGCTAAGGGTCTCTGAAATCACTTGAGTAACCCGAATATTATTAAGCCATTTTCCTTGCTGTTTGTAATAACAGAATGGTAGAATATTTTGCTTATTGGATTGTTCTCATTGGAAATCTCCATCATATTAGTTGTTCCCAGCTGTTTTTGCCCTTTTGGACCTTAAAGCAGTCGATTCTTTGAACCCACTTTAGTATTTTTGTTTTTCTGTTCTTTCCTTTTTAGGTCAGCTGATCCCACTTACCTAGCTTTACAACAAAGCTGAGTATTGCCTTTCTTCTTGTGGTTCTGCAATTTATAATGTCGTAGATGTTTTGCTTTTCAGTAGTTCGTTTTACTTTTCATTTAAAAGTAAATATAGTAGATTCTGGTTAATGGTTGGTAGTCGGTATTGATACTGATCGTAAACAAAACATTTGTGATACTTCAGTTACTGGCCGTGTGACAACTAAAGTAGATGTGTTCAGTTTTGGAGTGATTTTGATGGAGTTAATCACTGGGAGAAAGGCACTTGACGACAGCCAGCCTGAGGAGAGCATGCACTTAGTAACTTGGTTCCGGAGAATGTTCATAAACAAGGACTCATTCAGCAAGGCGATTGATCCCACAATTGATCTCAACGAGGAAACACTTGCCAGTGTGAGTACTGTAGCCGAGTTAGCAGGTCATTGCTGTGCAAGAGAGCCGTATCAAAGGCCCGACATGGGCCACACTGTGAATGTCTTATCGACTCTGGTGGAGCTTTGGAAACCAACTGATCAAAGTTCTGAAGATATATATGGTATAGACCTTGAAATGTCGTTGCCGCAAGCACTTAAGAAGTGGCAGGCTTTTGAAGGTAGAAGCAATTTGGAATCCTCTTCTTCATCGCTTCCTCCCAGCTTGGATAACACTCAGACGAGCATCCCTACACGCCCTTATGGATTTGCTGAGTCTTTCACATCTGCAGATGGGAGATAATGATTAACTGTAAATTATTGTAACGATTGGTTTGGTATGTTTATTCTGGTTGATTCTTACCTTGCAGGTTTCTGTGTACAATTTGTTCAAACTTTCATGCTTTATCCTTCCCCCCTCGCTCTGATGTTATCGGATGTTATCAGTTGTTTTAGAGGTTTTGTGAATGAAATGGGAAGAGGTTCTTCACTCTCAAGAATGAATGTCTCATTTCTTTTTATTCTGAGTGATAATTTAATAGAATGAGGATCCTCTTTATGAGCATCCAAGAGATCCTTTAATCGTGTCAGTTCATTATATATCATGCGATCAGAAATCATTTAAAATTAAACACAAGTAGTACCTGATGAAAATTAACCGCATGATTTACAATGAACGAACACTGATGAAAATTAACCGCATGATTTACAATGAACGAACACGATTAAAGGATCTCATGGAACCTCACAAAGAGGATCCGGAGAGGATGCCCATTCATTTTAATATACTCTTTATTACAATTTACTCGTGAAAATGATTCAAACTCGCGTGCGTATAAGGAGCAACTGTTTTAGTCAATTTGGCTACGCTAATTAGATCCAAAAACAATACACATATCACAGAATGAATGTTTGTTCCAGGTTTTGACCTGATATATAATTGAGTAATTGGTATTTTGCTTTACAAATCTCTATTTGTACAAAACGAATTTCGAACACAATATAATATAAAGAACAAAAAATGTAATTTCTTTTCTCTCTAACTCAAAGATGGCCTCTTGAGGTACTTGAAATTCATGGATGAATCCACACAGTCCAATTTACTCATGTGCAGATTGAACAATTTCAGCAGATCAGTAACCTTGTCCTTCATTCCATCACAAACCCCGACCTGCAAGAGCACCAAGAGCTTCTGAAACGCGCCCACTTGAAGCGCCTCAATCAAAAAGCTTTCCTGGGTTTCAATGGTGCACAGCTTCCAGATTATAGACACCGAAAACTCCGTCCCCAACTCCGAAATCCTCAAAATCTTCTTCACCAAAAGAGGCATTGTGAGAGCATTCTCGAGGGCCTTTTCTCTCCCTCGTTTGCAATCACAGAGACCATCCAAAACCCCCAAAGCTGTCTCTGAAACGCTTTTCTCTGCGTCAACAAGAGTTTCTAGTAGCAAAGAAACCAAACCCAATTCCACAAATCTTGATCTGTATTTATCACTGGTTCCTGCGGATGGCAGTGATGAAATCATGAAAAGAACACAAGCCAGAGCAGCCTTAGTCACTTGAGGACAAATAGGCTCTCCAATGATCCCAAAAATCGCTTCAACGCCTCCTTCAATCTTCCCGAAAGCATCCACATATTTTTTATCCAAAGAAAACAACTTTCTAAGTACCAAAACCGTGTTTTGCCGTGCTGTTAGATCTTTGCCCTCTAGAAACGACATGAAAGATCGCAAACACACTGAAGATCCAAGCTTCGATTGGTCTTCTTCACCCAATGGAAACATCCAAGGTAGCACAGTTAAAATTTCCACCAATATCTCAACATATTCGTCCGCTGAACTGCTGGCAAAGGACTCGAACACGGCTGATAAGCAGCCACCAATTCCGTTCTCCGCCATGCACTTCTTGTTCCTCTCGCTTTCCTTGCCCCACGCTTTAATCTTCCCCACCAGTTCTCGACACTTCTTCTCATCCAAACGCCGCGCTGCTCCCATGACTCTCTCGCGAATCCTCGAAACCTCGTAGGGAATCACAGGGATCCGCGGCGTTGGAATCCGCTCGATGCCATAAGACCTATTCTCCACGCACCAATCTTGGATCATCCGACGTAGTGCATGGTTCGGAATCTGGTCAAAACTCATGAGTTCCTGATTAGTCACCGGACACGTACTGTTGCCAGTCTCGATCCACTTCTCGATGCTCGACCTGTCGTACGTCATTCCTGTCGGAAGTGTCACCGGATCTTTCATCAAGTCGAGGGAAATCGGGCACCGGAAATGCGTCGGAATCGCGATCTCCTCCACGTCCATGTCCAAATTACAAAATTGCTTCTTGTTTTCGGTCTTACGGCCGGCCTTCCTTCTTCTCCAAGAAATGATCATTGTTTGTTGCTTCGAATTAATGGAAAAATCACAAATGTATGAGAATTTGCTTTGAGTATTTGTGTTGTTTTGGTTGTGAGGAATGTGGGAATTTGATGAGCTTATATATTTGTATACGCATACGCGGGGTCAAAACTCAAAGGCGGAGCGGGACTATTATTGTAATGTTGCGAATTTGAATGTTGAACGTTGAATCGAATGATTAAAAATTGTATAAAGGAGACAGGTGGGGGGTGTGGATTGGGTGGTAGGAATGGGGTGTGGGTCCAGTCGCCATTTGTATAGTTTGTAATTTTTGTTTTTTTGACCGAAGTATAGTTTGTATTTAAGTCGGCAGAAGATTGCCCAGCTGTTTTGAGCTCTGCTGGTGCTGGGGTTTTGGTCAAATGTCCATTAGTCGGTGCTTGGACTCGGACCCAAACTCTACAGCTGGTCACTGCGCGTTCAGTGTTTTTCTCATTGATCCACTTAATTTTTAAAATTTTTTTTAGTTGTTCGTAAACACGCAAATGAGAAATCGTACTTATTTTTTTCAATTTTTTTGCCGTTTATAAACACATGAATGGAAATTATATCTTGTAACAACTCTTTCCTAATTTTATGATTTTATTGATTTGAAAAAGGTGAATTGGCGAATATGCCCGTAGAGACGAGTATGTTGACTTTCGTTGACCAACATATAGTGAGATGTACGAAGCATTCTTTTAGCGTATCCTTGTACTACTCGTCGCTATGAACGTATAGGCGTAAGCGGAATCAAATTTGGAGTTACGTTGGAGATTCTACAGACTTACAAAGTTCAAGGGCATTTTAGCAAATTCATAATTTCAAATATTTTCTATTATATATCATATTTTTATTTTTTTTACTTTTAAAATTTTATTTAGTGGGACCTGTACCCCACTTCCTTCCCTTACTTCCACGTGGTAGTTCCTCCCTTACATTTTTGGGACTCCCTTAAACCTTCCCTGTCTATCTCACTTGATCTCTCCTCTCAAACTTTCTTGCCCTCTGTGTAAACAAGAGCAATGAGCACCACCAACACTCGCTGTATTCTCGGGCGAACTCCATAAGAACTACTAAACCACACCAGACCATCCATATTTGTCCATCTCTGTCTCTTGTCCTACATCTCTCTCCCTCAACCTCTTTGTTGTGCCTCTCTTATCTCTGCAAACATGGTACATGCCTAGATAACCACGGCCATTTTCCATGGAGGATGACGACCGAACCACCACTTCCACGTTATCCTCTCACTTGAAACCTAGCCTAGGCCCTAGGTTTAGCCCTATAAATTCGAACAACATAACTCTCAGATCATGGAGCTCCATCACAGTGGAGATTTCCCGACGTGGATCTTATCGTTTTCAGTGAAGGTGAGTGCTAAAAGTGCTTTGAATGATCTCCTCTCATCATTTGAATTGACTTTTATAGTTGATGAGTGAGTTTCGGACTAGTTTTATACAAGGTTCTAAAAAACGCTAGGCGCTAGTTGGGCGGTGAGCTGGCGCCTAGGCGGATTTCGGTAAATTTATTGTATATCTTATAAATAAATGCATATTGACACTTACAAAAAATTAAGGGTAAATTACACTTTCATACCTCAGGTTTGGGGTCTATTTTAATTCCTGACAACATCATTAAAACATTTTACTTTCATACCTTAAGTACTATTTTATTTCAAAATAATATCTCCGTTACATTTTCCATCTATTGATCTGTTAAATGCTGATGCGGCTACCAAATGTCTACCACGTGGCAAACAATTTTTTTTTTTTTTTTTTTTTTTAAAACCTGAATTTTCTCAAAAAAAAAAAAAAAAAAAAAAATGAAATAGACCCCATCCCATCTCCTCGTAACCACCCCCTATAAACCCATAACCCTTTCTCCCCACCCACACCCGCCCAATTCGTCTTCCCCCTTCCTGAGCTAGAACCCTGACCCTCCTTCTGCCTATACCCCCCATGACGCGACCTACCTCGACGTCTCCCCCCCCCCCCCCCGCCCGCTACCTCACCCTGCTTCACCCTCCACCCCCACTGCGACTTCACCCTTCTTCCCCCCTTCCCCCCTTCAGAGACCTCACCTTGCTTCCCCCCTCTGGCGACCTAACTCCCTGCGTCCGACCTCGCCCAGAACCCGACCCTCACCCTCCTCTCATCTGCAACACCCATCCTCTTCTCCTTCCTCCATCTGTGCCCTGCTTGTCACATCCCCGCCTAGGCGGGACCACTTCCAGGGCCTGACTCCACTACCGTAGCACGATATTGTCCGCTTTGGGCTTACTATTCCCTCACGGTTTTGTTTTTGGGAACTCACAAGCAACTTCCCAGTGGGTCACCCATCATGGGATTGCTCTAGCCCCCTTCTCGCTTAACTTCGGAGTTCCTACGAAACCCGAAGCCAGTGAGCTCCCAAAAGGCCTCGTGCAAGGTAAAGATGGGAATATACATTTAAGGATCACATCCCTGGGCGTTGTGGGATGTCACAATCCACCCCCCTTAGGGGCCCGACGTCCTCGTCGGCACACCACGGCCAGGGTTAGGCTCTGATACCAAATTGTCACATCCCGGCCCAGGGCGGATCATTTCCCGGCCCGAGTCCACTACTGTAACACGATATTGTCCGCTTTGGGCTTACTATTCCCTCACGGTTTTGTTTTTGGGAACTCACGAGCAACTTCCCAGTGGGTCACCCATTATGGGATTGCTCTAGCCCCTTTCTCGCTTAACTTCGAAGTTCCTACGGAACTCGAAGCTAGTGAGCTCCCAAAAGGCCTCGTGCAAGGTAAAGATGGGAATATACATTTAAGAATCACTCCCCTGGGCGTTGTAGAATGTCACACTGCTCGTCCGCAAGTTGATCGGCTCCGACAATGAGGTATGCATTTAATTTTATCCTTCAAATTTTGAATTTTTTTGGTGCTTAGTTGGTGGTGGTCTGGATGGAGTTAGGTTTGCTAAGGGTGAGTAGGGTTGCAAATGAGAGAAGGAAGGGTAGGGGTGAAGAAGAGAAAGGGCTTGGGGAAGGTGGGGGTTTGCTGGGTTTCTTGATAGGAGGGGAGGTGAAGAGAGTGGAGGAGAGGGAGGTGGGTCGAGGGGGGGGGAGGGGGGAAGAGGGTGGGGGTGAGAGGGTTTAAGGTTTCTGGGTTTGTTTGCCACGTGGTGTGTTACGTTGGCAGCCACGTCAGCACTTAACAAATCAATGGATGAAAAATGTAACAGGTGTATTATTTTGAAATAAAATAGTACTTAAGGGATGAAATTGAAATGTTTTGAAGATGTTGTAAGGAATTGAAATAGAGACCCCAAACCTAAGGTATGAAAGTGTAATTTACCCAAAAATTAAACTTGTATGAAATTCGTGGATAAGATAATAAAATAATAATAAAATGCAAAAAGAGTATCCAACAAGTCCAAAATTTAAAAACACATTAAGCATTTATGTCATAGAACCATAGTGAGGAGTATTGTAGGATGATACATGTACAATAAGTTCACAATTTAAAACCACATAAAATGCAAAATAGGAGGAAAATAAGGAAATATAATAATGTAGATAGATTTTTTTTTTTTTTTTTAATTTCAAAAAAAAAAAAAAAAAAAAAAAAAAAAAAAAAAAACCACCCTCCTAGTTGCTTGGCACCGCCTAGAGCCCAAGCGATTTTTCTAACCGATTTGTAAGAAAACATCTTAGGTCACCATCGCCCAGCGCCTAGACCCTTTTTTAGAACATCCGTTTTATGACAGAAACAGCGAGGGGAAATTTTCTCCCCAAATTATGATGAGAACTATGGCCATCAAGCCACATTCAAGCTATTTTTTTAATCAACGCCGACCCTGCCTTAGCCTTAAATTGGTATAGTTCTGTTCATCACATTCCTAACTTTTATTTGGTTCTTGAATAAATCATTTTGGCTAATAAATGAGCTCAAACGGAACTCTGAAAGTTGGATGAAAACCTACAAATATGCAGACCTTCGTAAGCAAGGTGAGTACTAACGTACTCGCAGGCACGTGGGCGCGCGTGGGGAAGCCACAACGAGTGGCTTGTGGTGGCCAGTGCAACCACCTTGTGGTGGTGCGTAGAGGAACCCAAAGTCTCTCCTTATGTTTCTCGACGTGCCGAATCCGAATCTGCCCTTCGTTTTTTGAAATTCGATCAATTTAAAATAGTTCCTTTATTAGCCATACTTTGTAAGAATACGTGAATTTAAGTTAGTACGTTATATATATTTACGTAAATGGTTTTTTGCTTTTTTTTTTTTGTTTTTGTTTTTGTAGAGACGGATTAGGCGAGATTAGCTCTTCGTCAACAGTTGCGTGCGAGGCACCAACCCTCTCGTAAAGGAGAAAGGATCGTTGCACCTAGAAAACCCCCATCTATCCCCCCCCTCTACAAGATGTTATTAATAATAAGAAGAAAAAAGGAAAAGTAAAACAAACGGGGGGACTAGGCCAATACCCACTAAAAACAATTAACGAAAATGATATGGACTAGTTTAAGATTGCTTAGCTTCAGTCACCTGAAGTTGATTTCTCATAATTCAGCTGCTCATATTTCATTCCCAAAATCCTCTTCGATAGCAACAATTTGCTCCTCATGAGCTCGAACGGAAGAATGGAAGCCCGACACAGTCTCTTCTATAAGACGCATCAGCAAAATTGGTACCAGGTCCCACCACGTAAAGCTATTATTCATTGCACCAAAATTAGCAAAAGCATCAACCAAACAATTCCCTTCCCTGAAAATATGTGAAAAACGCAAATGTAAGCGAGCAATATGCCATAAATAATTTGCCCAAGAAACTTTAAGAAACCATGGAAAATCCATGGAGTGAGCTGATAATAGGTTGATGATATGCATAGAATATGTCTTTAACCAAATGTTATGCCATTCTTTATCCCATGCAATCTGAATTGCCTCGATGACAGCCACAATCTCTGCAACAATTGCACTTGGATAAGAAGACGAGGAGGCAAACGCTCCTAAAAAAAGACCACTGGAGTCACGAAAAGCACCACCACTACGCACATGACCATCCACCCAACAGGAGGCGAATGCCAAAACACAGGCACAAAACTAAGAGCATCCAAAAAAAGGGATGAAATTTTTAACATGGAGAATATGGGAATAGATACACAACCAGTGAAAGAAGAAAAACAAATAGAAGTTGATCCCCTCCAATGTCGTAAAGGACAATGTTGGGACTCGACAATACTAAAACTTTTGTTCTCAAACTTGGTCTTGTTCCTTTCGTGCCAAAGCCAACAAAAGAAACTGTAAATAACCAAGAACCAAAGTTTCCGAACATATGTGGGGAAAGATGAGACCAAAGAACCATAAAACAATATCTTTAATGCATTGCCAAGGATCATAAGGCTTGCCAAAAAGAATGAAAATCCATTTCCATAAAGCAATTGTTTGAGGACAATGCAGAAGAAGATGATCATAAGATTCCCTAGCAATAATCTTCGATGCCCGCAATAATCTTATACGTAAATGGTTTCATTTCTAGGTGAAATGCATCGCAATAATCTTCGATGCCCGCAAGGCGGGTTTGACTCGACAACATGATTTGTGAGTGGATCTTTGCTTTTAAATGTTAAATATTTATTTAGTTTCCATTTATATATTTAATAAAGAATTTTTCTACGTTATGCCTAGATTAAATTAACGTTTATAATAATTAGCGAAATAACGGAAATTACGAAATTATGAAATAATCTTACTGGATGCCTTAATTAGATTTATGGCTATGAATAGTATTATGTTGCCTAGAATTAACAAATTATTGTGGCATGACCATACTTACGTCTTCTGCTCATCGTGTGCTACATAGGTGTTTGTACTCACCGAGGCTAGAGCCAAGCTTCACATGTATGTTCATTTCGCACCGCATGCTCATTTTGGATCCATTGTAGGTACCTGTCCTATCCTAGATTGCTATAGGCAGTTAGGACTCGTATATGATGCGCATAGCACCAGTCTTCACGTGATTGTAGTACTAGAGTGTAAATCATTATTACACCTAGTCCTTTTCATGTGAGAATATCCATGCGTGAACTCGTGTGTCAGCATATGTCGATGAACACTCGATATGATATGTTTATTTATGCGAGATATTGTGATTACTGGAAGTTATGAATTTATTTACGAATTATTGTGATGTATTGCATTTTTTAGGTATTGCTGGCTACGGTAAGTATTTTCATACTATACGTAGTATGTTAAAATTGAAAACTATACTTGTTTTACGGCGAGGGTTTATACATTTTCAAAAAGGTTTTTACAAAGCTTTATTTTTAGACCCACCCACCCTTATTTTCCCCCCTCCAAGTTTTAGTAGCAGAGCTTCTATATCGACAAGGATTCTTGGCAAATGTTGGAATTGGAGATTACCTTCGATTGTATAATTCTCATTCTACTTTTACTGTACTTTACTTATGGTCTAACATCACGTGTGAATTGGGGTCAATCCTGCTCACATGCGCACTCTTCCATTTAGGCACTTTAGGTTTAAATTTATTCACATTTTCCCCCTCACTACACTTTCTGGCTTTGTCACCCTACATGTGTCGTCAGCACAGCTCGATTTGAAGTCCAGGTGGACATTCTAAGTCAGGACGTGTCATATCTATTTTTTACGAGTTACAAATTTATTCCTTAAACTTCGAGATTGATTGTGCCGCCTACGATATGGGGGGTATTCGACCTAAGTGATTATATTGGAATTAATACCGGGGAATGGTTAGTAGATATATGGAGTAACATACACAAGTGAAAGGTTTGTATCCGAATTTGAAGTTTAGAAGATTAACTAAAGATAAATTCATTTCAGTAATACAACTTTACATCGGATCTTAAATTATTTGGACATATATGCAACATATTTATGTTATTAAAATTAAAGCTTTTGGGGTGGGTGGGAGCTTTGTAGATATTATTAGCAGTGTTCTAAAAAACACTTAAGGCAGCTGTCTAGGTGTTCAGCAGTGGAAGCCCGTTGCGATTTGGGGAAAATTGTTTAAAAAATTGGTGGGGACTTGGGCGGCCGCCTAGGCACTCGCTAGGCGATTTGAAATTCTTGCCATCACACAAGGTGCTATACAACTCTCACCACCACCGAAGGCTCTGCAAGACTGCAACTCTCTCGCCTCGAACTCTCGTAGCATCTGCAACTCCAAGTTTCCAACACCTGTATCGCATCTCGCACCTCGCATTTGGCATCTGCACCTGCATCGGAAACTATGGCTGCTTGCTAGAGTTTTCTGGAAAAGAGAGGGAGCAAGAGAGAGGAGAGAGTGTGGTTTTGGGTTTTTGCGTCATGGGCTCACGGGAATAGTGAAAATTTATGTAGGAAGAGGAATTTTTGCTTGACTTTGCCATGTGTGTGATTTTTTATGACTAAAATAAATATATTTTTAATGAGGGAAACCTGGTCCAATTGTTTTTCCAATTAAAAACAAAGTCCAACCATGATTAATATATATGGGGTAAGTAAATGTTACAAAATTAACAAAATAAAAAAGTCCTCAAATTATACACATATACTCATATTTTATAATATATATTATAAATTTATGTAAATCCGTCTAGGCCGCCTAGCCGTCTAAGCACTAGGCCCCAGCTTGCAGCCCAACTAGCACCTAGCGCCCAGCATTTTTTAGAACCTTGATTATTAGTGCATCCCTCGTAGTTTAAGCTTTTGGAGCTAATGGTTTTAATAGAATCGTCGCAAGTTGTTAAGATTAAAACATATAAGATTGTTAGGGTGGTCATACTTTGTTTTCAACAAAATTTTATAAATCAAGCTAGTGATGTATGTTGTTTTCATTTGTTATCTAATATTTATTGCTTAAACATAGGCCGAGTCCATCTTCATGTTCTTTTACACTGCAAGTGGCATGCTAAAATCAATGAAAAAATTATGCTTCATTTGATAATCATTTCAATTTTCAATTTCCAATTTCTTGAATAGTAGCTGTTTTTAATTTTTATTTTTCATTCCTAAAACAAGCTAATTTTTTAGTACTCAAAAAAAAAAAAAAAAAAAATTAGTTTTAACTTGGTTCTTATTTATTTTTAACTAATAGCTGAAAACACTAACGAAACAGATTTGAAGACTTTATCAACATGGAAGTGAAGATGAAAATGAAAGAATTGGCTCTTTCCAATTTTAATATTATTAGGATAGTTTGTGCTATTCACAAACTCGCTATTATCTCTCACATACCTTTATTAATTTTTCGTCATTGATTGCTGTCAATCTATTACGGTCGAAAATTAAGAGGAGTGAACGAGTGTGTGGATAACACTACCCTATTATTATGGCTTTCTGTTGAGAGTATGAATCCACATCAAGGAAAGGAGAGATCTGTATGCACTTAAAAATAGTTGCATTACTTTCCATGTTGTTATTTGGTATTACGATGAAACTTCAACTTTCTTCATGTTATCAGAACATGTTGTCTCGTGTGTAAAACTCAACAATTAAACGTGTTTAACGTCACTTGAATTGTGTTATCCACACGATAAGCTTAAAAATTCGCAACACATAAAGATGCGTGTGTTGAGAATATAAAAAGAAAGGACTTTGCTATTTCATTGTTTTATCTCTGCTATGATTCATCATTTCATATCTTCTCTGGGGTGCAAAACAATAGAGTTCCATTACACAAACTCAAGGTCACGTGAGCATGTAATATGTCAAAAACCCATCGTTGGATTCCTCCACTTTTCATGGCTTTACAATACTTTACTTATCGGAAAATAAAATATTGAACATGCTGGTCATGTATTACCTACTACCTAGCTAGTTATAGGTATGTCGCTATCCTAGTCGAGCACTCGAGGATACAGATAACTCAAGAGTTTAGTTCTCTACACTTTTTTTGTTCTTTTGCAGTATCCATGCATAGTCCCACGTTGTCACACATGTTCTTCTTTCTTTCTTTTGAGAATTATTGTTGTTATTTCGTGAAACAAAGAAAGTGCTATTTAAATAAGAAAAACTAATAAAACGAGTTTGAAAATTTTGAATTTTAATGATAAGAATAAAATAAAAGGTAAAGTGAATAGTATTAAGTTTGACTTTTTAGTGTAAAAATGTGATTTTTCGTTAAAGTGAACAATACCGTAATCTTTTCATTAAAACTTCCATTTAAATATCTATTGTTAACTGTCACATGTCTTTTTAATGTCCATCCATTAAGGGTTTGTTTGAAAACGTTTTTAAAATGATTAAAAATGCTTTATAAAAAAATATTTTTGTGACATCCCACAGTACCCAGGGAAGTGATCCTTATATGTATATTCTCATCCCTACCTAGCACGAGACCTTTTGGGAGCTCACTGGCTTCGGGTTCCGTAGGAACTCTGAAGTTAGGCGAGAAGAGGGCTAGAGCAATCCTAGGATGGGTGACCCACTGGGAAGTTGCTCGTGGGTTCCCAAAAACAAAACCGTGAGGGAATGGTAAGCCCAAAGCGGACAATATCGTGCTACGGTGGTGGAGCGGGCCCGGGAAGTGATCCGCCCCGGACCGGGGTGTGTCAGTTTGGTATCAGAGCCTAACCCTGGTCGCGTGTGTGCCGATGAGGACGTCGGGCCCCTAAGAAGGGTGGATTGTGACATCCCACATTGCCTAGGGGAGTGATCCTTATATGTATATTCTCATCCCTACCTAGCACGAGGCCTTTTGGGAGCTCACTGGCTTCGGGTTCCGTAGGAACTCTGAAGTTAAGCGAGAAGAGGGCTAGAGCAATCCCAGGATGGGTGACCCACTGGGAAGTTGCTCGTGAGTTCCCAAAAACAAAACTGTGAGGGAATGGTAAGTCCAAAGCGGACAATATCGTGCTACGGTGGTGGAGCGGGCCGGGGAAGTGATCCGCCCCGGGCCGGGGTGTGTCAATTTTAGATTCTAAAAACATTTTTAGTACTTTCTGAAAGAAGCATTTCCTTTTAGTACTTTCTGGAAGAAGCATCAGGAAATACTAAAAATATTTTTCCAAAGTTCACTTGTGTTTTACTAAGAATTGGTTACAAAATATTTTTATCAAAAATACTTTCAGTCATTTTTAAAGAACTTTCAAACAAGCCTGAAATAATTGATTGCAATACAACCGCTGGACAAATGGGTAACCACAACCCAGCCTCAACCTTCTTTTCTTCTATTAATGTGAAAACAATCACCAATAGAACCATTTCTCTCTAACAAAAGTAAATTTAGAATTTTCTAATACTGATTCATAATTCGTTCATAAAATATATAATTTTATCTAATGTTACCAAATATATATATATATATATATATAATTGTATCTAAATATTTGTAATAAATAATAAAAAAGAAACTAATAATTGATCAACATCATTGTATTAACGAATGTAGCTTTCTAGTTACCCTGTAATTTGACTGAGATTTGAAACAATGGTGGAGTGTTGTATTCTAGTGAAACGATGGCTAATAGCCAAGGAGATGTTGCACATCTAACATATCATGAATAAAACAATAATAAAAGAAATTATTTGATGCATAATTGATTAATCAATATGAGGTAATGGCAATACCTAAATTGAATTCTCTTGAAATTTTAGTGTGTGAAGTTGTTGGAAATTTTTTATATTACAAATATTGACATATTTAGTTTTATGTGATCACTGCATACGTCCACGCCCTAGCAAAGAAAGAGTAGCTTTCACGTGAAAAAATACACACTTTTAATTACTTGAGTTCCGAGTTATTCAGGAAATATGGTTTGATGTTAGGCCGGACGTGCACAGTGAATGTGATGAATGAAAGGAGACCGGACCCATGCATGATGGAGTAATCTCAAATCAAACACTTGAAAAGTGGGAGTGAAAGATAGAGAAACTCAGCGTGGGACTAGCTTTGTTTGCAATTGGCTTGGCTCTTGGCGATGCTTCTCTCTCTCTGTCTCTGGATGTAATTGTTGTACTACATGGTTGTAGAGGTAGTTGTCTGTGTAAGCAGGGGCCCAAAAATCAACAAAGCCGTTGTTCCTATTAAAATAGAATGGTTGAGAGATGAGAAGAAATTACATAAAATGAGTTTATTATTATATGAAATTTCGATTTAATACTATATAACTATGTGTAATTTTACTACAAAATAATAATACATTATTACATAGAAATATTATACAATGATCTCGTTCTACGTAAATTATTTTCTCGAGAAGGACTAAAGATAAATGGTACTAGTAGCAGCTACTAGCAGTAGTAGTATGTCATAATATTCTTCCCTTTTCTTTCTAAATTTTTTCCCAACAACAATTAACCTTTTTCCTCTGAGTACTCTCTCTGACTTCCCATCACTGTCCCCCAAAGCCCCACCACCACCACTCTTCTATTCCTAGCTTTTGCTTTCCCATAATTTATCATCAAATTCTCACTACTTTTCCTCTTTCTTCCACTTTCTTCCACTTTCTTTTGTATTTTTAAGTGAACTGTTTGTTTGTTCTCAGTTTCATGATCTCACCCACCACTTTGTTTTATCAAAAGATAGCAACCCACAAGCCTGTTCTTTGTCTTGAGATGTTCAACTGCAATTCTATGACAAGAAACACTCAACTGGCAGATGTCTGCTAATTCAAGCATTGCAATACTATGGAATCCAAGAGCTAGCCAATTGTACTTGGTCTTCAACCAGATAAATGGTATACTTTTCTTTGCCTTTCGTTTTCTGCATGTTCTTGTTTATATATTTGTGATTGATTGCATACAAATATCACCAGTTGATCTAGTCTTTTATGGTGTATCAATGCTGATTTGTGGTCTTGCCTGGTTTTGTGATTGTTGAATAATGTAAATAATTCCACATCGAAGAATTGACAAAAATTTCAAAATTGCCGGCACAACATGCACGTGGTAATAATGTGCTAGTTGGAGACATTATCGATGTGATTAGTAGTGTACCATAATGGTATGTCTCTCTGAAATCTTGATAACAATGATATCCTGGGCTACTTTGGATTTTTTATTGGATTCAGGATTACATCTATATTGGTAAACTTCTAGTCTTCTGATATATTTTCCTGCATCTCCTTGATTTCCCAGGTTTTTTTTTTTTTTTTTTTTTTTTTTAAATAGCATCAGAATTTTGGTTGGTCTAAAGAACATGATTTCTATACATATTTTATTTCATTTTTCTATTCAAGATTAAAATTGTACAGGAAATATGCAAGGATTAAACAGAGGATTTGTGCTTTTGACATGAAATTCCTAGGTTGCATTATAACATGATTTCAGATAACAAGGGACGTTGCTTAAACGCAGTTAAATGACCATGTTTTGTTCTTCTAGCATTATATGACTTAGTTCGTTAAGAAATCAACCATGTTTCCCCTCTCTGCTCCGGAGATTCGATGCTCACCTTTCAAACTATGTTTCCTTAAAATTCATACCAAGTGAAACTGCAATCGATCAAAACAAAAAAAAACAGTAGTTGTGATGGATAAATAATTAATAAATTTACACTGCAATATTCACGATCTTGCATTCCATTCAGGTAAAGGAGAGTGAACATTACCTCTAACATTTGAGCATTCTTTGTTTCCGAAAATGCAGGATGTATAAGATCAGCTAGTCCTTACTGGACCAGCTCAATCCGGTTATTTCAAGTCTGATATATAAACTATCCCCCCCTCAACGACAGCAAATCATGAACACATATATTGACCTTGAAGTGGAAGCCTCGGCAAATGACTCTGATATTAGTAGCCAAGTTGCTTCTAACATCTCCATCCAAGATACATCTGCTAATACCTCCAAAGACAGCGCGGCTAACTCTTTCCATTTTTCAAATCTCAATGCAGCTCATCAAGGATTGGGTCCTGCAGTTTCCCTTGATTTGACACTTAGCTTCAATAAAGAGGACTTAGGGGGAAGGGATTCGACAGGACTCTCATTGTCGAGCACGAATGAGAGCAGCAATGAACCTGCATCTCAGAACATAACATCACCCGGTCCAAGACTTTTTTCTTGTAATTACTGTCAATGCAAATTCTTGAGCTCACAGGCGCTTGGTGGACACCAAAATGCACACAAGAAAGAAAGGACGCTGGCAAAACGCGCTATGAGAATGAGTATTTTCTCCGAGAGCTATGCAAGTCCGGCATCTTTGCCTCTTCACGGATCTTCATTCAGATCACTAGGTATCAGAGCACACTCATCAGTGCATCAAGGGTTTGCACCGCCAGTGAGGCCTGCCGAGATTGGGAGCGGTGCACGATCTGAACACGGGTACATGGGGGTACCAATTTTCTTCGTGGATGATGGGGCGGAGCTGTTATGGCCTGGTAGTTTCCGCCAGGCTAGCGCTGCGGAGACAAGTAACTCTACTCACCCAAGTTTTGTACTGACTCATGAAAGTTCAAATTTGAATTTTGCAGAGGTGACACCGCCCGTGGACGTCATAGACAACTCTGCACCAGATCTCACACTGAAGCTATGAAAGGGTTGGTTCCCGAAGGACATGGAAAAGCATCGGCATTTATGTTTGTTGCTCTTAGTTTGTATACTGAGATACACATGAGCCATATGACTGCCAGTTTCACTTTCTTCTTACTGGTGCTTTTTACCTTTTCAAATTGTATAAGAGCTGTATGGCTATGAGGCTATTTCAGAGCTCCTTCGCTTTGATTTGATATAAATTGTTCTAGTTTGCTATGGTACTAGTACACTAACGCTGAAGCTCTAACGAATAAATTAATACATTACTGAATGCTCCATACAATCTAATCTCCTATTTTGAAGTTAATACAACGCTAACCACTTGTTTGAATGGTCTATTCAATCTAATTTCCTAATTTGAACTGTTCATTTTCTAAATCCTCGATGAAAGATCATATATCAATATTTAAATTCATCTATAACAAGCATAACTATAATTTTCATTATAAGAGCATTTTACTTCACTTATGGAGACAATTTGATTTTAAATGTTCACTACTTCAGCTATAAGTCATTGAAAAAATAGTTTAACATATACGCTATGCTCATAATGAGGGCCGACTTTGAATAGTATGGGTTGTAAATACGCACTAGGCATCCAACTAAATATGTAAGTCGAGTTTGTCATTAGCACTACAATGGATCTAGTGGTATTTATCTTTATATAAGTGAGAGATCTCAGGTTTGGCATGATACTAAATTATAATTAACATATTATGTGGTTTAACCCAAATTGCTCTCCTATATCGTTATATCAAAATATAAAATAGCATAAAATAAGTAACATGGTAATCCGAAAAATTCAAGATTTACATAGTAATTAATCCAATTGCCACACCATCAAGTCTAAAAGACGCTAGACGGGTAGGGGCCTAGCGCCTAGGGACTAGGCGAGCCTACACGGGATCTGATAGGTGCATTATTTATCACATTTTCATTTTAATTATCCCTAAGTTTTGTTAAAGAATTGGTCTTAAAAGAGCCTTATTACTTTCCTTTTCTCTATTTTAGTCAATTTGCGCATGCAAGACGTTTTTTTATGCTAATTCAACTTTTCGGAGGAGTTTTGATGCCAGGTCAATTGGAGAAGGAAGCTAAGAGGTGGAAGATCATTGTATCCAAATTTCATAATTTTTCGTGGAGCCAAACGTTCCAGTTTTCAAAGTTAATCCTGCAGAAGTAACTTTCTCGTCAGAATTGCGCAACTATAGGATAATAAAGATTTGGAGGCTTTCCCGATTTTTCCTATTGGCGTGCGATATATGCTTGGAAAGTTAAGAGATAAATCCACATTTCCTATATTTTTACAGAATTTTCCAAAAAAGAAATCAACCTCAAATTTGGCATGCAAGTCAGATGCCGTGTTTCCCAAGTTAAGAAGGATTCTTTCCTAGTTTCTCTCATTGATTATTTAGGAATTTGTTCTCTTTTAAGAGAGTTTTTTTTTTAATTTTTTTTTTCAGACTTTATAGGATTTTATTAGAATAAATAGAGTGACTTATGCCATCTTAGGTCAAAGAACGGAATACAGAGGATTCTTCGAAAGTGAAGGAGAAAAGCTTAGCGTGTTTTACCATTCTTTTCCGGGTTTTATCTTTTTCCATGATTTCTTTTGTGATTTTTATTATGACTGTGTAACTAAATTACTTTTCTAAGGTTTATGATGAAGCCATGACATGATTATTCCCGAAGTATCTTGTTGATTATTATATGATTATATGCCATGTTTAGTTCTTAATCTTTGTGCTTAATCTATTCTAGTTTCAAACGTTCTTGTGACTGACCATTATTGTGAACTTGTTTCTAGATAATTAGATAAATCTAAGAGGATGACCAATCAATTAGGTTTATTGGAACTAAGATTAAGAAGAGTAAATAAAACTAGTGAGGATGACCAATATCAAACTAGTCCTACTTGGTTGACATAATTCTTCAGTGCTTAATGGGTTTGTATGTGTTTAACTGTATGCCTAACCAATATGATATAGTTGTCACGTATAGACACATGAGTTGATGCCTAACTACGAATTAATTCATATTTTAGAAAGAACAACCTTAAATATTGGCATGGTTATTGGAGAGTAATCGGCTTGAAGAAAAGGAAATAGGATTGTTATTGGTGGATTCATGACCTTAGGCTTTCATCACATTAATTTCTTTTAAACTTTCATTCGTTGTGTGTTTTCATTATTCATATTTTTGGTTTAATTTTAAGTTGGAGTTTTAATTATTTTTCATAATCAATTCACCAATCATTCGTTTCCTAGTTAAGTTTCACGAAATCAACTGACTGAATTGGTATTAAACGCAATCCTTGTGGGATCGACCTCGTAATTGCATATATTTCTACAATTGATTTGTGCGCTAATTTGGTTTAAATTAATCTATTATTTAGGTTAGTTTAAATATATACAAGGATCCCAATCGGTTTTTACTTTAATTAAATTTATTACAGAAATGAGTGTTATTTATACTTAAAAAAATTGTATTAGAAAACTTAAATTGAAAAATAGAATGATAGATATCAAGTACTAGAAGATATGGGAACAAGTATATAATGAATGTTCATCCATCTCTGACAAGTTTCTTACAATTTATTAAAAACATAAGATGCAAATTTGATGTTATCGTTTTCTATCCAATTATCTTCGGGCCAAGCAGGCTCCTAGGAGGCCTAAGCACCTTTACATTTTTTTTTTTGAACAAACGATATTATCTATACTAAGGGAGTGGAGGAATAGGCTAAACCTCACAATGAGCTAACAATAATGTGGTTCAAATTCGCCTTTGGTGAGAATCAAACCTAAGACCTTTTACTTACAAGTGAAGAGGAACACCACTAAACTGTAATACTAAATGACTCCATTTATATTTTTTAAACATCTAAAGATTAATCGTGGCAACGACCAACCTAGCACCTAAGTGCGATCCTTTAAAACATTGAAAAATGCCAATAACTACTCCAATGTGGGAATTGTTTTGATTTTAATATATTAATTTATATTTTGCTCCTTCTTAGTTAAGTTATCTTCTCTAACTGTTATTAGAAGGAGGATCACTTTTTTATATTAAGATAGTTTCATCAAATTGGTCTTTTTCTTTTATATGTAGAGATTAATAATAGAAAAATAAATAACAAAATAATGAAGTAAAATATGATGAAGTAAAATAATGAAGTAAAAAATAAATAATAAATAAAAGTGGGCCAGCAATTATAATTTAGAAGTGTGGCTGATTGGCCCAATTAAGGATTTAGCAAACCCGAAGTGGCCTGTTTAAATGCTTCCGCGGGAGAGGAGAAGACGAATGTGAACCATTACGCGCCTTATTAAACAAAACGCACCGGTTAGCTCCTTCCTTTTATATCAAAGGTTACGTCTGTGATTTTTATTTTTTTTTTCCTATAAATTATTAGATTGCGATTTGTGGAGACAGACACAGAGACCCATTGGAATTTGGAAACAAGAAATCTCCAACCCACCCAGGCAGTCAGGTCACACCCCCCCCCCCCCCCCCCCCCCCCCCCCTCCCCTCTCCTTTCCCTTTGTACTTTTTCATATTTTTAACTTCTTTTGTTCGCATAATCTTTTATCTTTAAATCCTTAAACTTGATTAGATTGTACGATTTGGTTAATCAAATTCAGTAACTATTTTTGTTTACAAAAATTCACTGTTTAAAAAAAAATACTGATCTTACTAAACAGTTTAAGATGAATACGACAAAAGATTATAAAATAAATTACGAAATTTTTTTATATACAACCGAAGATACATCTTCATGAATTTACATCACGCATTCATGTGACTTGTGATGAACCATGTAGACTCGTCTCAAAGAAATTAAATGTCGTTTTTGGATTCATTTTCTACTTTGTCTTTTTCATATTCTGTTTTTTTGTTTGGCACAGATGGCTAAAGTCCTGCATATAAATTAAACAAATAAAAAAGTAGCAATCTTTTCAATTGCGTTTCTTGAACTCCAAGCTTCAATTCTTATGGATGGATAATATTATATATATTATATTGCAATAGAAGAATATATAAACTCGTAAAATTGTGCAGTGCAGGTTTCACAAAATTGCTCGAAAATTCAAATACCTACCTCAGATGGGGAATCTTAGTAATCTTCTACTTCTGCTGATTTTGATATCGACTCCGTTGGACTGTCACTCATGGGGTTGGTTCTCCTCGTCCGACGAGACCTACTCGAGCGAAAACCCTTCTGGTACGAAGGACGCTTCCGGTGGTTCAGTTGGTAAATTCTCCATGGATGGTCTTGATGACCAGAAGGGAATCCGGCTTGTCGAAAATGCTAAGAAGAAACTGGTAGGTTCAGACTCTTGTTGGCAAAATGCTTACCGACATCTCTTTGCTGGGTGCTCGGAGATTTTCGCTGTTGAAGACAAGCGGTCAAGATTTGCTTGGCATCTCAGTGATTGCTTTCAGAAGGATTCCGGCAGGCCTCCTTTTCCTTCGTGTGACTCGAAATCTGCCATGCATAAATGCCTCAAGAGTTTGAATGACAATGAGCACAAGGTCTATTTGGAATTCTACCTTGAAACCAACTCCATCTGCCATCAGTTACAGTTAAGTATTATAGTTTTTGTGCAAAGTGAATGAAATGTTTATGTTCATCTTAGAAAAACTAAAATGAATTTTGTTTCATGTCGTTGCCAGGGCTCGAGTATTTAAACATGAAACAGAGAGATTAGTGAATGAACTTAAGAACTCAGCACAATATGCAGAGAGCAAGTTGGAAACAATTGAAGAGAAAGCAGAATACCTGCTGCAGGGCTCAAATCAAATATACGACTCTTTGAATTCAATTGATCTTCGGACGCAGCAAGTGGCGGAAACTGCAAAAAATGTAGGAGATCATATAGGCATAGTTTTGAAGCATTCGGCAGCAGTTTACGAGCAATCCAAGAAAATCGAAGCTTCTCAGTCAGAGCTACAAGAAGGTCAAGTAGAAATGAAGAGAAATTTAAACGAAGGGATGGCAGTGCTGCAAGATTCATACAGCCAATTGGGTATAGAAATCGATAACTTGAGAGATGAAGCTGTAGAAATCGAAAAGGAGATCATTAAGGTTGGAGGTGAAATGTCATCTCGGATGGAAAATCTGCAATCCAAAGCTGACGATATCGGGAATATGGCTGGGCTCTCTTTGGATAAGCAGCATCAGCTTCTAGATGGACAGACAACCGCTCTCAAGGATCTTCAGTTTTTAACCAAATTTCAATCTGAAGCGTTAGAAGAGAGCAGGTAAAACAACGAAAATTTTGTCAAAGTCCAGAGAACCTGTATAATTTCTCTAATACATTAACAAACTGCAGGAGTACACTTCAACGATTAGCAGAATATGGCCATAGACAACAAGAAGAGCTTCTTCAGAAGCAACAACAACTTCAGCGGGTTCACGATCATTTGATGGAAAATTCTAAGTCTATCTTGGCAGCTCAGGTTTGTTTAGCTTTTAGTTTCTTCTTAATGAGGTTTCTTCGACTGGTTTTTGTAATTGTCTCATTGATTCTCGGTTTTATGCAAACAGGAATCTTTCGAATCAAAGCAAGCCAGCATGTTCGTTGCATTAGATAAACTCTTTGCTTTGCACAATGCTATGTTGCTTGAGTCGCGCATAATCAAAGCTTTCTTTATTTACTCTATATCAATCTTTGTTATCTACATGTTCACAAGCACAAAGCAAACATACACAGTGAGACCATGGCTATATATTGGTACGTAATCTATATCATTACAAAAAAAGGAAAAATGCTCAGAGTTTGCAGTGTTCACTAAACTTATATTCTACTGTTGTATATTACAGGGCTGTGTACTACATTCTTGATAGAAGTAGCGATAATTCGCTTCACAGTGAGTGACATTGAACACCAAACATGGAAAATAAACCTTTTCCGGTCAATCTTTGCAGTCATTGCTTTAGTTCATATAATATATGCAATTTTCACATACAGGTATGACAAATGCAGAAACTTCGAAATTCTAGCTGAAAGATGAATATTTGATTTCTATATCTAAAAGCATGCCTTTTAAACGATGCAGGGACTATGAAGTGTTGAACCATCAGTTGTTACATACATTGATTGAGAAGGTTAATGGCATGCAACGGAACCAGAAGTTGTCATGGGAAGCAGATAGTGATTTAAACTGGTCCTCGTGGATTGACACCAACTTACCTGAAGATGTAGACAGTTCTGAAGACCCTGACTACTTAGTTCCTGAAGAAGTTGGGGGAAATTTTATCACAGCTTCAACTGTAAAAGAGTATGATCTCCGCCAACGTCTTCTTCATTGAGAACTCTTTGTAGGTTTGAACTCATAATTCTTACGTATTTTCTGGGGTTCCATCTATTAGTATTTAAACAGAAATTCAAATGAAGATTACTTGTAAAAAGAACCTCGAAAAAAGCTAGAAAAACTTGTATTGTTACCAGTAGTCCTTAATTACAAGAACATGATCCTCCTTTAAAATGGTGGAAGCGATTTGCGTCTCTCAAAACAATCTCTCTCCCTGTAATCAATGAAACTATTTTCATCCAGGAGTGGCAATCTGCACAAATGCGTAAGTTCTTTATAATCCTAATTGGTATTCCGGCAGGCTGCAGCAGTGTGGACAAGTGCGAACTTAAGTGCGACTCTTTCACTGTATCCACAAACCCACATTGCTTTCGTTTCTTCATTTACATCATGTAGCACAGCACTGGTCTCAAGGATGTAACCAACCTCTTCCATAGCATCCATCAAATCTTTCCAAATGTTTTTAAACTCAGCTGAATTACGAAATTCAAAACCGCTACCTGCTACAAATGTGTGAACTTTGTTCTTTATTTGTATCCAACTGCATCCAGCCTCTCTTTTAATTCCCCTAGCCTTCATTAGTTCCCTGACCCTTTTCACACCCTCCCACATCCCTGCATTTGCATAAATGTTTGAGAGCACATAGTTCCCAGGATTGTTTCGTTCAAGCTCAAACAACTTCATTGCTGCACGCTCCGCAAGAAAAACATTGCCTTGGAGCCGGCATGCCTTCCACTTCATCTAAGGCCTCCTTAATTCTACCGGCTTTACCCAAGATATCCACCAAGCAAGCATAATGCTCAACTGTTCGTGACACACCATAACCCACCTTCATTTTATCAAATTAGCTTCGTCCTTCTTCAGTAAGCCCTGCATGGCTACAGCCAGACAACAAAATTATAATCCAAAACAAAAAGGATAATTATTAAGTTATCAATCGATTATTAATCCCAAACAAAGAGAGAGAATTATTAAGTTATCAATCAATGATATGTACCAAAAATTAAAATCAAACGTACTGCCCTATCCGACAGCCGTTAACTGCCTTGCAGGGAATTCCTTACTCAAAAGTATGAGAGTGCAGCATAGCAAGAGTGAATCCTCCCACCTCCCTCTAACGCTTATCTCTTTTCTTGCTTCCTTGCTTTAGGAGTTTCTACATAAGAGCCAATTGGTATTCCTTGCTAAACGTACCAATCAACGACATATACAAAACTAAACATACAAAAATAAACATACCAACCGATAATATGAACAAAATAAACGTATGAAAACCAATAATAAACGTACTAATAATGTATACATAATAATTCTCTCAACAAAATGTGTACATAATAATTTAAAAAAAAAATACAAAGATCCAACATCCACCATTTTGGTTATCTTGAAGATAAAATAATATTTTAATTTTGGGAGACAAAAATATTTTGTACAAAAAAAATAAAAAAGAGATAATTAGATAAATATTTTGAATGAAAAACCATGATTATATCTTAAAAAAGAGTCCACAAGTTCTAAAATACTTTAAAATATTGGCAAAAAATTACAACAATAATTTTGAAAATTTCAATAATGATTTTTAATTTGATAGATAGACTGATGTGGCCTAATCTACCTAAGGGCCTTAAGCAAAATCCTGAAAGGCACGATGTTAGATAAAAAAAAAAACCTTAAATTTTAGGCGTTTAAATCTAATTAAGCCTTCTTAATAAGTTATAGTTATTGGTATGATTATGGGGATGAAATTTATCATTTTTTCATATTGATTTGATCATGTATTGGTTAATTCATATATATTTTTAGCTTAAATAATTGATATATATGACTTTGTGTTTAGATTAATTGCTATGAGAGACCAATGATTAAGTAATAGTTTAGTTGTTTACATTAAAAAAAAGTGTTTTCTTGTTTCTGATAATGAAACTATCATGAAACATTTTTAAAGAATGAAACCTTGCCATTGCC
Organism: Pyrus communis; assembly: GCF_041283825.1. Classification (NCBI taxonomy): domain Eukaryota; kingdom Viridiplantae; phylum Streptophyta; class Magnoliopsida; order Rosales; family Rosaceae; genus Pyrus; species Pyrus communis. The sequence goes on along the minus strand of NC_142573.1, from coordinate 25,868,999 downwards.
AAATTTAGCATTTGTATTTTGTAATGTTGTTTGTACAATGATTATGTCCAATCATTTATAATTTTCTCTTTTAATTTTCCACGTAATTTGAAATATTAATTTGGTAATAAGTGCATGTTAAACCGTAGTGCAATATTGTTGAACTTAGCACATCGGTGCTATTATGGTTAAGTTATGGTTTGGTATTTAGGCAAACCGCGGTGTGCAATTTGGGTGGGGACTTGGACCCAAAATCGAACCAACCGGAACTGCACCTAGCCCTAATCACGACTAGTCTCGAAGTAGTGGTAATCTGAATGACAATACACTATGATTAATCAACTTCATCCATATTTCACCACTTGCTTTAAAATAACAGACCACAATAAAGGAGGTTTTTTTTTTTTTCGAGAAAACAGGCTACTGGTGGTGACCTCAGGCAGGATCGTTTCCGAGAAGCCGACACCAGCATTCGAGACAATAGATAATCCAGCCTGAAGCAACAGAGGTTGGGATTATTGTACTACATTAGTGGATGAGTTCCAGTTTACCTAGAAAAACTGGGTCATCCTTAAAGGAGGCCAGCGATTTCTTTAAAGATGATCTTCTTGGCTGAATTCTGCAGAAGGTATGCAACCTCAGTATCCATGGCTGAAGCTGCATACCTACTTACATTCGCAGACCATTCTGCCCTAAATGTCAGTCTTTAAAGATATCACTGACCGCCCAAAGGACGAACCCATTTTTCTAGGAAACCTGGAATTCATCCCACTGCTCCGACAGTATCGTCAAGTCTGTTAGTTTTAAAGCAAGTAGTGAAATATGGATGGATGGTCCATCTTTCCAAAGCCAATATCATCTCACCATTTTACCTTCCGTCATCCATTCAAGATTAGAATCTCTTTGTTTATGTGAATCATATTGATCATTTAAAATGTTAAAAGCAATGTAATGTGTCAACCTAAGAACGAGGGGATCAACAAAACAACGAGAGAATGGACAAGCCGGTGTCCGAGTGATTGTTCGGAGCAAAACTCGAGTCTTTTGGGGCCTATGAAAAAGGTAGTTATATAAATGTATCGCTGTTGTGGATCTTGAATAACAATTTCTTTTTGACCAAAAAATAGTAAAAAAAACTTCTTTTTTTTTTCCTCGAAAACTTTTGTCATGAAGAAACACTCACCTAACAATCAGAGTTATTTTATGATATTGTAAATGATTTTTTTGTGTTACCACAACTCTTCTCGGAACGACAAAAAAATATGAATTTTATTTGAAGTGAGAAGAACACATCCAATAATATCGTATTGATTTTCAAACCATTTGTTCATTAAAGAAGCCAAAGATCTTACACTATCTAAATTTTTATTAAGACATTGCATATTATATAGAGAATTGTTATTAGTACTCTAAAAATTTCTTTTGGCACTCAAAATTTTCTATTATTGGAAAGAAAAATACACTAGTGAGGAGTGTAGAATAAGATTTTTGGAGTGCTAATAACAATTCCCATTATATATTATGTAGAAGTAATTTTTTTAAGAACAAATCTAAAAAAATTACAACTTATTACATTCTGGAGAGTTTATTGCGATATATAATTGGCCTAGTTCGGTTTTTATGCTAATGTGGGGAATTAATTCAATTCCCTGTAACCAAGAAAGAAAAAACAGGTGAAAAATTGTTACACAGGTGTAATGTGAGTCAAAGCCTCTCTGATGCCTAGGTTAGACCTAATTGTTGGAACGATGAATTTTGAAGCTATAACTATATCTTTTGATGGAAATGATCATATCTTTACATAGGGTTAATCATGGGCTTGAAGATGATGATTCATTAGGGCAAGTGCGCGGCTCCCTAAGTGGTTAACAACAGTTGACTACGGAAGACGTGTTGAGGGACACCAAATAAGAATCCCGTTTTAGGATAGTGCTTAACAATATCAATGATCATGGACTATGCCTAGGCCATGATTTTAGGGATCATTATCCCGTGGAGATTTGGCTGGATCTTTCCTTACTCAGCTGTGGGATCATGAATTTCCATCTGCTAGAGTGGGGCGAAGTAGAGTAAGTGTGCCTCCATAGTCCAGCCATACACTAAACGAATTCGATTAGACACCTTGTTGGGCTTCAAAATGGTAGGGAAGACCCCCATGCCTTGTCGAGAAAGACCTACTTGCTCTGCAAGACATAAAAACCTAATCTAACTTGAGGTTAGATTGGTTTTATATATTCTTAGAGATTCTCACAATTTAGCGTGTAGCTCAAGTAATCATAATCTTAAAAGGAAGCAATATCTTATGGTGGATATCCTTTAGGATTCTCCCATTTAATACAATTCACTATCCTAAAAAGGCTCTCCCTTGGCTAGTATAAATAACCCATCCAAGGTTCACCAAAGGTACTATGATATTGGCATTCTGGAAAGCATATCTCTCTTAATCTCTAGCCCGCTTCTTGAGTTTTAAAACCTTTCACTCGATTGTTGGAGATCCTTTGGCGTTACCATACTGATGCAAAGGAATTGATGATTTTTCGCTTCTCTTTGCATGTGGACGATCAAGTGCTCCTCCATCCACGATGGTGTGGAAATTTAGTTCAAACGCTAGCCCTTCTGGGCTAATCTCATTTGTGAGTCCCTCTAGGCTCATGAGATCCTTTTTGGGCCTTGTCAGACCAACTAAGCCCACTTGCTGCCGGGCCTTATTTGCGGGTACATCTCCTCCATGGATTAGTTGTCAACCCATGCGATAGTTGAGTATTGGCGTAACTTTGGGCATAATTTCGTCATCGTGGCTTGCTTTAGTATAACTGCCCTTCTAAGGCAGGTGAAATTTGGTTACCACAACGAGCAATCTTAATGTTTCAAGATCGATTACATTTTTTTAAGGAGCATTTCCTTTTAACTTGTGCGCAGTGTTTGTTCTCTAACGTAGTTAATAATCTGCATGTACATTTTTTTTTTGGTTATTACAAACCGTATTCTACACTAAGAGAGAGAGGGAGAGGAATATTTTAAACTCGAATTGCAGTGGGTCGACAAGTAAGGCCGTAAGAGTCCTAACTATCAGGGTATTTCACCACTTTTGTGCACATACTCTTAAACCCAAACCTTTTTTCTACTTGGAAAAACTGAACAACATTTGTTTATTTATTTTTCCTTTTCCTTCTTATTATTAGTAAAATTTGTTAAACAGAGGGCGGGTGGGAAATTTCTGGGTGATATGGCCTTTTTTGCTTCACGGAGAAGTGGCGGTGCCTCGCACGTGAGCATTGATGAATAGCTAAGCTCGGCTAGTCCTTCTCTATTTTCATTTAAAATGAAAATCTTCTTAACTGTAAGTGGAAATTTTAATCACGCGTCTCGTAATAAAATGTGCCTAGACACATGCAATTCGATATTTTACAAATGAAAATAAATGTGTTTTGTAGGTTTATTTAGCTACAGTAACAGGTTTACAACCAAGATCAATGGATTTCTTCACAGCATCCGATACTAACTGCGTTTTTCTGCTGATATCGGGCCATTTACTCTCCGGACGATTTCCAAATTTCCTAATGTTCTCAGCATTCCTTGCAAACTCTTGAACCATCAATGCCTCTTGCGGCAGCTCAGAAGTGACGGTAACTTCTTCCGGTTTTACATTCCACCCAATGTGGAGTTCCACAAATGTTGCCCCGGATGCGTAGTCAAATGAAGCCGAATTCTCTTGGTATGGAATAATGTAGTCATTGCAATGCAGCGAACCATTAGATCCAGTCATAGCCAAGTCCATGGACGTGTGGGAGAGGAAAGAGCAGTGAATTGTGGCGACGGTTTTGTCTGCGGGTTCCCAATGAAATGATGCAGAGCAAGACAAGATGACCCCTGCAGAGTTTCTTATGACATCAGGTAGAGCATTCACCACAGTTGGTAATTTGTAGTCCTTTGCCCACAAGATGGCCCCAATACAGTACCAGCCTACGGCCCCAAGTGCACCGAGAGCATCCAAGTTCGGTTTCACTCTGATGTTGCTCTCCAAGAAATCCTGGGTTCCTGGCATTGTTGACGTGCTACGGATCTTAAAAGCACAATAACATGTTAAAACACACAAACAAACATATAGACATTGCAGGTAGACCAGTTGTGTTCCTAATATTAATCAATTGTCAGTAAGCAAAGAAAGTTCGAATTCCTCTCGGATTAATTCAGCACTCTCTCTCTTTTTCCTCTTTCCAGAAGTTACGTAGGCACTTGTATGTGCCTCTACCAATGTTGTTGAGGAGTACCATTCTTATGCGTTGAAGGGCACACGTTCTTTTGTTCATTCTGTTCTTAAAAGAAACTATTTTCACAGATCAATGAGACAGGAGCAAATTTTGAGATTACTAACCTCTTCTAAGAGACATTTTCTTCTCTCTACCATTTAGAAAATTAATCATTGCATCGTGATCGAGGACCGATTTGCTATACCAGAAATGGTCTCAAACATTTTAGTGTTTCTTTTCGTTCATAGTTTAATTGGGAAACTCTGAAAATTATCCCACTTTTGTACATGTTAAAGACTTGTAGCCCATTTCTCGACCTTTAGAATTTGACCAACTCAAGGGGGTTCGAGCACTGCTCGATACTACCTCCAATGAAGCTAAAATCATTAATGTGTTACAAAACAAATGGCAGCTTTCCAAACTTTGTAGTTTGTTTTGTTGAGCGTATGAATCCCACATCGAGAAAGGAAGGTCTTATCTAATAGTTTGAAGCCGACTCCCTTCTATTGTCAATTCGTTTTAAGATGGACGATCACTTAGTTTTTCGTTTGCCACTAAAAAGTAAATATAAAATTGTCAATCAATCCCTACAGAATGACAGAATATGAAGCCAGAAATATACTTACAATGTCAGTTTGACCAAAAAGCTTGGGATCAAAGATCAAGTCCTTCAGTTTTGCAGTCCTTGGATGATGCAGCCACATGCTCCCATCCATGAACTGCACACCGTTGGATTCGCACGCTTCCAGTATCCGATCAAGCTCTCCCACATCAAGAGCCGTTGGTTTTTCCAAAAGCAAATGTTTCTTCTTCCGGGCAGCCAACACCGCATATTGCAGGTGAAGACTTGTGGGCAGGGGCATGTACACCGCATCTACACATGGGTCGTCGAGCAGCTGCTCGTAGCTTCCGTAGATCTTGACGGCTCCGGAGAGTCCATTGTGGGCTGCGAATTTCCGGGCTTTGTCAGTCGAACGGCTAGCGATGGCGTAGAGGGTGGCGTTGGGTGCTAGCTTTATGGCTCGAGCTACTTTTCTGGCTATGTCGGCGCATCCTGTTATGCCGAAACGTATTGCTGCTGGACTTTCTGCCATTTTTTTCGATTTTTGGCTTCTGAGAGTTGAGAGACTCTTGATTTGGGTGGTGGTTGTTGCCTTTGTTTTAGAAGTGCCACTATTGTTGGTCGAAATTACTTCAAGACCTCTGCTATTTCCTTTTTTTGGTTGTCCAAAAGTAAATTTTGGTAGACTAGCCACCAACAAGATTTTTTTATTTTTTTATTTATTTTAATCAAACAATAGGTTTTGTTAGATATGTTACTGACGGGATTTGAATACACGCCATAATGTAAGGACTTAACACATTTTCACTATTATGGTAAATGACCATTTCCTACTTTTGCTATTTCATTTGTTTTCTATTTGATGTTCAACATTGTTTCGGCCCAATCCGACAGGATTATTAAACAAGTTAATTCTTCCTATTGTAGGATTAAACTCAATCGATAAATGACTGCGATTTTCTCGGACCCTGAGTTTAGGAGAACAAGACTCATGTTGTTGTACAAACATTTATACTGAAAGTTATGGTTTAATGTTTCAACGTTGTTTTCATCTAAATATATATATATATATTTTCACATTTACATTAGGACCACTCGAGATTAATATCTTGGATCCGCCACTGTTTATGGGAGCTGCAAATGTTGACAACAGTGAGAAAAACGGAGAGGATGAGTCGTCAGCTAAAAAACAAGCTTCTTTTTTAAAGGATCAACTGGTGACAAGTCACGGTAGTCCACCCTTTTAGGAGGACAAACTCACAAAGGCATTTCAATCTTTCCTTGACCACCATCAGGTAATTCACCAACACCAATCAAACATAGGATGAACCATGTAGAATATAAACTTGGAATTTATCCTAAACGCTAGGCCAACCTGTAGTTGTTAACCGAAAAAAAGTTGTTGACCTACTAAAGTTTGATAGTGTTTTCGGGCCTTTTGGGGATTGGGGTTCAAACCCCATCAATGCCTTCTATGCATTTTCACCATTTAATGGACTCAGTACACAGTAATGAAGCCCCGCCCAAAAACGGGCCTAGTTCAATGACAAGATATGCAAAGCCCGTTCATCTCTTTTCACCAAATAAAAGGTATTTTTGTTATGAGAAAAGCAGTCTGATTTCAATGCTATGTACTTATGCAGCACAAAGTGTTACGTGTATTTTAATTATTAAAATTTAATTTTCAGTACTAAAAAAAGTCTTTTACTTTCATCTCATTATTTACTCTTTATATCACTCACTACTAATTACAAATGAAGAAAAATTGTGAAAAAATATTAGGTTTATGATAAAAGTAAGGGTGTGCTATCCACACACCATATTTTACTTCTCACATACCCTTTCATAATTTATGTATGTTGATCTTCTTTAATTCATTCGATCCGACAATCTAAAATTAAAAAAAGTATGTGAGAAGTAAAATGAGATGTGTGGATATCACATGACTAAAAGTAGTAGCATTGAAATACATACAAAGCCCTAAATGCTGAAAAGACAATAGGGTTAAGTAATTTGTTGATAGACAAATGTCAACCTCTCAACAAAGTATGATGTGAAAGCTCAGTCACACATCCACATTAATCGCCCTTTTACTCCCTCCCACACAAATTACAGCCTAAGGTTCCAGTCTTGCCTCATTTTCACAGCCACCTAGTTACTAGGTCCAAGTCCAACCAAGCCAAGTAAAAAAAAAAACATCTGAAATTTTTACAACGAATTAAAAACGAGAGATGTTTTTTTTATTGATTATAACAGTTAAATTATATATCATTATATAAGAATAAAATAATATATATTATTTTTTATTTATATTATGATACTTAATATACGAATTTGTATTTTAAGTGTAGTGAGAATCTCTCATTAAAAACAAGGTAAAAAACAAGTCTTCTGTATACAATACTATTTCACACTAGTACAGTAGAGAAAGACCTGACAAGATAAATCCATGCATGAAAACATGCATTATCATACGGTCATCATACCCTCATGATACAAACGCTTTCTTTCTTTTCCACTTTTTTGTGTTAGAAAGGAGTGGAAAAGTAAAAGTTGAAAGAGCTTTGAAAAATCTTTCTAATGAGTTGTGAACACAATTTGGTACATCAAATATAATAATATAATCAATTAAAAATTTTAAAAAATATATTTTAACTATTTATATTATAAAAATTGATGTATCGTACTGTGTTTTTATACATTAAAAATGTGTCGTTGGTTTTGAAACTGTATCTATTATTTTATAAAAAAATTTACTTTTATTTATGTCAAAGGATGATCAATCATAAAGCAATCGATTACAAAATCATTTCCTGACCTCTCGCTTTCACATTGGACCATCTTTTGTGTTCTGCCGAAAAAGTCATGTGTCCTTCTGCCCCTTCACATTTATTATCTCTTTTTCGGGAAATGGGCCTTCGTTACCACCATTCCCTTTTCTCTCTTCTTTTATTTATTCATTCATTAGTCAACTTCATAAACGTTGAATGTTGTTCTTCACTTGATTACAAGAAGAGAGATGCTAGAGAGACGCTTTTAAAAGTAGGTTTTTTTTGTGAAGTTTTTGTCACTTTATATTAGTAGCAGAATGTTTTATAATTTTATTAAAAAAATTGACGTTAAAATGTGAAGTTGTAGAGAAACTATAAAGTCTAATTTTTAAAAGAATTCCTTAGCATTTCTCTTATAAGAAAACTATTCTTACCAAGCCAATTAAATTATGAATTTCTAAATTACTTGACCAGAAAAAGTAAGGAACCCTAATTTTTATGCAACTTGTGGTTTTCATGCTTATACAACCTGTAAATTGAGAAATATATGCTAAGGAAAAGTGAGGTTTTTTGCGCAATGCTTTGTAATGGTGACACAATAATTAACGTTAAATTGTGGTGACTGATAGTCCATAGAAAGTTCGACTTTGAGAGTCTTTTTAGGGCTAGTTTGGAATTGTTGTGCTTTTAAAAAAAAAAAACTGCATGTGCTTTTCTATGAGAATAAACAACTATAAAATAAAGTTGTTCAGTGTTTGGTAAATTTTTTTTATTTTTTTGTAAAAGTGCTTCTAAAAAAAATATTGTCTGAATGTTTAGTAAACTTTTATATAAATTGTTGTAAATATGTTAAATGACTAAAAAAAATGGTATTTAATGGGATAAAAGAATTATCAAGTTAAAATGTAGGGGCAAAGATGTGGGGTATAGTTTCTATTTGAAAATGTGGGGTATACTTTCAAATAGAAAGTATACCCCACATGATATTTAATGGGATATAAGAATTTCATGAAATAGGCACTAATCACTATGCTTTGAAAAAAAAAGTATTTTTTTAGAAGCATGGTAAACTCTGCTTCTACTTTTCTATGTTTTTCTAAAATGGTTTTTTATAAAAAGCATGGTATTGTTGTGCTTTTCTACTCGTCAATGACATGATTTGAACCTAATGATTTTCACTTAAAACTATAAAAGAATGTCACTGAAGTATAATACTAAATTGCATCTAGTTAAGAAGAAAAGAAAACTAACTTTCAATCACTTTTTCCCAAGAATAAACCATCTCGACTACTACAGTTATTAACTTAAAAAAAAAAAAAAAAAAGTAAAGAACATCTCCGTTCCTTAACGAAAACTTTTTATTTTTATTTCTGTAAACCCAATGTTTAGACTGCATCAAAAAGTTCCCAGTTGAATACAAAGCAAACTTAAAATAGCTTGACAACTATACTTGAAGGGGCTTCTCCTTTTCAACTTTATCAATTTGTAGTAAAGAAATAACTGAAGGTGTGAAAGGACACACCTACCTTCCATGTAAGCTTCTTAATACTTGCTTCCTTCGGTATCCTTATATTTTACTCACATGTAGATAAACAAAAGATTAACGGCCAATATCATTCCATGGTTTATGCCACTTATAATGGTATTTGTCGATATGCAGCCTATGAAGTGCACCCAGTTACAGTATTCACACCTAAACTTTACAACCACTACGTCCAAAGTCTAGTGCCTAAGATTGAATTATTAAATAAAGAAGTGAAGTCAGTTTCTGAATTTTCCCAATGCTAAAGGTACAAGATGAACTAATAATGAAAAAAACGTAATCTTTAAGGTCGTCGTACCATTTTGTAGAGATTGAAAGAGGATAAGTCTCCTACATGAATCATGATTAATCCATCTGATAATCTGATTCCTTTATAAAAAAAAATAAAAAATAAAAAAACTACATTTATACATGTTATACTTCGAAGGAAGTTGAAGTTTTCACCGTGCAACTAGTTAGCAAAGGGGAAGCCACAAGGGGAGCGTCTAAGTACTGGTTTGGTACTGACGTGTTTTTATAAAAAGTGGGTATAAAAAAAGGCTAAGCTAAAAAACAATGTTTGGTGAACACTTAAAAACAGCTTATTTTCACAGTTTTTGGTAAAAAAAAAAAAAAAAAGCTAAAAACGTGAAGCAGCAAAAATGAGTTTATTCTTACAACACAGTAGAAACAGTGTTTTTTCAAAGCACAGTAATACCAAACTAACCCTAAATGGGTTTAAACTAAAGAAGCAAGTGAACGTGTGTGAAAAAGAAAGTGAGAATTTGGAGGTTGGTAGGGTTTGTGGTGTCGGGTTATGGCATGATAATTTACAGTGCATTCTTTGCGTTTACGTGGTGGTCTTTCACCTTCAATACATTCGCTCGTCAATGGGAGGAACCACAAGGGGACCCCTATACCTCCACCCCCAAGTTTCTTTATTCGTATCCTCACATCACATTAAAGTGAACTTTCACATCTCTCTCTGAATTAAAGCATGCTTAATCCGTTAACCAACTTCATACTTACATACATACATACATACATACATAAGCATGCATATTACTATACATACGCATGCATATTACTATAGAGTATAAAGATTATGCATGTAACTAATTAATTTGCCATATCTTAATAATAGTTCGACTGTAAGTGAGATAAGGCACTGACTCTCCGTCTAATCTGAACTTAGTTGGCTCTCCCTTCTCAAGTTAATAGATTTTGTATTTGTATATGTTCAAATTTAATTTTGAATATTTTATTCTCAAGGCATGACTCTTCTCACTGACTAGACTTTTAATGAAATAAAAACTGACATAAATCTCACAAATATGTAAATATTGAGTGGTTGAGCGGTATGTTTCTAGGTCTCATAGGATATAAAAATGGTAATATATAGTTGTGGTTATTTTTAAAATAATTTTTTACACAAGTGAAAATTACTACCCCCGCATGGGCAAGCATTATTATGACATCTCAACCCGTGAACGGAGGGAAATCAACTTGGACCTAAGGATTTTGTGCTATTAGATGATTTTATTTTGTCTTATTTTTTTTAGGATACTTTGGATGCGGTCCCTAATCTTTAACATTCTTAAAACCTTAATAGTATTCAAAGTTTGATCAAGGTCCCTTGACTTTGTACACATCATTATATTACTATTAATATTTATACTTTTATAGTTTTGACATTAATTGTTTGATATTTTATGAGATTTATAATTGTCACATCCCGGCCCGGGCCACCACCACATCCCGAGCCCGGCTCCGCCGTAGCACGATATTGTCCACTTTGGGCCCCTACCATACCCTCACGGTTTTGTTTCTGGGAAAGCCTTGATTTTGGTCGGGGTGTGTCAATAATCCTATAAATTTAAAATCCCTCGTTATAATACTATTAGAAATGATTACAATAAAAAAAAATTCAAACATTTTGATTGAATAAATGGATAATACTATGTAAAAATAAGAAATAATAAATGGCAAAAGAATGTATCCATAGTGTTAAAAAAAATCGGTACATGTCACATATAACGAAGTGGTACATTAATAAAGAAGAATGGGTACATTATAAATAAATTAGGGTACAGATAAAAGACTAAAAATTATGAGTACTGAATTTTTAAAAATATAGGTGCTAAAAGAAATTAATACATGGGTACAAAATAAAACTAAAAAGAAAATACTACAAATTAAAAAAAATGTTGCAAATTAAAAGTGGGTACAAACTAAAAATATAAATATATGATACAAAGTTTAGGCATAAAACATAAATATACCATATGTAATTTTTCTATCATTGATTAAAGTATACAATGTCACGTGACGGTACACACATGAGTACAAACACAAATAAGACTTTAAAAAATATGGGCACAAAAAGAAACTAATATATGGGTACATGTGACATCCCGTCCCGGAAATATCGAAACGTACGTATGAAATTACAATTTTACCCCTAGTGTGCTTTCGTCACGTTTTGGTTGTTTGGTGTGTTGTGGCATATGTTTGGAACCTCACACACTCCCACACACACACAGACACTATCCTTCTCTCTCTCCTTCTGTCTTCTCTCTCTCCCCCGAGTCCTCTATCCTTCTTCTTCTTCCTAAAACGTACGGACCAACACACACACCCACTCGAATGTTCACAGATCGAGGAAACCAAGGACACATTTGAGCTCGTGAGGTCGAGGGGAACACAACCATATCATTTTCAGGTGAGAAACACATCGTTTTCATGTCGATTCGACGATGTCCGTTTTGAGTACTGTTCATGCAAATTTAATCTAGCTTGTTTTTGGGATTTTGAAGCTTATAGTTGTGTTTGTGAGGTTCCCAGGAGCTTGGGAGTAGCTCGTTGGGTGAATTTGGACTTCAGGATCGTTGGATGTGGAGTTGGCCGAGTTTTGAAGATTTGGACAGGTATAATCTCGTAATTTTAGGCCTTAAAACTTGTTGGGACATGTTCTACTAGCTCTAGGGTTGATTTTGGTGTAAGAAACGTGGAAAAAGGTGGAAAAACAAGCGAGAAATCGTGATTTGCAGGTTTTCCGGCGACGGCGCCGGCGACGGCGATGGCGACGGCGCCGGCGACGGCGACGGCGACGGCGCCGGCGTCGGGGACTGATCGGAGAAGAAAGGAGAATATTCCGTTAAGTTTAACGGAATATTCCTAACGGCAGTGACGGCGTCAGTTAGGTTTAACGGAATATTCCGTCAGTTTAACGGAATATTCCTGACGGCGTCTGTTGACACCGTCAGTGTGCCTGGCACGTGGCCGCGCGTGGGGGCGCGTGGGTCCGTGCCTATTCTGGCGCGTGGGGGCGCGTGAGAGGTCCAAAAATTATTTTAAAAATATGGTTGTGATCCTGAGGTTGTGTAGAGCACGTGGGTATATTCATTTGTCCATTTTGAGCAGCGTATGAGAAGTTATTACGAGAAGTTGGTTATGTGCTTTAAAGTTAACGTTTTTATAGTTATTTCGCATATAGGTGACACGTACCCCGAGGACGAGCGTGGTCACGCGAGGCAGGGGGGCTACGACCCTTCCACGTATCAGTGAGTGGGCTTTTGTTTTCCGTATATACCTATATACTATATTTTCCCAGAAATTGAATAAATGTCTATTAGTTTATGCCATGCATTATTTCATCATTATTCGTGCATTGATGGTTATATTAGTAGTTGCATATATTTATACATATGCATATTGGGTGTTGTGGACGCACAGGTAAGTGCCAGGTAAGTGGTATTCATATTTACATTCAGCAGTAGTTTGAGATGATTAGAGAGCTCATAACCTGCACCCCCCGGTGTTAGTGCTCCCGCCCAGAGTAGGGCACAGTCCTTCACGTGATGTTCACCTCCCGCACCACACGCTCAGCTTGGATCCAAGTTAGGTGCACAGTCCTGTCGTACAGACCACTATAAGTGGTTCCGACTCGTAGGTGACCCTCGATTATTCGCACAGTCTTCATGTGATCGTAGCACTAGAGCGTACATATGTTTTACACCCAGGCCTGTCGTACAGACCACTTTAGGTGGTTCCGACTCGTGGGCAGGTTCAGTTATTGATTGTGAGATTTGAGCTCTATGTGCAGCCGTACAGGTCACGTTAGGTGACTCCGGCTGCCAGATTATTTGATATTGATATGTTTATACCTGGGCACTTGCATATCGTTATGAGATTTCGGCATGGCATATTATCGAGCATGATTGACATACCTGTAAGCATGTTTGGCATACCTATACATACGTATATATGTTTATTTATCTGGGAAGTATACAGGTTTTACGGCGAGGGGATATAAAGTATTTCTATAAATGGTTTTCGAAAGATTTGTTTTTGCCCACTCACGCTTTTGTTTTGCGCCCCTCCAGGTTCTAGTTGCTTAGTTGTTGCGGTGGTTTCCCCAGAGGGCTTTCCGGTGTTTCTGACAGACACTCACTATTGTAGGGTCACCTTCGGGTGTACTATTGTCGTCGTTTTAGTTTGGGCTGCTATAGACCTGCTCTGAAATTGTATCTCACTTACTAGCACTTGTTTTAGTACTTTGTATGCTAGTCTTATTTTATTCGTACTTTACATTAATACTTTATTAGCTTCCGCACGTGCACATGGCTACGTCACCTTGGTGTGACGGCCAGCACGCTCCGATCTCGGTCGGGGTGTGTCAGTACAAATTAAAAATAAAATGAAAATTGGTACAAATTAAAAAATATTTGCAAATTAAAAATAGGTACAAACTAAAAATAAAAATATATGATAAAAAATTTAGCCCTAAATATAAATATACTAATTGTAACATTTTTAACACTAAAGGAATATATTAAAAAATAAAAATATTTTATTATTCAATTAATTAATGATGTTATTAATACCCAAGGATCTTGATAAAAAATTCAAAATGAATAGGATTTTAATTAATAGAGTAACAAAAAGAAGGATGTGAACCTAATTTCCCCTTTTTTTTTTTTAAATTTAAGTTGACCCCCTTTGGTATATTTTCTGGCTCTACCACTCCCTCCCTCCCTCTCGCACCAAATGGGAGTTACTAGGGCCGACCTTGGCCTAGTGCCAGTAGGGTGATCGTCCGGACCTAAAAAACATGGGGGCACCAAAATTATTAGAGTGGTATATTCATATTTGGTTGCAGAAGAGCATAAATTTATAAAATTTGGCTAAATGATCAAGAAGTTTGACAAGAAAATGGTGGTTTATGCTCCTTAAAATTAAGGATGATGTTGTGGGTTTGAAACCCTACATGTGTTTTTTTATTTTCCAATTTTTATGAATTTCTTTCCATAAATGTATAAATTCACAAAATTTGGTCATATAATCAAGAAGTTTGACCATAATTGGTGGTTTCCACTATTTAAAATTAATGGGGAGGTGGTTGGAAATGATATGTTTGTTTTTTTTTCTTTCCAATTTTTTACAAATTTCTATTGTATTATTATTTTTTACCTCCGATTCGATTTATAACTACTGGTTATTAGCTATGTGGGTTGCAATTTTTAGATGTTCATTCCAATTCATGTCTAACCTTCAATAAAGAGGAATGCTATGTAGACAAATTGTTAGACCAAATTTGCAAACCATATGACATGTCACAAATAAAAAATAAGCACGTACGTTAATCAACACTTAAATAATAATCCAATTATCAACAACCACATCATATTATTTACAAAATTTGATTTAAAAATTTGGTCTCCCTAGCTTTAGCTTTCAATAAATTACTGTATGTATGCCTTTACCAATACTAGCCTATTAGGTTTAATCCCATATTGACAAGGTTAGTTAATAAAGTACCTCAAGATTTGATAAAAATAATTTAAAAGTTCAAATAAAAGGAAGATAAAACCCATCATCTATCTACTTGTACACCTGGGGTTTTTTTTGTTTTTTTGTGTTTATAAATTATTGAATTTGAACAACATTATTGCTTAGCCTATTGTGAGGCTAATCCTACGCCCTCCTCCTTAGTGTAGATAATATCTATTAAAAAAATTCATTGAATTTAAAGTGTTTTTCTAAGTATAATTTTACCGAAATCTTCCTTGTGAAACCAACTTTTCTTATAGGAGTTACTCAAGAGCTCAGTTCCTCGTTCGGTTTTCATTTGTTTAGTTTTTCAGTAGCAGATTAAAAAAAGGGAGCTTTGATTTCAATCCAGTCAACCGAATGAATTGTGGAAAACACTACATATAACTTTTTAGTTCATTAATGTTTAGATTTAGGCCCTAATCTTCTATTTTATATTTTAATGTCCATTTTGCCCTAAATTAAATTATAAAAATAAAACCGATGCCCCCCTTTTATGCATCATTTACTTCTTAATGTAAAATTTGAAATTTGAGTCCTTCACAACCGTAAAAAATACAAAATAAACAAGCTCAAAAAAAAAAAAAAGTAATAATAATGACCGATTCATGGAAAAGTAAACCCTACCTAACCAATATACAGTGAATAATTTAGAAGAAAATTACCTATTGCGAGAAACTACACTCCAATTATAGCATATCTATTGAGGGGGTACTATACAAATTGATATGAAAAAAAAAAAAATAGAAGACAAATAAGTACAAAAAAAAAAAAATTAATGACCTATTTATACAAAAAAATTAAACTAGAAAAATTGCACTTCTAGACCAGAGGTTTATTGTTGTTCAACAACGAGAAAACGATACCTATTGGATAACCTTGGTAAAGCAAAAGGAAAGGGAGGAAAGAGACCACCACAAAAAATAAAATAAATAAATAAATAAATAAATATAAATAAAAATTTGTACCGGGAACAACATAGATATACAAAAGATTAGTAGTATACCTATATGTTCATATGTGTAGAGATGGAATAGGAGAAAGAATGAACAGAGGGCCACCACTTGTTGCTTGCGTTGGAGAAGACAACCAATTAGGGAAGCAAATATTATATAAATTTTAATTTTCAGATATTAACTCATTTGGCATTAAACTCCATTGAATTACAGACCTAAAATTATGGAATTTCCTCCTAAGGGTAAATCCAGTTTGTAGGAATCGGTTGAAAATATTGGAGGGCACAATGGGTATTACAATATAGAGGAAAATTGGATTAATAAACGTAGGCTGCCTCATCACCGCAAGGAAAATTTGCTTACGTGTAATATTCGTCAAAGAAATTTTGTTTTTTGAGGAATTTTATTAAAGTTGAAGACCTCTAATACAACCGTTGCCCATACAATCAAATCTAAAGGCCTCCATGGCTGACAATGGCATATAATAATATTAGAAATAAGGGTTTTTAACAAAGAGTCCCACATGAGCTATAGCGTCTGCTAAAATTAGCTTCGCTGAATATATTGCTTCTAACTAATATTCTCGAAATTAGACGCCAGCCACTTGATATCTTCAATGATTGGTTTAAGATGCCAAGGAGGAACCCAATTACCTTGCACCACTTGGATGACCAGCCTTGAGTCCCCTTCTACCATTAAATTCTTTATACCTTTCTGATTGACGAACAAAAGTCCTTCCTTCAAAGCGTTAGCCTTCTCAATAGAAATAGTGACTCCATCAAGATTAATCGTACCATCACCAACTGGTTGTCCCTCCTTATTTTTTAAAACAAAAGCAGCTGCAGCTTTATCCAAACTGACTGATCCATCAAAGTTCAGTTTCATACAACGTTAGGGGGAGGAAGCCATCTGATGGGTTGCATATTAGTATGATCACCCTTGGAAGTCTTCTTGCAATTGGCCTTAAAGTATGATAAGCCAACACTTGCAGCAACGGCTAAACTCCTAGCTGGAATAGGATTTAAACTTCCAAAAACTTTGCTATTTCTAATTCCAAATCTGCCAACAGTTGAGAACAACTTTGCTTAATTCACTCAACTCCTTTCCCTCACCAGAATTAAAGAGTTTCCAACCAATCTATTACATTATTTACATGAATCGAATTATTTTTCCAAGGACTTACAAGAGAAAGGTTCCGAATCTCCATAGCGTGTTGACAGTCGAGAAACAAATGATTTTGGTTTTCCTCATCAATACCACATATAGGGCAAAGTTTGTCATTAGTCAAGAGAAAAATTTCATTAATCCAAAACCAAAGCTTATTATCCAATACAGCTTACGTGGAATATAGGTCAAAGGAAATCTAAAATATAAAATTTTATGGGTTTTTTCATGAATACGCTGATACTTTTGGGTTGACATCAAATATTCTAAATAAAAAAGATTTCTTAGTTGATCTTAAATTTGTGATTTTTCATCTTTCGGTAAAAAATAATTTTTTTTTGTTCAAAATTTCTTAGGCTACGTTTAGGTGAGGGATTTCCAAGTAATGGCAAGCCAAATTATAAAAAAAGAAAAAAAAAAAAAGAAAAGAAATGCACCATATGGTCATTACGAAGACGTATAAGTAAGATTAGCAATCTCTCTTTGGAATGTGTCATTTACAAATCAAGTTTAAGTGGGATTCAACTGTCATCAAACTAGCATTCACGTAAGTGAAACAAGGAATTTATTTTTATTTTTATTTTTTTGCAATTACAAGCGATATTATACACTTATTTATACGAAAAGAAGGGAGAGAGTTTAAACTCGAGACGCAGTGAGTTTAAGAAAAATGTGACAAGGCAATTCACCACTTAAAAAAAAAATATATTAACTTACTGTTAGACTTTTATATCATGCATATTCAAGGTTCTAAAAGACGCTACACGCTAGTTTAGCAACTGGTTGAGGCCTAGCGCAGCGCCTAGGCGGTTAGGTGAGATCTAGGCGGGGGCATGGATGGACAAGGCGGATTTAAGTAAATTTATTATATATGGTATAGATAAGTGCCTGTTTATACTTAAAAAAACACATAATTGTCTTGGCATACATAATTGCAAAATAAAATGATATATAGATTATAAAGTATTAGAACATATTGAAACAACAAGCATATAATGAGTGTTCATCCAATTATTCAACAAATCTCTTACATTTTATTGACAAAATAAAATGCAAAAAGAAAGTTATTGATTTTCTATTTAAGTGAGAGTTGTGACCTAGACGGTTGGGCGGGTTTAGGTGGGCTAGGTGGACACTTAAAGCGGGTCTAGGTACACTTTCTTAATTTTCAAATGCCTAGGAACTAATTGGGACGGTGGTTAGATGCCTAACACTTAGGCGGGAATTTTTAGAACAACGTATATATCCATTATAATCTTAAAGGATTAGTAACTTTACATGACTGACCTAAAACAAGAGAAATACAAAAAAGTAAAACATAACAAATCCTAGGTTGCCACACTTACTGGTCATGAGATTTTGGATCCGAAGTTGAAGATAATTCAGAAGTTTTGTTTTATAGAAAATAATAATGTTGAGTAAAATGTTTTATTACCAGACAAATCTGGACCCCTTCCAGCCTTAGAACGATCACATTCTCACTTAATAGCTTTACTTCTTCGTTAAAATTATGCTACTGTTTCTTTTACATTGTCGAGTGAGCAAAAATATACAAACAGACAAAATAAAACTATGCTCCATGATTTGTCACTTAATACTACGGTCTAGTGATATTTCTCTTCATTTGTAAGTGAGAGGTATTAGGTTCGATTCTTGCCAAATGCGAGTTTGAACCACATTATTTCTATCCCATTATGAGGCTAAACCCACCATCTCCCTTTTAATGTAGATAATATCGTGTGTTCAAAAAAAAAAAAAAAAAAAAAAAAACTATGCTACATGACCTTAATGACGTAATTAGAATGTCTTTTTTATTTCTTCAATTTCTTTTTAATAGTACGTATTTCGGTCTGAAACGCTAAGGTAACTTGCTTATTTAGTGTTTGCGCTAAGGGCTAGGATTGCTTTCTTAATGACTCTAACTGGAGACTTTGTACCTTGTCTCTTTCAGTATCGGTATGCCTTCGATGATTACTGCTTCTTAGTAATCCGGATATTTAGTAGTTTGAATATTACAAATAAAAATTTAATGAATCGTGCAACAATTTTTTTTTGACGTAGCATGATAGAAAGAATGGCTCAGATTGAACGGCTCAGATTGAATGGGACCAAAGGTAATCGAACGGCTCAGATTGAATGGGGAATGAGCATCATTTGTATGGTATAGGAGGAGCTGTACCAAACAAGAAGCATAACGGTACACAGGCTATTCCATATTCTCCACCATATATTCTTGTCAAACCGGCAGCCAATAAATGTGATACATATGGGAAATCTTCTGCTCAGATAATGATAACCTTATGATGAATGGGGGGAATTTCTTAGACATTCAAAATGTTAAACAGAACAATCCTTCCCAAGGACAACCTTAAACCATATGTACATCAAATTTTATAAATTGATATCTGTAACAAGGAAAAATGTTCTGTATTAACAAAAAAAGTGTTTCAGTTTTGAGTAATTTTTTTTTTCCTTGTCTTATAAATAACTAGAATATTTTAAAATCGTTTATTAACTAGCTTTTAATTTTCTAGAAGAATCAACTTTTGATATTTCTTTCAATATAGAGAAATTTAGTTTATTTATTTATTGGATTTGTCGTTTGTCACCTTTATATGTTGTTTCCAGCAACATCACGACGAATCGTCATAAAACTAATAAGCAAAATGGTAAGGGGGTTTTTGGATTATCTGTCATCTCACAGTTTATTGTTAATTTCTACATTAATATTATAAAATATTATGCTAAAAGCATGAGACGACAGATAATTCATAAAGAGTCCTACCTTTGAGAAAGTTCTCTTAACATTTCTCTACTAACAAATGGTCGCTCACCTCCATTAGACCGATCTATAGACGTCCTAATTCTTCGTATCAATAACCTACTGCTACAAACTTAAAAATTCCGTCTCTGTCATAATTGAGAAGTCATCCTACATCTAACGACTGGTTTCCCTCATTGGGTTGTGCGATTATTCTAGTCTGCGGGAAATCGACCGTTCTCGAGTATATATTGCTTCTTTTGACTACAATACCAATATCAGCAAACCAATTGTCTTAGAAGGTTGCAACCCAAAGTAACTCCTTAGACCATCTTAAAAAAAAGTCAAATTAAAAAAGTCATATTACAATT
Source organism: Pyrus communis (assembly GCF_041283825.1). Taxonomy (NCBI): domain Eukaryota; kingdom Viridiplantae; phylum Streptophyta; class Magnoliopsida; order Rosales; family Rosaceae; genus Pyrus; species Pyrus communis. Next base: position 25,848,831 of record NC_142573.1, on the reverse strand, counting down.
AATGACTGATGTAGCAATATAAAATCTTATGTCAAATTTTTTACTTCTCCAATCGAATTGTCAAATGTTATTTTATTATTTAAAGAGAGCTTTAAATGGTTGTAATTATTAAGAAAATATTGAAATTGTTGTAGCCTATTTTATCTGACTAAGGGGAGAGGGCAGGCGGCAAGGGTAGAGAGAGAGGAGAAATCTGTTTTTAGAATTGTAGGGGAATGTGTGTGTTGAGGATATGTTATCATCCCTATGCAGTGCCTTTATTTATAGTAATAAGAGGGAGAAGAATCCATCATCCCCAAGGAATACAAGTCCATATAGGAAAGAATAACTAGAATAAAATCTAATACAAGATTTACACAATCACACTTAAACTAGGAAAGTTCATAACACTCCCCCTTAAGTGTGTAAATACTCAAGGTAGATTCAGCATCATGTAGAAGTTGAAGTCGACTCGTCGGCACTGAATATGGGAACAAAGCTTATTCTCAATAAGGTAGGAACTTTCATAAAGAAGTAATTCTAACTTAAAAGCCCTAAGGGCATGGCAAAAACCCAAGTAGGGACAAAATCCATAGTCTAAGGAAAAATGCAAAATCAAAAGAAACGTTTATAGGACGTCATCAGGGATATGACCAACGCCTCGTTAAAACCTAGTTAGGTATCAAAAACCCAGTGGGAAAAATGCTCCTAATCGTAGGGAAAAATAGTACATTAAGATCAAGCAAGTATACTTCAGGATACCCCCCTGAGTTTGACATAATTCCAAAAAGAAATATCAATGTTACAACTCAGAAAGTTTAAGCATACCAATTCCTTGAACAAGCTTTTGAAACGTTGCCTTCTGTAGTAATTCGGTGAAGAGATCGGCCAGATTGTCTGGTGAATGGATTTGCGTGACTTTAATCTTCTGATGCTCTTGTTGTTGATGTGAGAAGAAGAACTTCGACACAATATGCTTGGTGTTGTCTCCTTTGATGTAACCCTTCTTGAGCTGTTCGATGTATGCTGCATTGTCTTCAAAGATCATCGTCGAGGCATTGGTAAAGATCTCATGATCTTCGAATATGGCCCACAACTGCTCTCAACCAAAAGTATTCCCGAGTTGCTTCATGTAAGGCTATAATTTTAGCATGGTTAGATGACGTGGCAACTAAGGTTTGTTTAGTTGACCTCCAAGAGATTGCGGTGCCTCCAACAGTAAAGACATAACCCGTTTGAGAACGCGCCTTGTGCGGATCAGATAAGTATCTTGCGTTAGTATAACCAACAAGGCAATAATCGACTTGAGAAGTGGGGGGTGCAACATCACTCGAGGATCCGTAGGGATAGAACAAGCCCAAATCTGTAGTATCCTTAAGGTAACGAAATATGTCTTTCACGCCAGTCTAATGTCTACGTGTTGGTGCATTACTATATCTTGCCAAAAGATTAACAACGAAAGAGATGTCGGGTCTAATGCATTGAGCTAAGTACAATAAAGCGCTTATTGCACTTAGGTAAGGAACCTCAGGCTCCAAAATCTCTTCATCATCCTCATTCGGACGGAAGGAATATCGTTTTGCATCTAGCGATTGAATGACCATAGGAGTACTTGAAGGCTTCGCTTTATCCTGGTTAAACCGGCGCAACACATTCTGGGTGTAGTTTGTTTGATGTACTAAGATTCTATCCGAACAGTGCTCTATCTTAACACCGAGACAATATCGAGTCTTACCTAGATCTTTCATCTTAAATTCTGACTTCAGGTGTGTGGCAGTTCTTGCGAGCTCTTCAAGAGTTCTGATAAGATTCAAGTCATCAACATATACTGCAACAATCGTAAAACCGGAATGTGGCTTCTTGATGAACACATAAGGGCATAGTTCGTTGTTCACATATCCCTGACTAGTCAAATACTCACTCGGACGATTATACAACATTCTTTCGGATTGCTTCAAACTGTAAAGTAACAGCCTCAGCCGAATTAAGACTATGTTCCGGGATTTGGAAATATTTGATCCAGTCAATGTAAGTCCTTCGAGAACTTTCATATAAAGTTCCATATCAAGATCCCCATAGAGATACGTAGGTACTACGTCCATCAGCTGCATGCTCAGTTTTTCAGAAACCACCATATTGATAACGTAGCGAAAAGTAATCACATCCATAACGGGTGAATAAGTTTCATTATAGTCAATCCTGGGGTGTTGTGAGAAGCCTTACGCAACAAGACGAGCATTGTAACGCATAATTTCGTTCTTCTCGTTACGCTTCCGAACGAAAACCCATTTGCATCCAACGGGCTTCACATGTGGAGGAGTAGGAGCTACAGGTCTAAACACTGTACGTTTCGCAAGTGAATCGAGTTCAACTTGGATTGCTTGTTTCCAGTTTGACCAATCAGTTCTACATTAACATTCATCAACAGAACGGGGTTCAATATCATTGCTTAACATGATCTCAGTAGCTACTGTATATGCAAATCATCGACGATCATCTTATTTCTACACCATACATCATCCAAGCTAGCATAATAAATCGAAATCTCACGATTCTCGGGAGGAGGATTCGTCTCTTCAAGGACACTACCGTAATCTAGAATTTCCTTATAAGTTAGATAGAATAAGTAGGCGACAATCGGATTCACGGTAGGTTCTTCAGGGGCTTGTCCTGTGGGTTTTCTTTTTTAAGGGTGTGAATCTTTTGAACGAAGAAGTATGCCATGCTTTTGTGTAGGGGCAGATGATTGGTTAACCGCTAATGTACGTGGATCACCTAGGTTGGCATCCCGAGCCTCTAAGAGGGAAGTCCATCGTACATTTGGTACATCCATCTTTATAGGCGCATTCGCAGCTGGAATATGTGATCTTGTCACTCGCGATAGATCAGTGAAAAAATCTGGCATGCTCTAAGCTAAGCTCTGGAGATCTAATATGCGTTGCACTTTAATTTTAGACTGAGCGGTGTAGGGATCTAAATGAGACAAAATGGTAGTCGTCCACGATAATTCGAGTTGTTCTTCAGGAACGTTGACGTTCTTATCTTCCCGCTAACGATGGGAATACTGTCTTATAGAAGTGACAATTCGTAAAATGAGCGGTAAACAGATTGCCTGTCAAAGATTCTAAGTAACAAATGATCGAAGGAGAATCATATTTGACATAGATTCCCATCCTTTGTTGAGGCTCCATTTTTGTATGTAAAGGCGGCGAGATCGGCACATAGACCGCACATCCAAAATCGTGCAGATGCGATATGTCGGGTTCGTATCCAGTAACCAACTGAAGGGCACTGTATGGTTGGGTTGCAATAGGCTTCAAGTGGACCAACATGGCTATGTGCAATATTGCATAGCCCCAAGCAACGATCAGAAGCTTGGTACATATGACCAACAATCGAGTAATCATTTGTAAGCGCTTAATTAATGCCTCTGCCAAGTTCTGGGTATGAGCATGAGGTACTTGATGTTCAACTTCAACCTCAACCGACATGCAATAGTCATCAAAAGTTTTGATGTGAATTCTCCAGCGTTATCTAATCGAATAGATTTGATTGGATAATCAGGGTAGTGAGCCCTGAGCTTGATAACTTAAGGCAACAGTTTGGAAAATGTAACATTCCTTGTGGACAACAAGTCCACGTGTGACCAATGTGTGGAAGCATCAACCAAAACCATAAAATATCCAAATGCTCCACATGGAGGATGAATCGGTCCACAAATGTCCCCCTGAATCCTTTGTAGAAAAATGGGAGGATTCAAACGAATCTTGTCATAAGAATTCTTAGTAATAAGCCCATATAACATGTTTGACATGCGATCCCTTGAATCGAACCTAAACTTCGGGTTTCTGGATGCTCATATGATGATTTGAGGATACGATGCATCGCTATTCATCTAGGATGTCCTAAATGATCATGCCAAAGTGTAATTTCATGCGTGGTCCCAGAGGTAGAGCCGGCCACATAGTGGCTTTCTATAGGACGTATGGTCGTAGTATACAGACCACGTAGGATACGCTTGATCTTCTCTAGAATACGGTCTTGGCCATATTCCTAGGAAGTCATGTACAGAAATTCAATTCCGTTTTCTATATGGGTTTCAGCGTGGTAATTATTATCTCTATTGTCCTTAAAGCTCAACAACGTTCTTCCGGAACGTGAAGAATAGAGTGCCTCATCAATGGTCAAAATTGTATCATTGGACAACATTATACGTGCCTTACCGTATCCTCTAATCAGGTTGGATAAGCCTGATAGGGTTGTCAAAGGTGCATTCTTAGGTATGAAGTTAGTGAAATAGACGTGTTCACGCAAAACGGTGTGCGTGGTCACACTATATGCCAGACAACTAACTTTCCCACTAGTTATACCTAGAATGAAAAGTTAATTTGAAACGGTCATATGCATAAAAGTTATAAAAAACAAATATCCATTCAAAATAATTTAAAGTATTCAAGGACAAAAATTAATTAAAACTTAATATCCAATAAACAAATCACCAACAAATAATCCAAACATAAAGGAAAATTGTTCAAAATTAACCAAAAAACAAGGAGGGAGTTCGGCCACTACTGTGGAATTTGGCCCCGTTATCTTATTTCAACTAAAAAATAAGTCTATGTCTAAGTTTCTAATCTTTGTGATAGCCTCTGGAAAGTTAGAAACCTCCATCTTCAAACTTTCCAGTTCGTCCATTTGCATAAAGTTTGATTCAAACTTCTTACGACGAGAATCATATTCAACTACAACCTTCTGGAGAGCTCGGTAAACATAAAACCAATGGTCCTTTGAGTCACAGTGATAGCATATATCCGCATCCATGGTTTCAGGTGCTTTGCCCTTATTCTTGAAGTTGGGGGCCTTAGGAACAAGGTTTGGGTGCTTCGGGACTTTATTTCCTCCCTTAAATGGGCCTTGATTATGATGACCTTGGCGGGATAGATTCTGGTTGCCCTTACCAGACCTCTTTTAGTGTTTTAGGCGTTGGTTTGTGCTACAATGTGCTTCAGGCACAACAATTGCCCCAGTAGATCGAGCTTGATGATTCTTCATCAACAGTTGGTTCTGCTTTTCAGCGAGAAGCAAAATAGAGATCAAATCAGAGAACTTAGTGAACTTATGAGCTCTATATTGTTGTTGTAGGATAATATTCATACCACAGAAGGTCGAATAGGTCTTTTCGAGGAGATCCTCTTCGGTCAAAGTCTCATTACAAAACTCGAGCATTGATCAGATTCAACAAACTTCATAATTATATTCATTCACAGACTTAAAGTCTTGGAAGCATAAATGCTGCCAGTCATGTCATGCTTCAGAAAAGAAGATGTCATTTTGGTGATCAAATGGATTAGCCAAAGCGACCCATAATGCTTGTGGATCCTCCTCAACAAGATATTCAGTTTGCAGTGCATCATGAATATGTCTTCGGATGGAGATCATGGTAGTGGCTTTCTTAGCTTCACCAACAGGGCTGTCCATCTCATCTTCAATGGCGGGACGTAAATTCTTTGCAGTGAGATGAAGCTTCACATCTTGGACCCGCTTGAGGTAGTTCCTTTCAAAGACCTCCAAAGTGGTAAAGTCGAGTTTGTTCAAATTTGACATGTTCCTATCACATAATACAGGACAAGATGTGATTAATGTAATGGAGAAGGAAAAATCAATCCATTCATATATCAGTAGAACATTCAGGTTCTAAATATACATGTATTGGTTAAAATTCGCATGAAAAAACTTCGGGTTTTCATGGGTGATGTTTTTAATGAAAACTTCAGGTTTTCAAACAAGGCTTGTTTATTGAAACATGAGGTTTCAAAATAATGATGAACTTCAGGTTCATATGTTCCTGCAGACAAACGCAAATATATATACAGAAATATGCAACAAGAAAATATGCAAATAGAACTTCAGGGTTAGAATTATAATTGAATTAATTATTTGGACTTCGGGCCAAAAGTAAAGTGTGGGTGAAAAAAATAAAACCCAAATTGTCTAAAAATTTTAAACAATTGAAGCTTGGCGCCTATAAATATAAGGCCAAAGCCCATGAGTGGGCTGAGCAGATATGTGCCGTAAGGTCCAGGCTTAGATTGGGCTGGATTGATTGTAGATGGGCTGCAGGCCCAAATGCAAAAGAAAGAAAAGAAGAAAAGGCTGGATCTAGAATAAGAGCCCATGAAAAAGTATGATCTGGTGTGGTGTGAACAGTGAAGTCAGTGGAGGACGTGATCCAGTATGTCGCAGCGTATGGGAAACCATAGCCCTCGGGAGTCCATATTGGTATATCTCTCCATTAGGCTTCAAAAGGAACATCGAAGCCCAAAAGGCTGGTATGTAGACCAAACCAAACCCACATGGGCTCAGGTAAGAACCAAAGCATCCTAACGTTTGCTGGATAAGGTCGCCAGAGGACTGCTACTGTTGATGGCTGTGTTCTGGGTAAATTTTGGTCGAGGGAAGTACGGGTTCGACCTGTAACCCTATATTGAACGAAGAAAATTCGATTTCTCAACGTTTGGATGTGAAAACCATAGGGATTCGAATTGAAATCCTTGAAAACCTAATGAAATTTGACGGGAATTTCAATGATTATTGTTGGAGATGATGAATTTGTCCTAAAAATCACAACTTCAGGTTGTGGTTTTCGATGGAAGTCAGCGTTGGTGCCGTGACTGGGTTGCGGGCAAGTGAAGGTTTTTGGAGATGATGCCATGAACGTCTTGTGTTGGTTTTCATGGAGAAAGAGAGAGAGAGAGAGAGAGAGAGATAGAGAGAGAGAGATGTTGGTTCTCAGCTAATGGCTTAGCTTAGCTTAGCCACATAGGCTGCGGGCCTAGGCGAGTCGAGGTTGTGGGTTTGAAGAACCCTAGTGCTGCCGATTTCAGTTTGTTTCTTTTTATTTCAATCCATATTCAATTCAATTCAAATGTTTTAATGCATGTACATATATTTGATGCAATTCATGGCAATATCAAATTCACATAATTCAACAATTATGAATATAATGCATACACAATTTATGTAGAATTTAAACTTCAAAAAATGTAAAGTTGGGTCATGCATTATGGTGAATGTTCAGACTATCAGGACTACAAAAATATCGAGATAAAAATCGTTGTTTTGGAAGAACCTGATTGCCTGATGATATGGAGGAACTGGTTTGATGCAGAAAAAGCTTCAACGTCATATTCTTAGGAGTGTGATGATAACGTGTTGTAGCTTATTTTTTTTTACTAAGGGGAGAGGGTCGTGGCAAGGGTAGAGAGAGGAGATATGTGTTTGTAGAATCGTAAGGGAATGTGTGTGTTGAGGATATGTTATCCCTTCTACGTAGGGCTTTTATTTATAATAATAAGAGGGAGAATAAATCCTTCATCCCCAAGGAATACAAGTCCATATAGGAAAGAATAATAGAATCAAATCTAATCTAGGATTACACAATCGCACTTAAACTAGGAAAGTTCATAACAGAAACAAAATTTTTATTGGTTGAAATGTTAATGGAATAAGGAACCCGCCATTAAAACGAATTAAAAATAAATTTGACATTAATGTCAAATTTGACATCAAATCACAAAGCCTTCAAAACCAGTCAACAAATAACACTTCAGTTGAAGAGACTTTTGATACAAAATATGCACAACGGCATTCCATCTAGGATTTTGACATTTCATTTGAAGATGTTGTTATACTAGATTAAGGACTTATATTTAACTGATTTGTTTTTTTTTTTTTTTTTTTTTTTTTGAGAGAATCCTACATATGGTTCATAGTAAAAAAATATCTCCTCACATAAAATTTTAAATCCAAAATCAAGTACTCTTCTAACAAATCATGTTTTTGCTCAAATAATTGCTATAATTACATCACTGACACAAAATGTTCATAATGACAGTTTTAAATTGTCATTTGGTATAAAAAAAAATTGTTGGTTAAGTTCGTGTCATCCTATAGCTTAGTAGACGATGGTAGATTGGACACTTTTTGTTGCGTCCGATAAAGTGAAAGAAGAGAGAGACTTTACTTATAAAACAAATTGGGGGTAGGGAGCTCATTTAAGTGTGAACAGTATGAAGTCAGGAATTATTTGCAGAGGGGCGAAAATTAAAAGAATAAAATGTCCCAAAAAATTTAGACAACCAAATCCTTTTAGACAATAGACAGTATTAATGTCATTCATGATTTACCAATATCAAGAGCTTTCTTAATTTGTTCTTTTATTTTCTCTCTAAATGCGTCATGAGGCTAACATGATGATCCAATAATATTAACCAAACTACTAGCTGTTATGAAGAATGTGACAACATCCTCATTTCCTTTTGCTACAACCATAAAGTTAGTTGAAGTTGGTGTGCAAAACAATGAACATTAAATGCTTGAGTATGTTAGTTCAAAATCTTGGTTTTAAGACTATTTAGCTCACCTCTTATATTACTAGCTCTATCATAGCCTTGTCCTCGTAACTTGGACGTACTCAAATTTGCTGAGCAAACAATCTCTTAATGACATGTTCAAGTTTGCTACTAGTTTTGGAGACATGTTGAAGACCTAAAAACTTGTCAATTACTTTTGTTCACATAACGAATAACACCATCATTTTCTCTTTAGTTGAATCATCATGTTATTCATCAATCAAAAGTAAAAAAAAATGAACATTCCATTATCTTTGGTAATTGCATCAATAGTTTCAACGGTACAAGGGTGAATAAGATTTTTTTTTAATATTGGAAGGGATAAACCAGAGATCTTTTGGGGAGTATTCTCAAATACAACATTCCTAACTTTCTCTTCATGATTGGCAAAAAAATTGGCATAAGCTCCACATAATTGCCCATATTGCTTGTTTTCAACGATTCATCAAAGCTGCAAAAAGGAAAATCTTATCACAACAATCATCTAGTGCAATCAAGTGCGCCGCTAATAAAATGTGATAATTAATGCGAGCTTCATCGATCGGTTTGCTTGATCACAAAGGTTTCAATATGTTGCTATTGTGTCATCAAATCTTTAGCTTGTTGTGAAGCTTTACTATGAAGACTTCCAACACCTCCCACATAATCTTGAAAATTTTCGGGTCCTTTCCTCCAATTTGTAAACCCTATCTCTATGAAAGATTCATTGTTAGTGTTTCCTCTTTATCAAATCACATTTGAAAAGATAGAAATGAAGGCAAAATGCAACATCTTTTGTTATAATATACTTCAACCACTCAAATAAATCAAACTAATAGGTGATAAAACATCAAGGGCCCTTGACCATAACTTTTCTTGGTATTTTGTGGGTTTTAGGTTGACATTACCCTTATGTAGATAGTGTCTACGAATTGTTTCATGATAATTAGGCTTATAATCAATCATTCAAGGTTTAAGTCCAGGGTCTGGAGGAAGATTAGCCAACATTTCATCCAACTCAATAACCTCACTTTGTTGTGAACTACCTGGAATATTCGAAAGAGGATTTGGGCCGACTGAAACTTAAGCACCATTTCTTATATAGTATCATTCCATTATGTAACTGTATAATAAGAAAAAATGATCTTAGTCCTAGAGTCTACTATGATTAATAACTAATTAAAAAACAATTCAATTAATCAATAGCCATATTATATCAACTAATTAATATATATATATATATATATATATATTACACCATATCAATTAACTACATAAATTAATTTAAATTAAACTAACAAAAATTCATATTAATCATTAGTTAATTTAAATCATGTAAGTGAAATAAAGTAAATTTCAAGTACTAATTAAAGAAAATTTCACATTAAATTATCAATTATATAAAAATAGGGATTTAAATAACCAAATTTTGAAAAATTAGGGATTTACCTCAAAATTGAATTGGCTGATGGTTGCACACGACATCGTGGAGCTATGGAGGGTGATGGGGTGGGGCGTCGTAGTGTGAGTTGGCTGGGCGGCACCGGCGGTTGCCTACTATAAGGGTTGGCTGCTGGAGACAGGAGACTAGGTTTAGGTGGTGGTCCTCGTGGGTGATTGGGTTAGGCGTTTGAGTCTCTGTATGATGGGGCCAAGTGGTCCCCGTTTTGTTATATATTTTCTTTAACCAGCGAAACGACATCGATTATCATTTTTTTTAGGTCCAACGACATCGTTTTGGCCTAGGTTAAGAAAAAAAAGGCCACACACAATACAACCAAGGTTCTAAAAAGACGTTAGGTGCTAGTCGGCCGGTGTGCTGTGGTCTAGCACCTAGGCTCAGCCTAGGCGGATTACGCAATTTTAAGTAGATTTATTATATATCATATAAATTGCCTATTTATAATTACAAATATACATAATTGTATTAGGATACACAAATTGAAGAATAAAATGACATAAAGATTATCATAACATATTGAAAATATGGGAACAAGCATATAATGAAGTCTTTAAGAAATCTATTTGCCACCCCTTTTTCAAATATTTGGCGACAATTATAGGCTTAATTTGTCGTTTGGAAAATTGAAATGACAGTTTCATGAGCAATGGTTGTCTGCTTAGTGTCGTTAATGACCAAAATTGTACTAGTGATGTGGATTTTATGAAACAACTAGCTTTCATATTTATTCTGAGTAGTGTGCAGATGGCCCAATTGAGAGGTATGAAACTAGACTATAGCTAAAAGATATATATAGAAATATGTAGTGGATTACCAAAAGATATTAACTCTTGCAACAAAGATCAACATCATCCATATAAACACACAAGAGGTCTAACGATGTAATGGAATCTTAAACAACTTAAAAGAAAATATATGATTTAAAAGTATTTTAGGAACATTGGATTCAAGTGTAGATTAAGAGGTAATATATTTACTCTTCCATTTGAGTTTGTAGGTACTATGGTGAAATCTTGTTCTTATTTAGTATCTACTATACTACAAAATCTTAAGTAAGGTTACCTAACCAAACATATCCTTTAATATTTTGTTGCAAACTTAGACTAGCTATTGCATCGATTTGATGTGAAACACGTTTTCCTGCAAGGAGATTTGGACAAAGAAGTGTATAATGGATCCTTTATTAGATTGTAACATAACTTGAAATATTTGTAGCACGTTCTTTTGGGGCGTTAACATAACGTCTGTTAGGCACATTTATCCATGCATGCACGTTTGCAACAAGTATATGTGATCTCATCACTTTTGCTAGATTAGTAAAATCGTCTGGCATGCTTTAGACAATGACGTGACGATCTAGAATGTATTGCATTTCAGTCACAGATTGGGAGGGTCGGGAGTCGAGATGAGACAAAATGGGTATCGTCCACACTAATTCGCACCTTTATTTAGAAATATTGATGTTCCTATCTTCCCCCTAACAACCGGAATACATCATCAAAGTTCCAATATACAAAACAAGCGATTAAGAGAATATATGTCAAGGGCTATAAATAGCAAATGATCGAAAGAGAATCATAACTAACATAGTTCCATCCTTATTTGTGAGCCCATTTTGGTATGTTTTGGTGGTGCAATTGGCACATAAACAACACACCCAAAGATGCATAAGGGCAAAACATTACGATTGCATCCAGTAACTAACTATAACGTGGGGTAGGGTTGGGTGGAAATGGGTTGTACGTGGAGTTGCATGGATGCCTATAATATTGCATAGCCCTATGCAAAAACAGGTGGCTTGTTGTGCATGACCAAGGACTTTGCAATCATTTAAAGACATTTAATGAACGCTTTTTCAAAACCATTTTGGGTGAGAACATGGGGAATTAGATGTTTAACTTCAATACCTGAGTCATGCCATAGTCATCGAATATTTTTTATGTAAACTCTCCAGCGTTATCTACTTGAAACGACTCTATGGGATAATTAGGGTGGTGAACCCGCAATTTAAAAATTTGCGCCAAGAGTTTAGTAAATGTAGCATTTCTTGTGGACAATAAGCAAACACATGATCATCTTGTCAATTCATCAACCAAAACCATAAAGTATCTAAATGGTCCATACGGTGTCCTACTGGTCGACATATCCCCTTGTAGTATTTGAAGAAAATCATTGAGAGTTCGTAATAATCTTTACAGGAGATGGTCTAGTATTTAAATGAAGGAAAAATTTGTGAAAAAAAGTTCATTTGAGCAACATCTATGCATGCAATTAGTAATTAAAGGCGGAAGCATGCTTGTCTGCCCTCAAAAACAAAACTTTACCCATGAAATTCAAGGCCTAGTAGTTGTGGTGAACTAAGACTCAACTCAAATCTTAAAGAAAAGAGTTGAGAAACTTTTATACCATTTAAGCACCTCTTTGCTTAGCAAAGGATATTCACCCAAGAGAGAGGGCCTTCATTCCTTACTTCTTAGCTTCATGAATTTCTTGGAGGAGGATGGTTGAATGGATTCTCTAAGTTCCCAAGAAAGGGAACCTCTAAGTTTTCACACCAATGAGGGACTTAAAGAAGAGATAAGTGACATTGGAGGAGGATTGATACTAGTAAATCCCCTCCAAGGGGGTCGGCCTCCTAGATAGAAAAAGAGAGCTTTTGTTCTCTCCAATTTCCTTAAAAGAGAACCCTAGTGAATTTTAGCTATAAAGTCATTTATACAGTCACTTCACTTAAGTGACAAAAAGAACCAAAAAACTTTCATTCATGATATGGCCGACCTTTTAAAGGCTTGGTTTGTTCAGGCCATTTTGAGTCTTTAGTCATTAAGTTGTCATACAACTTAAGTTAATGGGCTTGGCGGTCCATTAGGTTCCTTTTAGCGAGGTAGTGGGCGATTAGAACTCTTTAAATCGATTGTGAATTGAAACTTACTTTCAATTCTCCCTTTAGTGATTAAACACCTTTAGGGCTTCCATAAACCATGAGTGACACCTAGCAGTATGTCATGACTACCCAAGCTAATCAAAAGAGGTAGAGAACCTATTTAGTTTGGGATAGTTTATTCATGTCTACTATCCAATGTGATTCTCTTACTTATATGATTACCTTGAATGTGATTTGGAACAACTTCCTAAATCTCATTCAAACTCTTGCTAGAGATTCTCAATCATATCATAGAGAATTCTCCTTCAAACGGTTTAAAGGTTAGAGATCCCTTGTTGTGCATTTACTTGCCTCCATGGCTAAGTGGCTTAACCCCAACTATGTCGTAGACACCTTCTGATGGAGTGACTTTGACATTGTCAAAGATCAATGATCTAACCATAAGACACCTATGATGACTTAAGTCAAATGACTACTTTGCATTATCCCAACCATGAGTTCTCATGTGACATGAGTATGAGAACTCCTTGTTGATCGCGTTCAACGGATTCATTCCCTATTGAGCACCTACATGTTTGTCTTGATGTCAGTCACACCAATAACTCGAGACTAGTCACTCTCTCTCTTCCAAGGAATACAAGTTATAATAGGGAAGAATAACTAGAATTAAATTTAATCTAGGATTTATACAATCACACTTAAACAAGAATTTTATAACATGAAAGAAATTCTGAATCTTTGGAATTAATTCATATTGACATTTGTGAGTTTGAAAGAATTTTAACTCATGGAGGAAATAGATACTTTATCACTTTTATTGATGATTATTCCAAATATACTTATGTTTATTTGATGGGAAAAAAAGGTGATGCTCTTATAAATTTAAAGAGTTCCTCCTTGAAGTTGAAAATCAACTGGGAAGAAAAATTAAAAAACTTCAAAGTGATAGAGGGAGAGAATATGAGTCTTCTGAGTTTAATTCCTATGTACAATCATTAGGACTAATACATGAAACTACACCACCATATTCTCATGCATCTAATGGTGTAGTGGAAAGAAAAAATAGAACTTTGATTGATTTGACAAATATTATGCTAATTGATTCAGGTGCTCCTTCTAATCTTTAGGGCGAAGTTGTTTTAACTGCTTGTTATGCGTTGAACAGGGTGCCACACAAGAAAACAAAAATTACACCTTTTGACATATGGAAAGGTCATAAACCAAATTTGGGATATTTAAGAGTGTGGGGCTGTTTAGCCTATGTAGAATTAACTAATCCAAAAAGGCCTAAATTAGGTGCTAAAGCTACTACTTGTGTTTTTCTTGGATATGCTCTAAATAGTACAACTTATAGATTTCTTGATATTGTTTATAATGTTGAGGGAAATTCACTTACTTTGAAAGGTACTTTATCATCATCTGATGCTATTATTTGGAAAGAAGCTGTAAATGATGAAATATAGTCGCTAATTTCTAATAATACTTGGAAATTGGTAGATGTACCACCAGGTTGTTAAACTATAGGGTGCAAATGTGTCCTTAGAAAGAAATTCAAACCAGATGGAAGTATAGATAAATTCAAAGCCAGACTTATTGCAAGGGGCTTTAAACAAAAAGCTGATCTAGATCTCTTTGATGTTTTTTTCTCTAGTTACTAAAGTAGCATCCATTAGATTCTTGATTGTTATTGCTTCTATTCATGATTTGATTATTCATCAAATGGATGTGAAAACAACATTTTTGAATGGAGATTTGAATGAAGAAATCTATATGGACCAACGTGAAGGTTTTATTGAACCTCACCAAGAAAACAAAGTATGTAAGTTGACGAAATCTCTTTATGGTTTAAAGCAGGCACCTAAACTGTGGCATGAAAATTTTGATTCCTGCATGATTAAGAATGGTTATAAAACTAATGAGAGTGACAAGTGCATATATTATAAATCATGGAATGACGCACATGTTATTATTAACCTTTGTTGTTGATTTGTTAATTTTATGTTATTATTAACCTTTGTTGTTGATTTGTTAATTTTAGGCATGAAAATTACAAAAATATTGATCGATATATTGAGAAAATTTTGAGAAAATGTAATTTATTGATTGCAAGCATGTTTCCACTCCTCTTGATTCAAGTGTTCACTTATTTCCAGTTGAAAAAGAAAACGATGTGATTAATCAAAAGAAATATGCTAGCATAATTGGTAGTTTGAGATATGCGACTAATTGTAACTAGACCTGATATTGCATATGCAATTGGAGTGCTTAGTAGGTTTACTAGTAAGCCAGGTAAAGAGCATTGGCATGCCATAGAAAGAGTAGTGAAATATTTACTTGGCACTAAGAATTATGGTTTATTTTATAAAAAAATATCTTACATTACTTGAGGTCTTCAGTGATGCTGACTGGAACACTATGTCAGGTGATTCTTTTTTTACTACTGGTTATATTTTAACATTAGGTGGTTGTGCTTGTTGTTGGAAATCCAAGAAATAGACCATTATTACTAATTCAACCATAGAGGCTGAACTTATTGCTTTGACATCAACCACTCAAGAAACATAATGGTTGAGAGATTTTTATATATCCCACTTTGGGAAGACCAATACCACCTATTGTAATTCATTGTGATAGCACTGCTGCTATTGGCATGGTAAAAAACCATTATTATAACAATAAATCCAGATCTATAAGAAGAAAACATAGTGTCAGGAGATGTCATTTGAGCAATGGTACCATTATTGTGAATTATACTAAATCTGTTGATAATCTAGTAGATCCATTAACCAAGGCCTTGGCAAGAGAAAAGGTCTAGAGTACATTGAGAGGGATGAGATTAAAGCCCCTAAAATCATGAGCCATGTATGAGGACACCCAACCAGGTAATTAGAGATCCTAATAATTGGGTTCAATGGTAAAAAGAATTATATGATGACCGTAAGAGATGCACTATTATTTTTACTCATCCCTATAGTGTAAGTGCATTTATCCTGTAATGCTTTTTTGGAGGTTTATTTAAACTCTTAATAAAATATGTAGCTCGTTTTGAGTGGGATCCTATAATTATTGGAGCATCCTTGACAAATTTTACCTATATGAGTGTGAGAGTGAGACTGCTTTCTATGAGTATTAGGCTTGTTCTGAAATACACTCATGAAAACCGGGATTAGCACAATGTCATAACGTGCTAGATATTAAAGCTCAAATTAACACTTGGGTTATTATGTGTAAGCAGTAATTCTTATTTTCCCTTAAGCACTTGTAGTTCAAGTCTGAGACCACTATCAACTCTGGAGTATGAATTATTGTTTCACAAGTGGAGGTTCAATGCATAGTCACACCTTCATGATGCATAATGATCCGTCTTGGCCAGTATTATTTTCCTTCTTTTCTTCATAACTAATACTAAAAACGAGTGGGGGAACGTTCATTCATTTTTAATATGAAATTAATTAAATTAATTATAATTGTCATTATTTAGTTGTTAGTGAGAAAGTAAGTTTATTTGTCATTATTTGTCGTTAGTGGGAAATTAAGATGGAGTCTTTAGCTTTTCATCTTTTGTAACTCTTGTAACCTTTTTTCTTTGTCAATTTTTGTTTATTATCCTATTCACTAAGGGTGATAATAAACATATAATTATTAGCATGTTTCCATAGTCTTTTTATTTATGATCCCACTACCAATTTCCTGATAACTACAATCTTTATTCCTCCATACTTTGTATCTTTCACTTATATTGGCCAAAGAAGGGTGTTCTTGTGGTGGAGTTTTGGATTCTTCTCTTTTTGTGTAGAAATGTTTGAGTCAAACACAATTTAGTTGGGTTGTTGTATCCTGGAGGGGATAAGTCAAGAGATATACTACTGCACCGGTTCATGAACTTTTGTAAAACTACAGTGGGCTTGAATCTCCTTAAAGAGAGCGAGATACCCGTGCTTCAACCTAATTGTCTATGTGCTTTTTAGAAGAATATTACAATTTTCTTGTAACTTTCCCACCATCTAAAAAGTTTATATTCTTGTTTGGTAGTAATGTTATTGTAATAGAATTTTAGAGTGGTGGGGGTGGTTGAGGCGATGGTGATTGCGACAAGGGTAAAGGTGGTAATTGCGGGGCATATGGCACTTGTGACAACAATTGTACCGGTGGTGGTAGGATACGGATGATGGCAATAGTAGGGAGATGAGGGGCAATGGTTATGCGAGTGCTAGTGGTGTAAATGGTGATTTTAATTTGCAGGGAGAAGTGGTGGCAACGGTTATTGGGAGGTGGCGGAGATGGTGCTGGTGATGGTGGAATTGGTGGCAGTGTAGGTAATGGTGATGGCGGCAGCGGCAGTAGTGTGTGGTGGCAGCCGCGATGGTGTGTAGTTTGTGGTAATGGTGACACTAGTAGTAATGGTATGAACAATAGTGGTTGTGGTACTTGATTGTGATGATCATGATAAGGTGGTGGTGACATATATGCCTTTTTTTCCTTCTTAAAACTCTACCTTTGTTTTATACACACGTTTAATTTTTTATTTGTTTTTTTTTATTTGAGTTGCTAGGTAGACCAACTTTTTAGATCACATTTGCAAACCATGTGTTGTGTCACCAATAGAAAATAAGAAAGTTAATCAACACTTAAGTAATAATCCAATCATCAATAACTACGTCATATGGTTTAAAATTTTAAATAGATAGTTTTTTGAACATTACCTCTTTTTTTTGGGTTATGTTTTTGGAAAACACAAGAACCAAATTTGATGTTTTAGAAAACTTATGTTAAATATTGTTTTTCACGTGTTCCATTTTTTGAGTTTATCTTTAAATATAACATATCAAAACATTTTACACCCGTTATTGAATCTGTAAAACGAAAAATTATTTTGCAAAACATTACCAACACAAACCCTCATTTTTCTAAGTGCTACTATCATTCTAGGCGTTTTTTTTTTATTTTTTTTAATTACTCATTCCAGTTAATGTTGTCGTGATTAGGCCTAGCAAACAGGTCGTGTCTGTCGTGTTCGTGTCGTTTTCGTGTAACATCTGTTATCTTAACGGGTTGTGTCGTGTCACACCCGTTATCTTAACGGGTCCTTAACAGGTCAGGTCACTTTACTTAAAGTGACCCGACCCGTTATGACCCGTTAAGAAAAAAATATTTTTTTCTTAAATTTGCACTACCACACATTGCCACATAAATATTACTTCAAAACAGTAAAACACATTTGTCGTTTAAGTACAATATCTACACTCGAAAATAAGAGCCTAATAAAAAAATAATACATACATTACTAATCTATTACAAAATTGAAGATCGAATTTATTCATTGTATTCATATAGGGTCAAGGAGTATAGCTGTTAAAAATCATCAAAATCGGAGTTAAAATAACCGTTAAATCATGATTTTTTGTTTTATAACCGTCGAAAAGTTTTGTGTCGTTGCTTGATCTTTGAATGTTTGTGTATGCGATCTCGAAGTATATACAAACATGTTTGATGGTTGGATTGTTGAAACTAGTTTCGTAGAATGCGTATCTCATCAAAACAATAGATTCACTAACACTACTTAAGAGTTTATTCATACTTTTATTAAGTATAACATAAGATTTTGTGGTATCCACTAGTGTAAATATTTTAATTTGAAGATCGAATTGAATCATTGTATTCATATAGGGCTTAGGAGTGTAGCTGTAAAAAAATCATCAAAATCGGAGTTTAAATAACCGTTAAATCTTGATTTTTCGTTTTATAACCGTCGAAAAGTTTTGTCCCGTTACTTGATCTCTGAATGTTTATTTTTTTGCAATTTTTGGCATATGCGATCTCGAAGTATATACAAACATGTTTTACGGTTGGATCGTTGAAACTAGTTTCATAGAATGTGTATCTCATCAAAACAATAGATTCACTAACACTTAAAGAGTTTATTCATACTTTTATTAAGTATAACATAAGATTTTGAGGTATCCACTAGTGTATATATTTTAATTGAAGATCGAATTCAATCATTGTATTCATATAGGGTCAAGGAGTGTAGCTGTAAAAAATCATCAAAATCGGAGTTAAAATAACCGTTAAATTGTGATTTTTCTTTTTATAACCGTCGAAAAGTTTTGTCCCGTTACTTTATATCTGAATGTTTTTTTTTTTGCAATTTTTGGCATATGCAATCTCGAAGTATATACAAACATGTTTGACGGTTGGATCGTTGAAACTAATTTCGTAGAATGGGTATATTATCAAAACAATAGATTCATTAATACTTAAGAGTTTATTCATACTTTCATTAAGTATAACATAATATTTGTAGTATCCACTAGTGTAAATATTTTAAATCTCACCCAGCAGCTATTTCTTACTTTCCCTTTTCCACTCTATGGTGGAGTCGACTTTTCTGCTCCTTCGGAGCCGTCGGTGCCTAGCGAGAAAATGAATCAACGCAATTTTGGCTAATAAGAAGGGGTCGAGTGAAGATCGAATTCAATCATTGTATTCCTATAGGATCAAAGAGTGTAGCTGTAAAAAAAATCAAAATCGGAGTTAAAATAACCGTTAAATCGTGATTTTTCATTTATAACCGTCGAAAGGTTTTGTTCCGTTACTTGATCTCTGAATGTTTGTTTTTTGCAATTTTTGGCATATGCGATCTCGAAGTATATGCAAACAAGTTTGATGGTTGGATCGTTGAAATTAGTTTCGTAGGATGCGTATCTCTTCCCATCAAAATGGTAGATTCACTAACACTTAGAGTTTATTTATACATTCATTAAGTATAACATAAGATTTTGTGGTATCCACTATTGTAAATATTTTAAATTGAAGATCGAATTCATTCATTGTATTCATATAGGATAAAGGAGTGTAGCTATAAAAAATAATCAAAATCGGAGTTAAAATAACCGTTAAATCATGAATTTTCGTTTTATAACCATCGAAAAGTTTTGTTTGGTTACTTGATCTCTAAATGTTTGTTTTTGCGATTTTTTGCTGATGCGATCTCGAAGCATATACAAACAAGTTTGACGGTTGGATCATTGAAATTAGTTTCGTATAATTCGTATCCCATCAAGTTCAATGATGTGTGTCTATATATATATATATATTTATTTATTTATTATGTTGATTTAAATCTATTTATTTTGTACGTATAATTGACCGGTATATGGAGTAGTACATCACGTGTCATTATAAAAATAGTGGGATATGTGTGATAAAAAGTTAATAACTTAAAAAATAAAATTTCTCACCACTTCTATTAAAACACATGATGTAATTTGTGTTCCCGTTACAATGAAAAATTTTTCAAGAAAAAAAGAGAGAGAGAGATAGGTAAATAACGTACACATGTTAGGAACACAGATGTCGGATCTTATCCTAACAGTAACAATTAACAAGTGCACTCTTGAGATGAGAGAACTACGATGGAAAAACCCACCCTACTTCTAGTAGCAAGCAAAATAGCACTAGGTCCCATCTTTCCCTCTCTTTTTTGTTTTCTTTTCTTATAATTTTCATTTTTCCCTCCCTTTTTCTTCAAAGGGCGGATGCATCATGCATATTAATTATTATAGTTTTTACTCTCATCTTTCCCTCTCTTTTTTGTTTCCTTTTCTTATAATTTTCATTTTCCCTCCTTTTTTCTTCAAAGGGTAGAACGGTGGATGCATATTAATTAATCATTATTATAGTTTTTAGGGCTATAAAATTTAATTTAAAATTTAATATATATATATATATATATAATTATTATAGTATTTTTTAGGGTTATAAAATTATTAAATTAATATTCTGCTTATCGTGTATCGTGTTATCCACGTGTATATCCGAACCAATCCGTTATCTTAACAGGTGCTTATCGGGTTACCCGATAACGATCTGATTCGTTATCGTGTCGATCCGAACACCTATTAATTTCGTGTCGTGTCGTGTCGAGTTATCGGGTCATGTCAGAAATTGCCAGACCTAGCCGTGGTGGTTGTTTGATACGAACTCCAAGGTCTGGAGACAATGAAGTATGCATATCACTTACTTCCTGCATTTACCCAAACAAAATTTAATAGAATACATCACTCTTCTGTACTTCATGGAAAAGAAAAATCATCCCTTTGGAACAAGGCATCAGTAACTACACACAAGTGAACTTTGTGGAATTCTTTTTGGAGGAGGATGTGATAGAAACCTGCTCCAATAAATCGAAACCACGACAATTACTATAATCAATTCATAATTTAATGCACCACAAAAAACACCACTTATGGATGAGTGATTCAATTTCAGTAGTAAGAATTAGGGTGGATGGAGAGGGTGGCACGGTTGTAAACTGAAAACCCTGTCAATTATATTCAAGTAAAAGATTAGTATGATAAGGAAATAGGTAATTAATCAAGGATGTAACTAGTTGCCAGTATTATACTCTTTTTTGACAAGTGAGAAAAATAATCATATTAAATGCATTTAAATTAGAGATAGACGGAGGAATTCGGATACAAGTGGTGAAATATACTAGCCAGCTTGACTAAATCTAAGTCTATGTTACTATTTTTATGCTCAAGGATTGGATTTGAAAACCCTAGCTAGCTGCAAGCATAAGAGTGGAGATCGTTAAAGATGGAGGAGGATGGTGGGCTTGGAAAGGAGAGAGTCATGTCGGAGAAAGACATAATAAAAGCGCCATGTGTGGCAGACAAGGTTGGTGAGAGATTAGAAGGGATTATCTGGGAGGGATGTAAGGGGGGAATTAGACGGTAAAATAATTAACGTGGGATTAGGGTTTGCGAGGTATACAATGTGCAAGCAAACAAAAACCCCTTTGTGGGTCTCTAGCTAGCTAGCTCACTCAGATATCATAAGGTCAATGCCTCAATATTTTTCAATATTATCTTATCATCACACACTCATAATTTCAGAATCTCACGAGAATTTGGAAAATCCAGGGACAAAATATTTTGTTTTTATTACTATTATATATATTATGTGCTTCCAATATGTAGAAAATTTAAGCTAATAAGTACAAACCCTATATTGGTTTATATATATGCATATATGTTCTATTGACTGCTGTACTGTGAAAAATACAAAAAGGTATATAAAAAATTACAAAAATAGAGAGAGAAGAGAACCAAGGAGCGAAGAGGGTGGGGGGAAAGGAATCAGGAAGAGGGTGTCTTTCTCTCTCTAATATTTTTAATCCCGTCGTCTCCGGAGCAGGGAAACCCAAAGGGACCATAGTTTTTGGTGCATTTGATGGGTTTTGACCAGAGAGGGGAGAGAGGAAAGAGAGTGAGGGACCTTGTGCTCTTTCTTTTCTCCTTCTTCTTCTAGTGTCATTTTCCAAGATATACTCTCGAGAATAACCAAACCCAAATACTATAACTTAAGACTTTCTCTCTTTTTTTCTGGTTTTTCTTTCCATGACTTCTCTCTCTCTCTCTCTCTCTCGAGCATGTCTGTTCCAGAAGATTGCTGTCTTTGTTTGCTTTAGCTCGGTAACCCTTTTAACTTGTTCCTGCACTCAATAATTTGGCCTTCAAAGCACACACACACAACACTTCAAGCCTTCTTCTTTAATTGATAGCTAGCTTTCCGCATATTCTTTTGAAAAAAAAAAAAAAAAAAAAAAAAGAAAGAAAGAAAAAAAGAACCAAATCTCCCCCAAATATCTTGAAGCTCAAAAGAAATTACCTCTACCTTTTTCTTTAATTATTTTCCTCAATTTTCTACACTCACGAAGAAAAGAGAGGCTAGCTAGTATTTGGTTTAGTAAAGTAGCGAATCAGAAAATGCCCTTGGAAGGGATTTTCATAGAACCCTCTACAACCGGAACTACTAGTTCTCAAATTCCTGATCTTTCTCTTCATATTAGTCCTCCCAACACTACTTCCTCTAATTCATCATCAATTTTCAATAATAAAACCACTAATGAACCCCAAAATCCCACTACCCAAGCTCACACTGGGCTATCCCTTGGGCGATGCTTCACCGGCGGAGCTCACGAACAAGAACCACCACAAAACCCATATCAACAACAAAGTTTTCATCTTCACAGTTCCAACAGTCATTTAAGCCACTTAAATCACGGCGTTTCGCTGCTTGATGTCTCATCATCGGAGCGTTTAAGGCCGATTAAAGGGATTCCTGTCTATCATCAGAACCGTTCATTCCCTTTCTTGCCTATGGACAATATTATCACAAGAGATCATCACAAGGATTCCAAGATGTGCTTTTACCCAGGACCTCTTCCACCTTCCTTTAACCATCCTTTTCCTTCAGCTGCCACCCATAACACGCAGTCTACACCTTATTTCGGAGGAGGAGGAGCCACCGGCTTGGAGCTCATGTCAAGATTTACCGGGTTCTCACCAGTGGATGCGTTTAAATCAAACAACCAACTGCACCACCACCACCATCTTCATCATCACAATCAGTATGGAATTGGAGGAGTTGGACCTATTTCTGAGGGTTCTCATCATGGTATTATGAGATCGAGATTCTTGCCAAAGCTACCGACAAAGCGGAGTATGAGAGCTCCGAGGATGCGATGGACAAGCACTCTCCATGGTAGATTTGTTCATGCTGTTGAGCATCTTGGTGGCCATGAAAGTAATCAATTATTCAAACCCCTCTTTTTTACTTCATTTCTTAATATATATTTGGAAAAAAAAAAGAAGTAATTCCCTTTTAATTCCTTCATTTCTTGTTCTTAATTTTCTTCTTTTTCTGGCTTAAATTTTTGTTATGATTTTAAGGAGCTACTCCAAAGTCAGTTCTTGAGCTCATGAATGTCAAGGATCTCACTCTAGCTCATGTCAAGAGCCATTTACAGGTAGCAAGCTACTCTCTCTCTCTCTCTCTCTCTCTCTCTCTCTCTCTCTCTCTCTCTCTCATGTGGCACGGTTACCAATGCGGAGCTGTGAATGAACGAACGAAAGAGTAGTAAGCTATGATATTTGTATTGAGTTTGTCTGAAACTTCTGGACTACTACAGTACTGTCTTCCCTCTCTCTGTGTCTGCTTTATTTCAGAGTAAATTTTAAAAAACAAATGCATGTCATAAAACAGACAAAAGTAGCCATCATTTCCCAATAATGAAGTATTGTTCATATAATTATTTCCTTATCCAACATCAACCTCGTGATTAATGTGTCGTCCTTCCATCTTTATTAATTCATACATGGAAACCAAGACAGTCCCAGAAGCCCGCGGAGAGAGAAACCTAGCTACAAATTAAGAGATCTGAATTATATTAACTAGGTGATTAATTAATGGGAAGGGGAATAGTTTTATGATTTTTATGTGAGTTTTTATTTAGACATTGAATTTATAATTATTATTAATTAAATAGCCGATGACTTTTGCAGATGTATCGAACTGTTAAGACCACTGACAAGCCTGCAGCTTCTTCAGGTAATTCGTATTGCTAACCCTTTTACCTCTTTTTCTGATTTTTTGCTCCTTTAGCAGCCTTAACTAGTTAACTTTTTCTTACTTATTACCCTTCACTTCACATTAATTTTTTACCGCACAAATTTATAAATCTTTGCTTTCCTTTCCTCCTGCTTTCCTTTCCTCCTGTTATTTATTTTCCTTCTAATTGTACTAAACCCTGTCGTAGATAGATAGAGCTAGCTAGGGATATGTATATCTATGTGTGTGTGTGTGTGTGTGTGTGTGTGTGTGTAGTCAACATTTGACCATAAAACCTAGTTTGCTAATACATATATGCACTCACATGCATCCCGTGCTTCCATTCCATGAAGACATCATGTCATCATGTCATATACACATAATATTATTGTACCATATTCGAATAATACAATGTACATTGTACATATCGCTTAAATAGAAATAATTAATACGGGTGTAACTTGATTAATTTTGATTTGTTTTCCCTTGACATTAAGGGCAATCGGATGGATCTGGCGAGGACGACATACTCTCTCCGATTAGCAGCGCAACGGATCATCATGGACTACACAATACTCAACAGTTTCCGGAGCAACGAGGACCGTCTGATCAGTCTGTGAGACCAGACGTGGACTACACTTCCAGTACCACTCTTTGGAGTAACTCGTCAAGGTAGAGTCCTCATCACACACTCTCTCTCTCTCTCTCTCTAATGTTATATATACGATGCTATATGTATATATATGCCTGAACTTTTTAATTGTGATTTTTTTTTTTTTTTTTTTTTTTTGTGTGGGGGAACTTAAATTATAACCGTACTATAGGTGATTCCCTTCTTTGCTTTTGCATGGTACCTTATGTAGCTTAATGCAAAACCACGTCCACCATTTTTTTAAAGAATAAAAGGGTTCCCGGCTGTGGCCAAGCAGCTTTTGCTTTATTTTCTGTTGGTTATTTTCCTCTTTCTTCGTCTTTTCTCTTCTGCAAGATTTTCTTTGGTTGATTAAGAATTCTTATTAAAATATAGCTAAGACTCGCACTGACAAAAATCAAAGTAAGAATAAAACAATATATTCCATTATACAAAATTACAAATAAACTAAAGAAACAATTTTAGATCAATATTCTTTCCTTTAAAAAAAATTCCAGCTCAAATAATCAGATTTGTGGCATCAGCTTTGATGGGTTTTAAAGAAAAAGCAGCAAACACAATCAGAATCGTTAGCTGAGATAACAGAAAGCAAATACAGTTACACTTTTTCTGTTTTCTTGAGAATTATTAATTTAACTTGAGAGCTGTTTCCTTATGTTACTGATATTATAATCTGGTTCTTATTCTTTCCACGAAGACATTGCAATATATGACCAAAAATGTCATTCCCTCTTGCTCTTGCTCCCCACCTTTTTCCGAAGTTCGAATAACTATATGTATTTTATAAACTGTACTCCACCCTTGACATATCATCTCAAATGTCTTTTGGCTTCTCTTTAACTAAAACAAAAAGATAAAGTCTTATTTTTGTATTTCGTTTTAATAGTTTATTTCTTTGAATAAACTAAATTTAAGAAAATCTCAGAGCAACAAACTCTTGAGGGAAGTGTTCCTTAATTATGCGCACTCATACCGACGTATCATATACCCAATAGTAGCAACTTGAGTCCTGCTAGTTGCCCATACGGCTTTTGGGATGATCTAACTAGGTGCCATATTCGGAGGACAATAACCAATACATGCATGGCAGGAATGTGAAATTTATGGAGACGAAGTATGCGAATGGCGATCACAACTAATAACGGAGAGATATGCTCCAATGCCACTCTTGGCATGTGGATCGACTAGTAGTATAGCCTCGGCATCATGGCTATTAGGTTAGGGAGCTAACTGTAACTTCTATCCCACCAGCTATAGCTACATATACAGGAGAATTACTTGTGGATATGCTACTAAACATGCTCAGACGCACTAATTAACTCAACTCGTTCAACAATTGTAAAGTTAGTTGCAAATAGAAGATCAGTTGGATGAATTGACAAGGGTTTATGCATAATTTATAGAGGATTTAGATGAGTCAATTGTAAAGTTAGATACGTTAAATTGAATTTTGTAATCCTCGCCATGAGTGAGGAGAATAAATCTTTCCTAGGCTTTGATACCATGGTGACTAGAAGATTTAGAGAATGAAAGCAAGCAGATTGAGAAAACCTTTGAAAGAATTGAAAGCTCTATATTTGGTATCTAATAAGAATGATTACATGGTAGTGATCAGTACATCAATGAGTAGGTATATACCCAGATAGTAAAGCAACCAACTCTTATTAATCAAGAGAGTTAATGAACTAATGCTTAACTAGTTATAACAAAATAGTAATTAACAACTAACTATACGTGCAACACGTGTACTCTCTCAGCACTTGAGTTATCAGAAGACCGAAAAATGGCGGGGTATGTGCATTGATTGAAGAAATCCTGAAACTCATTTAAGCTAGAAGAGATCATCTCTTGTGTCACGTCAAGCATGTACGTCATTCTTCTTGTGCCTCATCATGCCCGATTTTGCCTAGTTTTGGGAGAATCCTGGTTGTGGCCCCAGGAATACCACAATCGAATGCAACATTATTCTGTCTGTGCTTTACTCATATGGTAGCTTAAATGGGCTTAGCTAGATACTAAATTAAAGACTAATAAGGCATTTTATTTAGAAAGTTGATGAATGTAAATAAAATTATAAAATGCATAATTTTAGTTCGATATACATTATTATTTCATTATCTGAATCTTTTGGAGCGTCTGCTAGTTATCATAGCTAAGTTCACCAAGTTCATCTTTTAGAGTTCTATTGTATAGTCTATTTTGGAGTATTTGGAATTTACAATAGGTTTATGTGATGTTTCTTATGGTACCCTAGGCTAAACTGTGCACCCGTCATTAAGTTAATCCGTCCTTTACCTTCCTATGTTTGGTAGAGCTTGACTATTTGGGATTTAGGGTTTGAATTTTGCTAGTTTGTGAGATTTGAGTGTATTGAGAATTCTCCTTTATGAATTGTGCTTAGAGTAGGTAATTATTTGAAAATTCAGGAGACATTATTTCGTTTTCAATTTGTAATAATGTTCTTCTTTTGTGATATTTGAGTTGGGGCTTTCAGTTGTTGAACATGAATATTCTAACAGTGACTATTCAAGCAATGACCGAAAGGAATGGTCCGTACTTTATAAGGATCGCCATGAACCTTTGGAGCGAATGGTTGATGAAGGTTGAGTGTGAAATAGTGGGCCGTGCTTTATAAGAACTAACATGATTGTGAAAATTGTGTTACAAGACAACAACATTTGTGTTAAATGGCTGGTGGAGGCATAGTGAACCCAAAACTTAGCCTAACGAGTGGCCCTTTTTACTGGAGACCTTCTCCTCAACTTTACGGAAGGTTTAGTTTTAGTTGCCATAAAGGTCTAAAAGATTCCACACATCATATAACGGGACAATATGTTATATATTGATCTTTTGTGCTATATATATCACTTGAAATTTGATTTGAATTTGGTGCTAAAGTTGTTTTTCTCCATGAAATTAATCTCTGTAGTAGAGAGGAGTTTCCACATGCTAATTCTCATGACATGGACGGGCAAATACCAGCAGTATCATCCCAATTACAGAAAATGTCTGGTCATAAAATTCAGGTACTAAATCAATGTTTTCAATTTTCATAATCATTTAACCAACTTCAATAACGCCTGTATAGAGAACATCCACCGTACGAGCATTCGTGCAAGAGCATGCATAGTAGCCCATTAGGACCTATAAAAGTTAAAAGTTGTGATGATTTTCATTTAGATTGACGAAGCTCATTTTTCCTTCTTGCTAGCAAATCTCAGTCTAACGTAGACAAAGTTAAAAAGAAAAGTTTATGCATACCAACCACACACAAACGGTTAGGAATTTCATATTTGACAACCAAAAAGAAAGTGAGATGTGAGCCCATTTCTTGCCTCTAGACCAAAATAAAGCATAAACTCAATCCCACATTCCACACATTCGTACACTCTAAAAGCTGTTGAGAATGAGTTTCCCATTGATGGGGGGATGAACCTTGCATGGGCTTATAAGAGGTTGGGCTACTCCCCATATTGTCAATTGGTTTTATGGTAGAACCTCAATTTTTTTCATGGTATCAGAACAGGTTGTCTCACGTGTGAAGCCAAACGGCCACATGTGCTCCACGTCACCCCGTTGTGTTGTCCACGTGTTAGGCTCGAAGATTCGCTACACATGAGGGGGCGTGTTAAGAATGAATTCCACATTGATAGGAGTGCATGGACTTATAAGAGGTTGGGCTACTTCCCATATTGTCAATTGATTTTATGGTGAGACCTCAATTTTCTTCAAAAGCTAACACGAAATCCTAGCTTCCTTCTGAGCCCAAAAAATTGTATATCCCCTCTCTCCCATGCAATCTTCATTTACTCAGTTCCAAATGGCCACCATCGCCACTGTGCGTCCCTTGCTTGAGGTCATTAAGGCCTCCATTTGCCCGACATAGCCACCTTCCACTTTCTGTTTTATACTCATTAGAATCGAAAGCAATTATCTGGGCCTTATAGTACTTGTTTTTGTATTTGTCATCATATGATCTAGTCTGATGAGAGAGAAACACAAAGACTCATAAGGTCGTCCCATCAAAACTTTTCTCCCGCATGGAGCATCTCTTCACATGCACACCAATGCATTTAATGCATAAATTTTGGTATAACATACTCCTGGATGTCTTACAGGAATGTGATTCAGACAACCTGAAGAGCTATTTGGGATCTAATTTTGATACCAGAAATCCAAGCTTGGAGTTCACGTTAGGCAGACCGGACTGGAATGGCAAAGCACATGACTGATTCAGTTTCCATCTTTTCATGGTTTACTTACTCTCTTGGAATCAAAGTGTTAGAAGAGGTTAGTTGAGTTATTTGAGTGGATAGAAATTCTTTTAGGATTTCTATGACGAGCGGCTATATCATATGTAGTTGCTTAAGTTTCATTAGTCCTTTAACTGGGAGTAATCACATAACAATGGTGGTTTGTTTCACCTCCTCAAACCCATTATGGCTATGTATATCCCAGCCATCCATGTCAGCCGGAAACTTGGAATTTTCCTGGTGAATTCCAGCTTTGGTTTCGTGCAAAAATCAGTGTAAGTTAGACGGAAATTCGTGATTTTTGTGTTTGATAAAATGAGAGTTTACAACATCATACTTGTAACTGTTGGCAGTGGGTTTTTTTCTTTACCAGAAATGCTTGTATTTCATTAGTTTGACATCGTCTTTGTTGTTGCCCAAGTACTTGTTGTATCCAACCATAGTTGGCTGGGCTACTGATACAGTAACGATTAAAACTCTGCTATAGCTAATTAGCCATGGTGTTTGTCCCTACCAATTTCAAAATTTTCTTAATCCGGAAGATTTATTTATTTGATTATATCTTCTCTTCCCCATGCAGTTCTAGTGTCGCATGAGGTGATAGCGTACTTTTGGCCATCAAATAAAAAAAATGCGGATTCATTGCTCCAACTAGGGTTATAAGAGTTCACTTGTTTTTAGCTTATTCAACCTCAATTCGTAATTGAAATGAATTGAGCTAGAACAAAACATAAATTAGGCTCCTTTAAAATTTGAGCCAAGCTTGAACTTTGATATGTTCAACATATATAAAACTCGTAAACAACTTATACTTTTTTGTGATACAGCTTGATTTGGTTTGAGTTTGGCTCATAAATTAATTTTACTTTATCTTTAGGCTTAAATGTCAAAATGGTCCCTGTGTTGTATCCCTTTGGCCAATTTAGTTCATGTATTTTTAATTTAGCCAATTTAATTCTAATGTTTGAGAGAGTTAGCCAATGTCATCCTTTTAGTTAAATTGCGGTCAAAATTTTTTCTTAAAATTAGTTTTCTGAATTTATA
The DNA here is from genome assembly GCF_041283825.1 of Pyrus communis. NCBI lineage: Eukaryota > Viridiplantae > Streptophyta > Magnoliopsida > Rosales > Rosaceae > Pyrus > Pyrus communis. Next base: position 25,818,770 of record NC_142573.1, on the reverse strand, counting down.
AGGGTTTTGAATCTATTAAAAAAATTTAAAGTTGATTAGCATATTGTTAATATTCCATAAAAATTGATTAGAATCCACGAGCTGTTGCCCCAATGGTAAAGGGCAAATTGCGAGGCTTCCTTCAACTAAAAACTGGAGGTCTCGGGTTCGAAACCCGATGCTGGAATGGAAGCTAGACTTGTAGCCAGGGGGAAGCTAAAATGCCTCTATTAGTCTTTCTGGCCCCCGGAAGGGGTGGATAACCGTGGCTTGCCACTAATTGTCCCCCTTTTTAAAGAAAATAAATAAATAAAAATTGAGGAGGAAGATCAGGATATTTCGACAAAGTTGAAGGACTAGAGGAGAGGGATGTTGTGGGAGATAGACTTGGCAATTTTTTATACGACCTGTTAATTCAACCTAAAACGACACAAAAATAATGAATTTCAGGTCAATACGTTAAGTAATTAGGTCATTATCGGATCATACATTGAAAAACCATTATGAACAGGTTTTATTAAGTTTACCCGCAAGTAACCATTTCAACCCATTACAAAAAAAGTTAGTTTGATAAATTTAAACTACTAAAAAAAAATTCCAAAGCATAGTAGTGACAGTATTCAATCTCACATAAATGAGACTAAAAAAATTCCAAAGCACATTAAAAAAACCAGGGACTCTACCGAGTCCAATCCACTAGTGCACATAAGGTTCATATAAAGTAGGGTAAATTACATTTTACCCCCTTGGGTTCGGGTCCAATTTTGATTTCTTACGATATCTTTAAAACATTTCAATTTCATACATCCGTTAGAAAATCTGTTAAGTTAACCGTTAAATGATGACGTGATAAATATAGGGTCCCAATTTGTGCTGACGTGGCTACCACATTTGTGCTACGTGGCTAAACACTTAATAAAAATTTTAAAATATTAAAATAAATAAATAAAAAACCACATGGGAATAGTACCTGAGCATGAACCAAAATGGTTCCAGCAGGGACGGCATTTGCAAGCCTCAAAGTGCAGCGAACAGGATGCTAGGCAGCAAACCAGGATGCTTTCCATGCATCATCCCGAAAAGTCCTTTGCAAAAAGGCAGCGAAAGCAGGCTGCTCACTCCAAACCTTTACGGCTGAGTTCGCGACTCGAAGCTTGATCATCTTCTCCACGAGCCACACCAGGTGTTTCCCATTGGTCATTATGGTGTGGAGGTTGAGCCTCTGGATGGCCTCAGTCTCCTCATGGTCGCTGTGACTCCGGGACTCGTGTACTCCTCCATAGACTTCTTGACGACCTTGAAGGTGGCCTAAAATGCCCAATCCAGAACTTGCTTGACCAGATCTCTGGACCCAAACTTCTGCAGCAATTTTTCGACGAAGGCCTTAACGAACTTCATGCTCGGGTTGTGAATCAATGCGAGGAGAAGACCGTACAACATCTCCTCGTTTAAATTGGGGGTTCCAGAAACCCTAGTGATGAGATCTTTGGCTTCGTCTTCGCTCAGCTGAGGGATTAGGGCAAGCACTCGAGCTTCATCATCTTGGGTCCAAGGGACGGCCTCTAGGAATCGGAGGCAGAATCGAATGCAATCCTCGAAGATAAACTTCGAAGCCATTGAAAAGAGGTCGATCATCGTCAACATGGTGGTTATGGCGGAGGTGAGGTTGGGGTGTAGAGGAGTTGGAGGGAAATACGAGCAAAAGGGGTCGACATAACCCGCAGACTGATGTGGCGGATGACATCATCTTGGGCATTAGGGTTCTAGGGCAATGGAAGGGTTACGGGGGAGGTAGGGATGGGGTGGGATGGGATGGAGAGTTGCGAGGAAGGGATCGGTTTTTGGGGGGTTGCGGAGGAGGAGAAGGAGAAGTGGGTCTGGGAATTCTGGGTTTTTTTTTTTATATAATTTTTTTATATTTTTAAAATTTTATTAAGTGTTTAGCCACGTCAGCACAAATAGGAACCTCATATTTGTCACATCATCATTTAACGGTTAACTTAACAAATTTTCCAACGGATGTATGAAATTGAAATTAAATAATAAGTAAATGTATAAAATTGAAATGTTTTAAAGATGTTGTAAGAAATTGAAATTGACCACAAACCTGAGGGGGTAAAATGTAATTTACCCTATAAAGTACCACATCAAGCTCATTTCCTAGATCTAATCCATGAAGCAACTTTATCTTTGTGCAACCTTATTTTGCACGTGATGGAGACAAATTCAGTTTTCACAGGATGTACTCATTTCCTGAGCTCATCACCTTATGGCACTATGAGCAACACATCCAAAACAAATTATGTGATGCTGAAGATGATATGGAATGTAGTTTCAAATGACAAGTCAGTTTCTAGTCAAACAGTTGAAGGGGGAAACTAAATGAGATTCCAATCTAAGGTCTATATGAAGATTTGAAACTGAGATCTAGACCTAGAATGATCCAAACGTTAAACCAGAAATCATATACTGTAGAGTTGACACACAAATTTAATGCATGAGAAAAGGTTATGCAGCTAGGGTTTCTAGTAAAGAACACAAGAGGAAGCTCAAAACTTTTTAATGCACTTTTAGAAATCTAAACTATCTAACCAATGAACAAATGAAGCCTATGACCCTTTTTTTATGGAAGGCATGAATATTTCAGGGGACCAAGGGACACGTGTCAAGTCAAAAACCAATCTTTACAAAGCCGTTATCAGGAAAAAGTTCTCAATTAGCCCATGTGGGTTGTCTTAATATGTGTGTCCAGCTTGAGTGAAAGCAACAAGAAATTTTGACAAGACATGACCACTAGACAAAAAGAAAATTTTAAGCATGAAATGCATATACATGAACAAACCTTTGAGGTGATATGCAACAACCTTGAATATTTGTTTCCAATAACAACAACCCATAATCAGAGTAACTCCTAAAACCTAATTCGAGCATGTGTGGTACAAATTAAAATAATGAATAATGACAAAGAAATTATATAAGTCTAGACTTCACACATATATACGTATACACACATAAAATACATTTTCAAAGGATAAACAATATGTTGTCGTCACTTCATGAAATAAGACAACTCTAGATTTTGTTGGTGAAAAAAACATCCTTGGACTAGTACAGCCATATATTCCACTTAAGTATTTACATTACTGCAATACAATTTCTAGGGTATCCTAATATATACCAACTCATAGAAAAGGAACTCGTGTATCTCGACTAAGAGGCGCACAAAAGTTATAGCACAACCAAATTTGGCAACGAATGCCATTACATTAACTCATTTCCTTAAATTTTCTCTTCCTTTCATTCAACCTAACTATCCATCATTCAAATCCAAAAATTCAAATCCCTCCACTACCAAAAATTATCATTTGCCCGATGAACCTTATTTGGTTAGGCAAACAAACTTTACCTGAATAAAAAAAAGATTTAATCGGGCAAAAGTGGTCAACGTTTAAGTTTTTATTTTTAGATGCTTTAAGCAACAAAAACAATTTGCTAGACAAAGTATTTTTGTTTGGCAATGTTTTGGCTCCAAGGAAAACTTTAGCGTTTATTACGTCGTATCTTGCACAAAGAAAATTCAGTACGTTAGCTTATTGATATAACTATAATTACATACATTCTCATGCCCTTTAGTTTAGATTCTTGTTATGTTTTTTAGTGAATTTAGTTTGTTTCACTTAGTTTAATGTTTTTCTTAGATTTAAAGAGTGAAGATGAAGAAAGAAGAAAAATGAGCACTTTTGCGATAGAAATGAGTTTAGCATGATGGAAGCAGAAGCTTTTGTGTAGTTCAGACAACTTTACGGATTAAACTGTAATTCCTCATAATGAACCAACTGTTGAGCCTTGTACCATTAGAAAGATATGGAAGTTAGCTTTCAGAGGAATTTTAAGGTTCATGATTCCAAGTTTCCTAGAAGACGTTATAGTGATTCTTATACTAGAATTCTGCCAGCAATGCTTACATGGGATTTGCAAAAAGATTTCAGATTTACAAATTTTAATCAAAGGAAACGTGCAAAGCAAATGGAGAGCTATTAGAAGAGTTCAACATTATCCTAAAAGGTTTATAGTTAATATATTTACTAGTTTGGTGCACCACATCATCAATATACCAATCCAAGTAAGAATAGAATTAAAGAGTCTTATTCAAGTAAGGATTACAACATTTATTCAAGACAAAAAGAAGGAAGACAAAAAGGACTTTTGGGGGACCAGATTTGGGGGAATGTGATTTTCGAGTTCAAGGAGAAAAGGAAAGGTCACAGCCGCCAACCATCTATCCTATCCATTTTCATCGTTCGAAAGTTTTTCATGTTTTTAAGATTTGTTTTCATATTCTATGAGTAACTAAACTCTTTTTCTAGGATTAGGATGATGCCCTAGCATGGATGTTTATGATTTTTAATGTTATTGATTAGATTTCTAGTTTCTTTCAGATGAATGCATAATCACTGTTTGAATAGTTACTTTTTATTTGAGTTCTCTGATTGATCACCTTAGGACTTTGCAACTAGTAAGATTGGAAGATGAATTTGAGGCTAAACTTGCAATATAAGTCAATTAGCTTCTTGTGGTTAGGTGTGGTAAATTACATTATTGCTTGACAAAGAATAATGGTTTGCTTGGTTCCCTTGTTTTCTAGAGCATAAAGAGTCCTACTTGTTAAATTTATGCCATAACCAGGATAGACTGGATGTTAGGATATATGACCTCTGCCTAAACTAGGAGAAAATCATTCACTTAAGGAAAACTGTGGTCTAATGTGCCTGACAACTTAGATATGGGAATTACCATCTAAAGAATCAAAAGATCTATTCAATGCATTGAAACCTAAACTAGATTGCTTGTGGTTGATTTTGAATCCCTAGATTCTCACCATTGTTTGTCAAATCTCAATTTTCAACGTTATTATCCCATAGTACTTTCTGTTTACTTTTCTTTTTAATATTGTTTTCGTTTGCTTAAAAATCAAATATTCAAAACAATTCTCTACAATTTCATTGAAATCTTTAGTTTAGATTGAGTATAAGTGGTGTTTGTTTCATTAGATTTTCTTTAGGTTATCAAATATTGATTAAGTAAGAATCTTCGTGGGAATGACACTTGGAGTAAGCCATTATATTCCGATATTCTTGTGCACTTGCAAGTTTACACCACTTATGCGACCTTGCCGACTATGTGTTTCATCGGTTAAACTATAAGGTTCATTGAGCAAAGTGTAACAATGACTTGTCAAAAAAACCACCGAAACTTCATTTGCTCAACATGTTTTCGTCATTGCCCAACAAACCATTTTGTCAAGCAAAATCCTGTTTATTAAAACAGGTTGTGCAGCTTTCTCTTACTTCTTCTCCTTTCTTTCTTTTCTTTCCCTACCTTTGAAAATATGCTCTCTATCCCTTGCCTATAAATGGAGCCAGATGCCTCAATTTTAGGACATTCATCAAATACAATCTCTACAATTAAACAAAACCATGAAGGATTCTTCAATCAACCTAACTACTTTTCAGCACAAACCCAATTACTCTTCAGCAAAACTATCTTAGCTCTTCAGCTACAACCTCAAAGCCTTCTTTCAAAGAAATAACATTGCCTAAGATCACTAAGACCTAAAAAAATTTCAACTATGCCACCTCATGGTATGATTTGGTTGATAAGCAATTCCAACCACCCAGATTTCCTTTACAAGGCGTATGTTTTGTACTAAGTCCTATCCGAAAACGGTGATCTCAATGGACTTTTCTAAATTATCTTACCCTTCATGGCGTGAGTCTTGCTAGAATTTATCTATTATGTTCTTTATATTTTCAGTCAATTTAAAATTCAAGTTATATATCTCAGCCCATCGGCATAGATTTTACTTTTGTGAATGTTTGTAATCTTGGCTCCATCAATGAAATGATTATATTATGCTCCCCATTTTAGTTTCTATTTCACTTTCATTCACTTTTTAGGCAAGTATACATGAAGTTATACTGAATTTTAAGTCCTTATTAGATCGAGGCACATAAAAGAACTTAACCAATCTAACATCTCACCTGGTGCACAATCATATAGTTAAGATGTCAGATTAACGCACATCTTCACATATTCAAACACAAACAATGTCTGTTGGCACCCTCCAACAATGGCAAGCCTATTCTTTCTTTCTCAGGAATCATTCATGGCACTAAGTCTGAAAGCAACAATCTGGCTAATACGTGTTTAAACCAATCCAGACTCTGTCTGAGTTTTGACAACAACATTTTATCTGTCGTATCTTTTCATTCCAAATTTTTCCTTAATCTTCTTTCATGACGGAGACAATTCTTCTTCTGAAAAATTGTAGATAACCTTCACCCTTAAGTTCATGGCCTAGTTGTGCATGAAGCAAATTAACTTTGTGCACCCACATGGAAGTGCTTACAACAAATTTCGACCAAGAATCGAACTCTGGTTTGATGCCAAGTTGAAAAATAAAGAGTTTTGGTAAATTGAGAGTTCTCTAATAACCTCACAAACTTCATAATACTTTATTATTTTTCATAAGGGATTTTTATATGATTACAAAGGAGCCATAACAGGAAATAAGTAAAATCAAACCTTTGTCCACAAGACAAGGAGACCCAAACGAAATCAAATCAAATCCTAGTTAAATAAAATCTATAAAATACTTTCTTTTATGTTTTCCAACAAATTTGAACTATGGTGCAAGAGGTGAGCACACTACTCTTAACAACTTGGTTTAATTTATCATGTACAACAATATCTTGTTTAATTATCATAATATGGAAGCATTCTTTAGTACAAGGTCACATCCATTATCTCTTATTTTTCTCATTATTGCTTATGGCTTAGTGACCATGTCATTGGTAAACTCAAACATGATCATAAGGTGCATACTTTGATAGATAAAGCTAAAATAAAAAGATATTAGAGTAGAATATATCCACCCATTGGAGTATAATATTATATATCTCACCTCTTAAGGTAGAATATCGTTGTATCAAAAAAAAAAAAAAAAAAAGAACTAAAGTAAGAGTTTTATTCAAAGGGAGTTTATTACAACACAACAACATAAATTATAATGGAATGCATATTGTTATCAAAGAACTTTTTTTTTTTTTTTTGAACAAACGATATTATCTGCATTAAGGGAGTGAGAGTGTGGGCTTAACCTCACAATGGACTACCAATAATGTGGTTTAAATTCGTATTTGGCGAAAATCGAACCGAATACCTCTCTTAAAGAAGAAAATAATTAAAACAAGAAGACGTTATAGAATAATCATTAGTTTTATTCAAAGGGAGTTTATTACAACACAATAACATAAATTATAATGGAATGCATATCGTTATCAAAGAACTCTTTTTTTTTTTTTTAACAATTGATATTATCTGCATTAAGGGAGAGAGAGAGTGTGGGCTTAGCCTCACAATGAGCTACCAATAATGTGATTTAAATTCGCATTTGGCAAAAATCGAACCGAATACCTCTTTTAAAGAAGAAAATAATTAAAACAAGAAGACGTTATAGAATAATCATTAGTTTTATTCAAAGGGAGTTTATTACAACAACAGAAATTATAATGGGATTCCTTCTACCCTGTCCCTGCCCATCCCTCAATACACAAGGCCACTATTATTTTTCACAACAACAAATTAAATTGGTTAAATGGTGGATAGCATTTCCCTCCCTTATAACCATCTCTCGTGCAAAAAGGCATTGCAACAAGCAATATCTTCACAATATCCCTCGCATATTATTTCAGCGCTTACTGAAAAACAATTGAAAACATCAAAATACTTAACAGGAACTTAATTTGGTGCTTAAGAAAAATGCAAGAAATTAAAGGTCAAACATATATATCGACTACATACCGAGTGAAAAGAAGATGATGACTATGGCTACTGCAACGATTAAATTCTTGGTAATGAGAGAGAGATAACCACAGGCCATTTTACTTTCGATTTCTACTGATTATAATGCTACATGGCTTTGAGATGGTGATGGTATTTATAAAATTAGGAGCATATCTTAGTTAAGAAATATAATATTAGGTTCATGCACACATTTATGCCCAATATTTTTGCATCCTCCAATTCTAGTAAGATTTTAATGTCAAATGATTCAAAACCTTATGTTTAAATCTCATAATTTCCTTTCCATCCACAGAGTTTCGAAGTCAACAATGCACTTGCTAAACTATAACCTCAAGTTAATGAAAATAGAAAGGGAAGATTTATTTGAACCTATATAACCAATCCAGACACCTCTGGCGCAACAATTAAACCCTCCATCACTTAAAGTTTGTGTGATGGCAGAGTGTAAGAACCTTGACTCATTGGGAACACAAAGCGGGGAAGACATCAACGGTGGCATTCACAGGTGGTGAACCTGATCGGGGTTTGGTAGTTTGTGGAGGAGTCAGGCTGCTGGAGCTCTGGAGGGCCTAGAAGACAAAGTGGGGAAGACATCCACGGTGCAGTGAGAAAAGTTAAGTTTCAGAAAGGGTTTTGTTTGCGGCTTATTTATTGGACGAGATTTCTTGGGTATCAAGATTTGTTGTTTTGTAACTAATTGATATCTAAACAAGTCAGTCAGAAATGCTAGGTGTGATTGTCTGATTGACTAGTCTCAGTGTTCATCTCCATGCGAGATTTTTCCATGTACCCGGAGCACGAGCAGTATACCACATGGACTGGTTAACTGGAATCCAAACAAATGATACCCAGTGCTCCTAACACAGCCTGTTCATACATGTACAGACCAAAAAAAGAACGATACAGCATTATACGAGCAATAAACGACCCAAGCTGCAGATTGCTATATACGTGAAGTTCGTGAACAGATCACAAGTCCTCGAGGGAAGAGTGGCTACGTTTAATTATACAAAATTGGCCAATACATAGTAGTTGCATATGGACAAGAAAATAGACAAACTAGGTAAAACCTATACAATAGCTGGCCTATCTTGCCTTAATAGTAGTCCAACAAATATGTATCAAACTGCAGATAAGAAACGACGTTGTCATAGATCTCAGGAAGGGCCTAGAAACCTGGTATATGCTTCAATCGGACAATTTCTTTTTATTATTCTTCAATCGGAAGCTTTACCTATCGCTGAATGATGGCGAGCATGCCTACCGTAAGAGTAAGATGAAATCACCGAACCAGTCACATTCAACGATTGCTTAGCAAGGCCTAGAGATTTCTTTGTTGCCAGCCACATGATCCAAAAGAATCCAATCCAACCTAGTTAGGGGAACAAAGAAAAATGATAAGAACCTTGACTCAATAGGAAGTGGATTTATAGACAATTCAAAATATAGATCCATCAGCCATCAATAAATTGTATTATACAGGACATGAACTGATCTGAAGCCTGGGAAATCGGTACCAAGGGGCACACAAACACTTCAACAGAAACAAAACAAAGTCAGTCAATTGGTCCTTCTCAAGTAGATAAACTAACTACTTTTTTCATCCATGTGTAGGCCTGATAAGTAATTTTCATCCATATGCGTAGGCCTGATAAGTATAGTGGTTGAAAATTTAGAAACCTACCATCAATATAGTCGTAAATGCGATACTTCTGGTTATATAACACTTTTAGGCAATAAGGTTGTCCTTAGATATGTAGGGGTTAGGTATTAAAAACTAAAAAGAGGTAGGAGAAGTAATGGTTAATTGGTTAACTAGCCCTACCTGCAGCTATCAGAACAGCTCCAATTGCAGATATTGTTGTGGCGGAAATAACAAAAACAGCCACTGATAACGCTCCAATGTATATCACTGTTACACAGGCAAAGAAAATGGCCAAGAATCCTCCTGCAGCTGCCAGAGAAAGTAGGAGAGAGATAGCAACGGCATTGAAAGTTGCTGCCGCAAAGAAAAGCGTGAAGACAAGCAACCCTGTCAAGGCAAGAAGAGTAATCGTGCCAACCTGCATCAAAAGAGTCAGTTGTTAACTCAAGTGTCGACTTGAATCAATCTAATATATCAATCGATATCAGCACTTACATTTAAAAATTAGACTTGTTGGAATCACAGCAAGTGAAAAATTAGAATGGATCTAATAAAATTAATTGAAAAACCAAGAACAATAGGAAAAGAATTTGAGGGTAAGTACATTTTCTGTGGTGATTAGTTATTATTCATGAAGACTCATTAAACATGAAGAGGAATATCAATAAGATCCTACAAGGAATAATATGCATAACATAAAATGTCTTGCGTGAACTCTGTTGTCTATCATGCCCCCGCAAACTGGGAGTGCAAAGAGAAATCTAGCAGAAGCCAAAGCTTCGGGAAATATCTCAGTAAGTTGATCCTGACTGAGCACATAATGAAACAAGGGATATCCTTACAGGTAACTTTTTCCCTAACAAAGTATTCACTTCTTTGAATTTCCTTGAATTGTTCTAACAACAATACATTCTTCGACTTCTATTCTACTTTATGTTTCATCTTGTTCTTCTAATTCTTCTTCCTCTATTTTACGTGCAGTTCTTATGGAAGATTTATCAACTGTTTCATCTTTAGCTTCTTATGACACTTCAGTCCCTGTGAATACCCTTGTAATGCCTCTTTCCTCTCCTTTTTCTGTCATTAACCGCCATCCTAAGCAAATGAGATCCAAACCTGGCATCTCTAAGGAAAAGGTTAAGGTTCCCAAAGCACTATATTCGTCTGTAATCATCGTGTACCACAGATTCTATATTTTCTACAGTTGTTAAATCCCTGAATGGAAGTCTGCAATGCCAGCCCTTCAACAAGCAACTTGCTCTTTAGTTCCTTTTCCATCCAATAACAAACTTGGCCACCCCCACAATATACAAGGTCAATGCAATGGGACAATGAAGCAGCGGATAATCGAGACATTCACATTCATTTGTACACATCACAGACCAATGGGAAGAAAGACACTAATAAGTCCCACTCCTACATCTGTCCCTGATTTCCTTGTAAGCCACCTTCATACAATGTGAACGAAATGTCGTGCAGAATGCCCAGTGGGACTCCAAATTATGAGCTTTTCCTTGTGTCCCATTGATGAATTGACCCTCTATTCCATTAAATTTATAACGCGCAAAAATTTTGATGTGGATGAATTCCGCCACCATAGTTATCAACCTTTTTTTTTTTTTAAGCGTATCCGGGGTGACAAAGAAAGAAAAAAGGGTTTCGTCGTCTTTTCCTTCTTCTCAACTACAGGATTTTCTAGAATGCACCGGAGCATACTATACACCGAGAACCTTGGCCACTGAATCCCCTTGACGCACATCGTGCATAGCATACACCGGAACATAAAAGAATTTTCATTAGAACAAACAAAATGTTACTTCCAGAGCTAAAAAAATCGTGTTGCTTTTATATCGATGTACAAACCCCAGATGCAAAATGTACAACCTTCATAAGCACACACGTCTCTGGAAACAAAAAATAAATAAATAAACTCCATCTTTCCTAGATTGCAATGTACAAGTAATCAAAGCACAAGGTACAACTAATTCAAAAGCTAAGATCACCGACAATACTCACAGAGATGACTAGCAGTGCACGGAGAGGGCTCCCCCTCCGAGTCCAGAGAAGAACGTTTCGCCCACTGTTTCTGGAAGCTTCGTGAAGCAACGGACCGTTCTTGGCCAGAGAGGTTTTGATCCGTTGAAACAGCGGAGCAGCAGCACCGGCACTGGTGGAGGCGGGGAAGAGGATCTCAACAATCAGACGGTGGAAGATGCCGTAGAGAGTCTCCTCCCGGTTGGTGTGGATCTCGCCGTCGTTGTCGGTAACGTCCACGTGGACTCCGCCGTTGGTTCCGTACGGCTCCGCCATTGGGGGACTTAACGGACGGTTGAGTGAGCAAGGACTGAGCAAATCTGATAAGGCGATTAGCGAATTTGGCAGTGGGAATAATACTGTTTCTGATGATGATTATGGGTCCAGGTGGTGGACTCGACGGAAGGCCCAACGGTCAGAAATTACCGGGCTTATTTAGTTTTCTTTATGAAAAGGACGGTTGTGCCCCTTTATGGGTGAACATAGAAGGTGGTTCTGGACAACTCCCAAGTCCCAATCATAGTTTTCTACGCAATCGTAACGAATGACGAAAGAGGAGTTCTACTGATCCGAGTAGCTATTGACCTGTTTAATATAATCTTACAAGCCAAATAGTAGTGAATAGATTTCAAACACTATTTATATTCACTTAGCCTAAGCTTCATCACACGACAATCACTTTAATACCTTGATTAGTCACAATTTTCTTCTAGGCGCCAAAACCTTGCCCGACATATTTATTCTTGCCCTACTACATTCTTCCGTCTCCTAAAGCTTTTTAGTAAAGCCTAAATATTGATTGTCTTCGCCCTACCAACTAAAGTTAAAACTTAGCTACCTACCTACCTACCTTTGTAATACTATACAAGGTTCTAAAAAATGCTAGGCGCTAGTTGGACGGCAAGATGAGGCCTAGCATCAACGTTGGGCCTAAGCGGACTAGATGGCTATATTCGGATGCAGACGCGAGTTGCGATGCAGATGCAGATGCGAGATGCGATGCGACAGTTGGAGATAGGGATGGGCAACGGTTATGGCGAGCGAGTAACCGCGGTTATTTACCCATAACTGTTTATGCTCATACCCGCATAACCGTTTACCCATTGGGTAATTGCCTAAACGGTTAACCATACCCATAACCGCATACCTATTTAACCGTAACCGTTTAATACCCGTTTACCCATTTACCTTTTTTAACCCGTTTATCTTTTTTTTTATTTTTTTTATTACTATTACCCCTTTGTCACCCGTCATGTTTTTTAACAACTTGAAAATTTAAAAAAAAAAAAAAAATTGTCATAATTTTTTTTTTTTTTTTGACAATTAAATACCATTATAGGTACATTCATCATACATTTCCGTATTTTAATTTTTTAAGTCCTTATACCATTCCAATAATTGAAATAATAGTTTACGGACGATAATTTTAACTGTTACCAATGAAGGTAATATAATATTGCTAAGTATTATTGGGTTACGAAAATTGTTTTGAAGACATTTCAGTCAATTTCACGGTTACCCGCAAGGAATATAAATTAGGGGAAATTAGGTTCTCATCCTTCCTTTTGCTATTCCGTTGATTACAATCCTATTCCTTTTCAATTTTTGATCAAGGTCCTTGGGTATTAATAACATCATTAATTATTTCAATAATAAAATATTTTTTTATTTCTAAATATATTCATTTAATGTTAAAAATGTTACAATTAATATATTTATATTTTTGACTAAATTTTTTATCATATATTTTTTAGTTTTTGTTTGTACCCATTTTTAATTTGTACCAATTTTCTTTTCAGTTTTAATTTGCACCCATATATTAATTTCTTTTTGTGCCCATATTTTTTAAAGTTTATTTGTATTTGTACCCATATATATTTTTTTATTTGTACTTTTTATTTTTGCTAAATGTACCCATGCTAATTATATGTACCTATTCATGTAAAACTTTTTATTTTGTTATATGTAAAATGTACCATTTTTTTTATATAACATCTATTCAATTTTTTTTTAATCCATTTTTAAATTTATATGGGTACATTCTTTTTTCTTTGATTGTAAAATGTATCCATGTCAAGTTTAATCGAAGAAATTTACTAATGTTATTAAGCCTAATATCAATTTTTTTTTTTTTTTGTGATTTTGAATTAAAGAATATTCATAACTAAAGACCGTATCCAAAGTCTCCCTTTAAATTAATTGGGCCAATTCATTGCGGATGAGAATCATCATTCCTGCAACAATGTTATTGAGAGAAGGATCGATGAATTCCTTGCTAATTTATTGGAAGCTAAGTATTATTGGACCGAGAACGTGGTTTGTGTTAATTTTACATATATAAAATAAATGGGTAAACGGTTACCCGTTTCTAACCGCGATTAATACCCAACCACCCATTTAAAATTCACTAGTAACTGTTTATTTATTTAAACGATTACCCATAACCGTAATCGTGAAGTTTAAATGGGCAGGTACCCGCGGTTACCCATAACCGTAACCGCGGTTACCCATAACCGCGGGTATTTTGCCCATCCCTAGTTGGAGATGCGATGCTAACCAAATAAAAACTAGACGTCATTAAATTTTACTTATTTAAATTGCTTTCATTATTGGAACAGGTAGCAAGAGGTTGTTTTTATGACGCGAAATCAAAGGCAATGCTATGACCAAAATGATAAGCCAAAATTAGTAAATTACAAAGTAAGAACTCTACTGATCGATCAAGCAAATCGTGGTCCCAAAATTTCAAGCGAGAGGTTAAGACTATTTACTCTGTATTAAATGAACAAAACAAATATAGTACAAGATCGAAACTGAAAACGATCGAATCAATGGAGGATACTCACTCTACTGATCGATCCAGCAAATCGTGGTCCCAATTTCAAACTGAGTTTTTTCAATCCGAGTTACGAAACAATTATAGTATAAGATCGAAATTGAAAATGATCGGATAGAGGACACTGATTACTAAACAGTGCATGGGTCTACTTTTTGGACAATCACTTTCATATTATTATTTAATTTTCTATCACATATAAGTGACATGCAGTACTACGTACTTAACTGTAACATCATATTAGGTTAGTTTCTTCATGTAAACAATCGTTGTGATTGATTCGCTTTCACACATAAGACCCACTGTGGAATATCACTCTCTTCTTTTCCTACTCATCGCACTTTCGCATAATGTTAATAACTTTGAAGTTTATGTAAATAATTTTTATCTTTCAGGATTTTTATTGTATGTGGTATATAAATTGTGATTATCCTAATTGATTCTTGATCAGGTATGTTAGTTAACATTAAACTCAAATTAAAAGTTCTAGATTTTTATTTGTTTTTTAAACAAATTATAGAGAGTAGCAATAATTGAACTTGAAACTTCTTTCGTCATAAGAAAATTAGTGCTCAATCAAGGGTAACCATAGTAAAGTTTCAAATAATATTTTCATAATTGTCTTGAATTTTCTAATAATATTTTCATAAGAAAATAGTACCGGTACCATTTATTTGAACCTTAATATTGTTGAGCATGAATCTTCCATTGATGAGATATGAGACTTTGCATGGATTTATAAGTAAGTTGGGTTACTCCTCATATTGCCAATCGGTTTTATGGTAGAACATCAACTTTCTTCATCGTATCAGAGCATGTTGTCTTAGTGTGAAGCCCGCCGGCTACATGCACTCCACGTCGCCCCTTTTGTGTTGTCCACGTCTTAGGCTTAAAAATTCGTCACATGTGAGGGAGCGTGTCAAGAATGAATCCCACATTGATGAGAGAAGGGACCTTGCATGACTTTATAAGTAAGTTGGCCTAATTCTCATATTGCCAATTAGTTTTATATTGGAACCCCAACTTTCCTCAAATATTGTAATGTAATAACGTCTAATTATTATATTACAGCTATATAATTTTATGCCCTAGAAAATTGACTTCTCTTTGTCAAACCATCTCCAACCCTTAGGTTAAACCTAAAATTTTTAATCCAGAAACCGAAATTTTAGTTCGAGATTATTAAACAATGAATTTAGGGTAATTTTTTGTAACTTAAAAAAAAAAAAAAAAACAAAACAATAAATATGTAGACTATCATAATTTAATTTTATGAACATTGTAACCTAAAAATATTCAGATTCCGATAAATATTGAACAATCACTAAAGTGAAACCATGAAACTCTTTAAACATTATGAAAGAATATGAAACACATGAAAGAATTTTTTTTTTTTAATTCTTTTAGCCGTTGTATTTAAATTTGGATCAGCTCACTAACTCAGGGGAGAATTATGGCATGAACCAAAAATGGGTTTGGATTAAAACTCATATTTGGCCCTAGGGTTGGAGCAAGTTAGGGTAGGTTTAGAACCTAAAATTTGAGTTTTACTCCAAGAGTTGTTGTAGGTCTCATGCATAAATGTTAGTTTTTCTGTGTTATATATATATAGGGATAGGATCAAGGGACAAATAGTTTTACATATATGTTTACTCTTCTTTGTAGCCTTTAGATTTTATAACATCCAACAATTCTTATTTATTCATTAAATGAATGGATACTTATGTGGATTTTAACTAATATTAATGATATTTGAAAGAAAGAAAAAAACTAATATTAATGATAAAAACAAAACTGAAAAACATAAAATCTGGAAAATTAAAAATAAATTTAAAAAAGGAAAAAACCCTAGCTAGCTGTAATCGTGAAAACAAACTATCAGACTTTGAGCCCTAATAACACAAACACATGAAATCTCTTCGAGGTCTACAATGCCTTGGATGAAAGCTAATTAACAAGCCATTGAAAAGCTTTCTTGTCAATCAAGGACATGCTTAAGAATTTAATGCGAATTAATTTAAGGTTTTAAAACCTCATCCTTTTCTATGAAAATTTGATTTTATTTCGGATATCAAGATTCTGTTTCTAGGCTTAGAAGCACCATCGGGACATCTTCACTGATTGAAAAAAAAAATGGACTTCTTTAATAATGGGGCAAGAGTTCTCTGAAGCTATCTTTTAATCCCCTCTTTTTCTTCAGCCACTATGTATTGCTTGCTTCCCATGACCTGCAATTGCAGACAACCCATGAAAATACACTATTGATACTGAGGATGATTCAAGGGAGGAGAGAGAAGGAAGAAGATAGTGACAGGTTCAGTTAGGTATCCACCATGGATGATTTAGTCTTGTCATCTTAGTTAACAATGGCCTATAGGGGGTTAGAGGAAGATGGAGGCTGGAAAGTTTACGTTTCACTAACCTGATATTGTTGCTTAAAATGTTTTAATTGAATAAAGTCTTTTTATTTCCATGTAATTGCCACATCATTTAGTAGTTTATCTTTAGTCATATTAGTTTTAACTTTCATTCGGGACCATTAGATTTAAAAAGATATCCAAGAGCTAATATAGAGTGTAAAGATATTTGTCAAAATATTTGTCTCTTGATCCTATATATATATATATATATAAAGTGTGTGTGTATGCATATATTTCAAAGGTGGTAGCTAATAACAACTGTTGAAATGTTTTAAACTCGTCACTTTTTGCTTCTGTGGATATCAGACATGCACGTCACTGGCCGTATAACATTTAGTTAGTTCGATCGTATCCATGGCTTTAACGTTATGGCAAACCCTCTATTTATACATAATGGTACCTAGGTAGCTTTCTGGAGTCTTCGAAGTGGCTAGCAGGCAAAAGATAAGCTAAGCTTTGATGCTAGCTAGCAGATAAGAGATGGAGGGATATAACGTTAACTTGAGTGTGATGAGAAAAGGTGCCTGGACTCGAGAGGAAGATGATCTTCTCAGGCAGCGCATAGAGATTCTTGGGGAAGGAAAGTGGCACCAAGTTCCTCACAAAGCGGGTATATATGTTAATGCGTATATTTAACTATGAAAGATGGATATGTGTATTGCTAGTAAGCATTTCATTGGTGTTACAATCATACAATGTAAGACCTTTCGCTAATTGGTTTCAAGAAATTGAATGTTCTAATTTTTATTAATACTTTAGAACATGCTAACTGTATAACGGTCATACCTGCTCTCACCTCACATAATATATGTTGTTTACATATATGGCTAAAGTGACCTCTGTATATGTGAAGAGGGCCATGTTGAGAGACTTAGTCCCTCACATAATTGTTCACGTAGAAAGATGTTATATAAACTTTGAATTATGTACTCAGGCTTAAACAGGTGCAGGAAGAGCTGCAGACTAAGATGGTTGAACTATCTGAAGCCAAATATCAAGAGAGGAGACTTTACAGAGGATGAAGTAGATCTTATAGTTAGACTTCACAAGCTTTTAGGAAACAGGTACTAATAAATGAATAAATGTCTCTTTCAATTCCTATCGTCCTCATTATTGTACTTCTTGTTGAGAATGAATCCCATAATGAGAGATTAAGGGACCTAACATGAAAAGTAAATTGGGCTAGTTCTCATACTGCCACTTGGTTTTATGGTAGAACTCCAACCTTTTTTATGGTGTCAGAGCACGTGTGAAGCCCAACTGCCACACGTGCTCCACGTTACTCTGGTTGTATTGTCTACGTGTTTGACTTGAAAATTTACCAAACGTGAGGGGGTGTATTGGAGATGAGTCCCAAATTGATGAGAAAAGAAACATTGCACGTACTCACAAGTAATTGAAATACTCCTCATATTGTCAATTAATGCTCTAATATTACGTTCAACTCAAACAATGCTTCTTATAGAAGGTAAATATTTCTTAATGATTTTTGCAAGTAAAGTCATTTTCGTGCTTTTCATCCCTACTCGACTAAACAAACCTTTAAGATTTTGTATTCGGCCTCATTTGGTATTGAAGCCTGGATTAGAATAGATGAAAATTTATCCCCACAAATAGTGTATTAGAAGGGAGAACTTTTCTTCAAGTCTAATCCCTGTTTCAACCCCCATGAATAAGAAAAGTGTTCTTGTCTACTTTCAATATACCTTCAACTTGAAGGTAAAATATGAATTACTCATGAAGAAAACTCATTCATCCCTATCTCCTCAAAGTTATAAGATTAGAAGGAAGAAGTTTCCTTCATGTCTAATCCCATTCTAATCTCTCAACATGGTCTTTTAGGCTATGTTTGGGTAAGAGATTTTCATGTCCCAAGAGATTGAAGCCAAATTAGTAACAAATAGACGCAAAATGTTAATAGAGGATTAAAACAGCATTCCATGAGCTTTCTGAAGGCGTATAAGAGGGATTTACAAATTACAATCTAAAAAGCGGGCGGTGTATAGGGCATGATAGACGTACAAAGAGAAAGCTTCTTCAATAATTTTTGTTTAGGAAAAATAAAATTGGAAAATCTTGGGTGTAAGATATATATAGTCTCTTAAAATATATTAACCGCCGTGTAGAAACACCCCATTAAACGGCACTTCTCCTGTCTGCCTTATTTGGTGCCTCGAATAATACCAAATATAGTATAAAATAATAGTTAATATTTTTAATCAGATACAACACTAAACACCTGATAGTACGATCAACTGCTTGACAATATAGACTAATAATTAACAATTTTTTTTGTAAATAATTAATAAAGTTCAACTTACCAAAGGAATTCAAATAAATTTTTTTTTATTCCAAGCGTTGTAGGATGAGAAATGGTTTGAACTCAATATGCAGTGGGTTCAAATAATTATCTTAAAGTTATTATATTTTATTTGTTAAAAAAAAAGTTATTATATTTTAGAGCTTAAATTAATTCTTTACCAACCTATATTGTTATGTAATAATTACACGCAGAAATGTAATTTTTGTATTAGAATTAGTTCACTCCATTAAATTCTAGAGAAGAAAAATGTTTATGCAATCTAACAACCTCTTTTTTTTTTTTTTTTCCTTCTCTTTGTTCATCTTATTTCTCATCCAAATGTAGTCATAATTTTTTTTTTTCATGCGTATAATGTACACAGGTGGTCATTGATTGCTGGAAGACTTCCAGGAAGAACATCGAATGATGTGAAAAATTATTGGAACACTCGATTGCGGATCGATTCTCGCGTGAAAACGATGAAAAATATATTCCAAGAAACGAGGAAGACCATAGTGATAAGACCTCAACCCCAGAAATTCATCCAAAGTTCATATTACTTGAACAGTAAAGAACCAATTCTGGACCATATTCAATCAGCAGAAGATTTAAGTACGCCATCACAAACGTTGTCATCGACAAAGAATGGAAATGATTGGTGGGAAACCTTGTTAGAAGACGAGGATACTTTTGAAAGAATTGCATGTCCCAGCCTTCAGTTAGAGGAAGAACACTTCACAAGTTTTTGGCTTGATGATATGCAACAGTCGTCAAGATCATGTGTCACTTTTCCTGAAGTAGGACAAAGTAGAGGTGATTTTTCCTTGAACATGGACCTTTGGGATCATTCAAAAGACGAATAGCTAGAGAAAATGATTCCACTTCTTTAGTATCATCAAGCTTGCTTACTATCTTTGCTCGATTGTACTAGTTTAGTATTGTCGTATGATTATTAAAAAATACAATAAATAAAAGCTCCCCACCTTATTAAACATCTGTAAAATCTTGATATATATCTTTATTTGTAAAAATCACATAAAAATTTCCAACAACCAATTTGATTCTCGATTGGATGCGGTCGTCGTTGTAAACTTTTGCTACAATGGTTTTCTGTTGATTTTGTTCTACAATAACTGAATCAAGCTTGCAATTGAAAGCTAACTGAATACATATACTTTTTTGATATATACATATATAGTAAATATGATATTTAAAAATGAAAATCGATGGATGTAGTCATTGAAAATGAACGTTGCAAATCACTATGATCATTCCGTCATAATTTTGTCAAAAATTTTGTAATGTGCTGCTGAGGCACATAATTTGGTCTCATAAGTCTAATTAAATATTTTTATGTTGAAATTTAAATACTGAATACATAAATTTTTTTGTATTATTAAAAACTTGAAAAAAAAAAAAAAAAAAAAAAAAAAAAAAAAGAGTGGAATCTGCGTGGTTGCACAACCCAAACGATGTTCATCATCTTCTTCCTCAGGGTGCTGAGTACTCACCTGCCTCTAGTCGGTGTACATCCAACATGCCATTTCTGCCTCTAGCCGGTCATTTCTACAAATTCATTTAGTTTTTGTCGAATCTGTCAACTATTTCGTCAAATATGAGGACGAACACCGGCATGGAGGAGCCGTGCACGAGGGTCCCTAAGCTTCTGAAGATCATTAGCAGCCAAACGTACTGCAAAGGAGAAGAGCTGGAAAAGGGCAGGTTCAGTTCCTTCTCTTCTCCGCCTTCGGCAATGTCTTCGACTCCGCCGCTGTCTCTGCCTCCGCCACTGCAGCAGCTCACCTTGTTATGATAAAAAGGCATAGCACAGAGCACAACGAACCCAACAAAAATAAACAAGCTTTAGAGTTTGAGATCTAAAGAACCCATCTTTTTTCCTTCCTCTCTTTTTTGTTTCCCCAAATCCACCACCTTATCAAGAAAATGTTTTCTTTGGAGTAACTGAAGGACAACCCACAAGAACACTTGTCAAATACAAATTCAATCTGAAAAAATTCAAGGGTGAGAAACTCACACTGGTATGAAAGAGTGTGACAAGCTGTCAAGGGCGATTTGTTCAAGGTGATCAGCCCAATACAGCTTCGTCAGCCGGAGAGAAAATGAAGAGGCGAGAGAGGAGAGAGAGGTTGGATCAGTGGTGAAGGAGATAATTCCTCTTCCTTTTTTTCTTCTTTCTCAAGTTTTTATTATACCAAAAAAAATATATATGTATTCATTATTTAAATATTTTTAATCCACATAATAATTTGTAATTAGATTTGTGACACATCAATACATAACAGAATGATCACATAGATTCACGACACCCATTTTTAGAGGCTACATTGATCGATTTTCAATTTCAAATATCATCTTGCTCAAGTGGGCCAATTTCAGAGATTATTTTTTTATACAAACCCAAAACTTAATAAAAAAATTTGTTATTATTTATTTGAAACTAATAAAATATATTTACAATTTGGGCCCTAAATTAATGAAATCCATTCCCACACGAGATTCTCCCCCGCCTACTTGATCTCATCATCCCCATCTCTTCATTCTCATTCAAATATCACTCCGCCCAGCCACCCACCGTCGTAGAAAACCTCCTCTACCTGCGGGAACAACTCGTGTTCCTTGAGCTCGAGTTAATTGCTGGCCAAGCTCTTGAAAGCGGAAAAATCGTGAAAAATAGATATGGACATTGTTGAGACCGAAAAATGTCACATGCAAGCCTAATTAAGTCTCGAAGCTTAATTGTTATACAAGCCTCAAGCCGAGCCCCAATACATGCAAGGGTGCGGAATCAAGAATGAGTTATATTCGCAATCATGCTATGCTATGTTAATCAAGCCGAGTCCAAATACATGCAAAGGTGTGGAATCAAGAATGAGTTATATTCATAATAATGACATGCTACATTAATCAAGCCACATATTTGCGTAAATCATGCCACACTCGTGCAAACTCATGCATATTCGTCACGCCAAGATTTATCACGCAAATCACTATTCATGCTAAGATTAGCCCAAGTCACATGCCCAGGGACTTTCCAAGTGGATTATGGTGTAGATGGTTGCAGAAGTTCATTGGGACTACGCGGAGTCAAGATTATGGAAGACTTTGGGTTGCTCGGGAGCCCAAAAGTCCAAGCTCATAACCTGTGTATTCCATGTGGGTAAGTTTGAGAGAAAACCAACCTAGTTTCTTCCTTTTCCTAGCAAACTAACTAACTTAGTTAGGAAGGAACCAAGCCCTAAGCCTTAGAGTCACGTGAAAGCCCAGCTAGACATGCATTGAAGGAAGAGAGAAGCAAACTTTCCTTTCCTAACTCACACAAAAAATGTAACATCCCACATCGCCCAGGGGATTGATCCTTAAATGTATATTCTCATCCCTACCTAACACGAGGCCTTTTGGGAGCTCACTGGCTTCGGATTCCGTAGGAACTCCGAAGTTAAGCGAGAAGGGGGCTAGAGCAATCCCATGATGGGTGACCCACTGGGAAGTTGCTTATGAGTTCCCAAAAACAAAACCGTGAGGGAATGGTAAGCCCAAAGCGGACAATATCGTGCTACGGTGGTGGAGCGGGGCCGGGAAGTGATACGCCTCGGACCGGGATGTGACAAAAAACCAACTCATGAAAGCCAGGAGACGAAGATGCGTTACCAAAAGTAACGTTTGTGGAAAACTAACCCAAGAAAGCAACGCCCGGAGAAGGATGCACAACGTAGTATTCAAGTGAGTGGCTGCGTTTAGTTGTCTTACACTAATAAGGAGTTGTGGTTAGGTCAGGAGAAAGGGGAGAGAAAACTAAGCCACAATTGGAGATTCCTTAGGAACCCTAGAAATGAATCATTCACCTATAGAAGAGGTATCAGAAGCAATTAGAAAGAGGAGGACATTATAACATAAGGGAGGGTTCAAACATTAGAGAGAAAAACATAGAACCATTTTTCTACAACTTTAAAGTATTCCCCCAGATTTCATTCAACCCTTTCAGTCAAGGAAAACCTCTTTAGAACCCAAAAAGCCAAATTATCCAACCTAGGACACCATACAACCATGCCAACTCTTTCTTTCTCTCATGCCAAATTAATAACCTTCTAGCTTTCACACTATGCCTCACTTGAGCAAGCCATTATTTTCTTAATCATGCTAATCTTCGAGTCACTAATCTAAATAAGATATTGTAATACCCCGTATTAAAATATATAAAAATTATATATATATATATATATGTGTGTGTGTGTGTGTGGGGGGGGGGGTGATTATTTATATGTAATGATTTTATTTGATTTATTTTTGTGCAAGAACCTACTTTCAATATGTGAAATAGTTTCAATGTAAAATCTTTTTTTTTTTTTTGCTACAAATTATTTCAAAAACTAGCTAGTAGTATTTCATGTTCGTATGTAATTAGAGATATTTTTAGTTTGAGTTGGAGAAGGGGATAATGATGAGTTTGGCTAGATTTTTCTCACAAAGGCTAAGTGGTGTTTGGCAACCATTAGAGAATAAAGAGGAGGAGTTAGTCACTACTCTAGATAGGTTAAGGTGGAAGTTGGTAATTAATAGAAGCTAATAATTAGGGTGTGGAGGTGGGAAGCCTTTGGCTTATACATGTGGCTAGGTGTTGAGTTTGGTTTGATATTTTTTACCAAGTAGGAGTGAGTTGGCAAGTTGAGGTAATGTAGAGAGATTACTCACCCCTAAACATTGGAGAGGTGTGAGTCTATGTAGAGCCATAGCTAGGTATGAGTATGTATTGGCATGCATGTGGCAATATGTTGTTGTTTTAGAGTGCTTACTCACTAGCCTAGGGGAATTTCATTTAATTGTCTATATTCTCTCTTCAATGCTTCAATCTATCATTCCAAATTTTCCAATGAGGTGAGAACGGGTGGGATGCATATTCCTTAGAGATGAACGTGGCCTTGGATGCTTGTATCCACCTTGCATAATATTGATTAACTTCACACATGTCTCTTTGCCATTTGAACACATATTTAATTCATGATTAATCTAACACTTGTTGTTTTTCCATTGGAACACATCTCGTTGCTATTGATTAGGACAACAATTGTTGCTTTGTGATTGGAACACATTTCATGGTAATGATTAGCACAACACTTGCTTTCTTTCCATTGGCACACTTGTGGAGATTCTTTGGAGAAGAAGATGTCATGCAATCTACAGAAAGGAAAGAGAAAAGAAACAACGGAAGGAGATATAAAGGAAAAGAGGAAGAAGAAAAGAGAGAGGAAGAAGAAGAAGAAAAAAAAAAAAGAACAACTCCAACAAAAAGTCATTCTCCCTTTCATATTACCTTCCTATTTTTCTTTTACATGTTCTTAGGGCTTAAAGCGATCTTTCATTGTATTTGTAAGTCCCTCATATATAGTAAAATACAATGAAAGCAAAACCCAATGGATGTAGTCGATTTGGTGAACCACCTAAATCTTGTGTGTTTATGCGTTTACATTTGAGATCATTTCCATGACAAGCACTTCCACCAAACTATCAAAAATCTCCATTTATTTTCACTTGAGAATGATGTACAAGAATGTACAAGAGTGTGAGACAAATCCCAGAAAAATACATGAGACTTTACCCAATAAATCTTTCCATCAAACTACTATCATTTTCATCTATTAAAAGAAAGATATCCAAAAACTAGAAATTCGTCCAGCCTAGTTAACAGATCAAAACACTATCATCCATAGATTAGATCATAATACTTTCTCCATGAGAGTTCTTCATCTGTATCTCTACCATGATATATCCAAATTTCAAGAAAATCCAACGGTGCGATCTTCCAATATGTTTAAATTACCAACTCAGTCTCTAATCCTGCAGAAAACTGGACAACCATGTTATGAGTACCAAAACCTCATTTTTTGTAGCTTCAATCGAAACACTTCCTTCACAAAAGTTGATAGTTCTTTATCATCTCCTCTATAACGTATCCAAAAACCAGATCAATCTAATCTATGTGCTGATTTGAACAGCTGATAGTTTCAACTATATTAAAGAAGAAGAAGTAAAAGTGGTGGGCTAAAATAAAAATAAAAGATGATGTTTGGAAAGGGAAAAGCTAGAAACATGATTTCATGCCTTGAGGCTTTGAGACATATATTTCACTCTAAAATTATTTCCTCTAACATGGATGTCTATTCTTTTCTAATGAAAACAGGTTGCCCGACCAAGATGCACGAGACGTTGGAAAAACATATATGGAGTGGTCTACGAGCAACATTTTATATGATGGATTATAAATAATTACTTTGTTATTAATATTATGATTATATTAGAAGTGTAATCTTGCCTTGGCCCAAGATGGATCCAGCCAATGGACAAAGAAAGATCCATACATATGCTAGAGAATTCTAGTAAATTTCAAGTTGGTGGAACAGTCTAGAAGAATGGTAAGGTTTCCACAAACATGCAAGATTAGTGTAGATAATTCTAGCTTAGGAAGTTAGTGGAATTATCTAGATATCTCTAGCATGATGTTTCCATCCTTCTCCAAGGTTCTATCCATGCCTATAAAAGGAGAAGGCATCCTCACCATTTGTATCAATTAAGAAGACTAAGTGAGAGTGAGAAGTAGGAGTAGTCTTGTGAGGAGTGCGAGTGGTCTAGAGTTTGTCTCTAGAAAGAGTTAGTGTCATAGCTTCAAAGAGTGTTTTTGAGAGTTTGTGTGTTGTAATATTTTGTGAGTTAATACAAGTAATTTGTTTACTTGTGTTGTCTCTCCAACACTTGTGTTAAAGTTGTGTACTCTAAGTTTTTTTCTCAACAATTGGTATCAGAACGGTACGATTGGGGACCGTCTCTAGTGAAGTTTTTTGAGAGTCGTGAGAAGTTTAGTACTTCACAAGATTATTCGTTAATCTTGTTTGGTTTATCGAATCTCTGCCAACACGATGAGAGATCTTCAAGTTGTTGGAGGAATCAAGAAGTTGAACAACAAAAATTACAACACATGGACAATGTGTATGGAGTCTTACCTACAAGGTCAAGATCTTTGGGATGTCATCGGCGGTAATGAAGTTACAAGCCCGATGAAAACACCAGTGGCACTTTGAGGAAGTAAAAGATCAAGGCTGGTAAGGTAATGTTTGCCTTAAAAACTACAGTTGAAGATGACATGTTGGAGCACATACAGAAAGCCAAGACACTGAAAGAAGCGTGGGACACCTTCGCCACATTCTTTTCAAAGAGGAACGATACAAGATTGCAGCTTCTCAAGAATGAGCTATTATCAATGGCCCAAAGGGACATGACAATTGCGTAGTATTTCCACAAGATAAATTCTATTTACTGTGAAATTTCTTAATTAGATCCTAGCGTTGCCAGTGTAGAATCCAAGATAAAAAAAAAAAAATTATCCATGGATTGAGACCCGAATATAGAGGGTTCGTTGCCGCTGTACAAGGATGGCCGACCCAACCATCACTTGTTGAGTTTGAGAATTTGCTTGCCGATTAAGAAGCTTTGGCAAAGCAAATGGGAGGGGTCTCGTCAAAAGGTGAGGATGAAGCGTTTTACACCAAAAGTAAAGGCAGCTTTAAGCAGCGTGCTGGTGGTGGATCTAAAAGAAATGGTGACAAGGAAAAAGGACATTAAGGAGAAGGGAGTTCTCGACCAGATGGAGCTTCGAAGTATCATGGCAAATGTGGTCAGTCCCAGAATAATAAAAGATTTAAGGGCAAGTGCTACAATTATGGAAAGAAGGGCCACATGGCGAAGGATTGCTGGTTTAAAAGGCCTGCAGAAAGTAACGTCCCCAACTCAAAGAAGAAAAATGAAGATGATTGGAATGCCGTAGTGTCTCTACCTGTGGAGGAAGAATGGGACGCAAAAGCATCATCTTATTGGTGTTCAGAAAATGAGGTGTTGCCCGACCTGAAAGAGTTTGAATATACGTTGCAGGGGAAACTAGGAGACCAAGTTGCCCAAATCCAATCAAGTCCCGATAAGCCTGAAAATTTGCTTGCTGAAGACAATGTCGAGCAAGAAGTACCCAAGAGTCCTTGGCAAAATGGTGTGTATCAACAACCACTCCACAATCACAACTAAGGAGATCCACAAGAGTACAAAAGCCAAATCCTAAATATGTCAATGCTGTTATAGCTGATAGAGCAGTAAAAGAACCTAAGACGTTTGAAGATGCATCACAGAGTTCTGAATGGATAAGAGCTATGGAAGAAGAAATCATTATGCTTAAGCAGAATCAGACTTGGGATTTGGTGCCAAAGTCAAGGGATATGAAACCCATATCCTGCAAATGGGTGTACAAGGTAAAATGTCATCCTGATGGTTCAGTTGAAAGGTACAAGGCTCGGTTGGTGGCTCGAGGCTTCTCTTAGCAGTATGGACTAGACTATGATGAAACATTTAGTCCAGTAGCAAAGCTTAAGACCGTACGAGCCCTACTTCCACTTTCAACTAACAAGATTGGAATCTATACCACATAGATGTGAAGAATGCTTTCTTGCATGAAGAGTTAGATTGAGAAATCTACATGATGCAGCCAATGGGCTTTGAAAGCAAAGCTCATCCCAAGTACGTGTGCAAGTTGAGGAAAGCACTATACGGTATGAAACAAGCACCAAGGGCGTGGTACGGTAAGATTGCAGAATTTCTAAAGCAAAGTGGTTACTCAGTGGTGCATGCAGATTCTAGCTTATTTGTTAAAGATAATAGAGGAAAGTTAGATGTCATGCTGGTGTACGTGGATGATCTAATCATCATTGGCGATGATGAGGTCGAAATTCTTCGAACAAAGGAAAATTTGTCAGTTTGGTTCAAGATGAAAGAACTTGGACAACTCAAGCACTTTCTTGGATTATAGGTTGATCGCACACAAGAAGAGATATTTTTGTGTCAACAAAAGTACGCAAAAAACTTGTTGCAAAAGTCTGGGATGCTTAAATGCAAGCCAATCTCAACACCGGTGGAACCTAATGCCAAGATGTGTGTACGTGAAGGCAGAGACTTGGAATATGCAACAATGTATCAACAATTGGTAGGTAGTTTGATCTATCTGACTCTGACTCGACCTGACATTTCTTATGCAATTGGTGTAATGAGTCGGTACATGCAAAATCCAAAGAAGCCTCATCTAGAAGCGGTTCGGCGAATATTGAGATATGTAAAAAAGTACAATTGACTATGGTCTATTGTACAACAAAGGTGAAGATGGTAAGTAGGTTGGCTATTGTGACGCAGATTTTGCAGGAGATCATGACACCAGGAGATTGACCACTGGGTATGTCTTCAGAATTGGTTCTGGAGTAGTTTCGTGGTGCAGCAAGAGACAACCAACTATGTCTTTTTCAACCACGAAAGCAGAGTATAGAGCAGCAGCAATGGCAGCTCAAGAGAATGCATGGCTGGTACAGTTGATGAGTGATCTACATTAACCAGTAGATTATGTAGTACCATTATACTATGATAACCAATCGGCAATTCGCTTGGCGGAAAATCCAATCTTTCATGCAAGAACTAAACATGTGGAGGTACACTATCATTTCATTAGAGAGAAGGTCTTGCAGGAAGAGATTGAGATGAGATATATTAATACAGATGAACAAGTTGCAGACTTGTTCACTAAAGGTTTGAGTACCGGCAAGTTCGAAAAGTTCCGTCATCAACTCAACATGGAGGAAAGAATGAGTTGGTGTTGAGGGGGAGTGTTGAAGATCAACACCATCCCAATTGGTGTTTGTGTTGAAGTGTAATCTTGCCTTGGCCCAAGATGGATCGAACCCATGGACAAAGAATATCCATACACATCCTAGAAAATTCTAGCAAAGTTCAAGTTGGTGGAACAGTTTAGAAGAATGGTGAGGTTTCCACCAATATGCAACATTAGTGTAGATAATTCTAGCTTAGGAAGTTAGTAGAATTATCTAAATATCTCTAGCATGATGTTTCAATCCTTCTCCAAGGTTCCATCCATGCCTATAAAAGGAGAAGGCATCCACACCATCTGTATCAATTAAGAAGACTAAGTGAGAGTGAGAAGTAGGAGTAGTCTGATGCGTGATTTATACGCACACAAATTAAACCCTCTTTTCGTCAAATTATAGTATATGTATAAGTAGGGATCGTTCTGGACCGGGGATTAGGAGGGATTGTTAATCACTTGGATTTGACTCAAAAACGTAAAAACACAATATAAAACACTAAACTAGACTCAAAGAATGTAAAACTAAACTTTAAAACACTAAGACAAACCAAAGACTCAAAATGCTTTTAAAAACACAAACTAAAATGATTTCTAACTAAATTGACATTAAAGTAAAGGGGGATTTAAGTTTATACGAAAATTGAAATAACGAAACAAGTTAAATAAACTAGACAGAATGTAAATATGAAATTGATGAAATGGAATGAATGGATGATAGAATAGCTAAGGGGGTCATCTCCACATATGTTACACTTGCATAATAAAAAGATTTCCAGTTGATCTTTCGATAAATTATGAAACTCATCACCCCGGGTTAATTAGGTCCGCTTAAATTAACCGTCAAGTTTTCCTTAAGTTAATGAATTGGATGGGTTAGCGCAACGCAATTCACAACATTCTCCAAAAGTCCTTTACGTGAACAGCACAATAAAGATACAATCAAAGATCATTAAGCATTATGAAAACTATAAGTGTTGACGAGGCATTCGTTACTATGATGAGCATGAAACTCGTGCCAAGAATTCATTTAACGCGATTGTTTATAAGCAACCTCCACTACTTGTGAATATAAGTTCATAACGATTAGGTGAAAATCACTTATATTCTAGCGTCATATTCATGCATGAAAATTAAGCGCGCATTCTTAATAAACATACATAAATAAGTTATCAATCAAACGGTTAAACAAATTGAATCAACAACTTATGAAATGCAATTAGAAGTAATCAAATCAAAATGCAAGCATAAACATATATTTCGAATCACCCCCTAGCTAAGGGGGGGTTTAGTTCCTCATACAAAACAAAGAGAATTAAAATTAAACATTGAAATCAAAGAAACACCTAAACATTCCAACAACTCAAACTTGAATTGTATGAACGTTTAGGCCCTCTTCTCTTCCTCTTTATTGTAGCATAAGGTCTAAGGATAGTTGGTTTGGGGGAATGGAAGTGTGGAATGGAGTGAGGAGTGATGGAAATGGAAAGATGGTTTTTGGATTCTAAGGGAGACTCACGGCTAAGAGAGAAAGGGATGTGTTTGTGGTGTGTTGTGTATGAAAATGAGATGTGATTTTTGTGTATGAATGCATGGGTTTTTATAGGGGGAATGGGAGAATATGTGGGTGATTGTTTAAGAGTGAATGTGGTTGTTATGATTGAGAGTGCATGTGGATGAAATAATGATGGAAAAAAGAGCTAGGTTGTTGGTGTGTGAATGCATGTGTTGAATTGGTGGTGCAATGATGAAAGAGTAAGTGCATGTGTGTGTGAATGGTGGTGCAATGATGAAAGAGTAAGTGCATGTGTGTGTGAATGGTGAATGGTGGTGCAATGATGAAAGAATAAGTGCATGTGTGTGTGAATGGTGGTAGCTAGGGTGAATTCTGATGAATGCATGTGGAATAAAGATGGAGAAGGTGGTGTAATGATGAAGGAGTAAGTGCATGTGTGTGTGAATGGTGGTGCAATGATGAAAGAATAAGTGCATGTGTGTGTGAATGGTGGTATGATGCATGTGAATGCATGTGGCTAAGGGTTGTTGATTGGGCTAGAGGTTTTGCATGGCTCAAAGGATTGTTTGATTGGGCTAGGCCCTTTGTTTTATGTCCAAAGTGCATACAAGGCTTTCAAATTCGTCCAACACTTTGGCTCCAAGCATATGCTATCCATTCCAAGCCCAATTTTGCTCCAAAATGCTCCAAAATGCATCTTTTTGCTTCCTTAGCCATATGAACCTAAAAACACACGAAAATGGCTTAAACTACTAAAACAATTATGAATTAACAACATAGATGCACGAAAACAAGCTAAGTAAGTCGCCTAAATATGCTCCTATCATAGTCTTGTGAGGAGTGTGAGTGGTCTAAAGTTTGTCTCTAGAAAGAGTGAGTGTCATAGCTTCAAATAGTGTCTTTGAGAGTTTGTGTGCTGTAATATTTTGTGAGTTAATACAAGTAATTGTTTACTTGTGTTGTCTCTCCAACACTTGTGTTAGAGTTGTGTACTCTAAGTTTTCCCCAACATATATCACTTCACTAATAAAGACAACCTTCGTAAGGGTTGCCGTAGTTCTCTACTTGAAATCCAATTATCTAGCATTGTAACCCTAAGTTACAGACACAAACATAAACTTGAGCAACTTCTATGCATAAGAATCTAGGGTTTCAGACTAACTCAACGGAACCTAACAAGAAATTATATTCCGGACCGCTTAACGGAATCCAACCGAAGACAAGGTTTCGGACCACTCAACGGAACAAATAAGGGAAAAGGATATAAACCACTCAACGAAGTTCATCTCTAGAATACGTATAGTCCCCAATACGGATTAACCAAGTGAGAACATACACCATCTAATAGCATGGTCTTGCAAGACAGATAACTAGGTAGGACCACCGATGGTATAATGTGACCAAGTAAGTAGTGACCCTAAATGTAGATTAACCAAGTGGAGTTAAATTTAGAATGCATATGCCCCCCACCCCCCCCCCCAAGACGGACTAACCAGGCGAAACCATATGCATTCCCCCAATAGTGTGGTTCCTTAATGCAGATTAACAAGGCGGAACCACCTATGAAAATAATGTAACTAGGTAAGGCCCGACGAATATCTATTGCCTGAAATCTTAGGAGAGAATTCTTGCTCTAGGGGACAAATGATTTTCGTATGCCTAAGTGTTTTTTATTTAGTGACAGTAAACTAAGATTTGAGTATAGAGACATTAACAGAGATTGACTCTTGTGAAAGCTTAGTGAGTTGAAGCACGTAGGCCAATTATATTGAGCAATGTGTTAGGTGTAGCGTCTAAACTTCCGTAGGAGTTTTGTACAACAAGATAGTGGGGGTGCCACAAAATGCAGACAGTAGCAATAAATTATGGGCTAGGATTATCTCCCCTCCTTTTTTCGTTCCATTCCATTCCTTCCTCTCACATTCTCTATTTTGTCTTTCTCTTTCTAAAAAAAATTAATATAAGATGTTGATGTAGCTTAACCGAGACCGTTCAAATAAGAGGGGAAGGAAGAAGAGGAAAAAAAAAAAAAGAGGAAGGAAGAAGAGGAAAAAAAAAAAAAAAAAAGAGGGAAGAGAATTCTACTTTATAAATTACAAGCAGACACTTTTTTTTTTTTTTTGGCAAGCAGAAGCAAACAAACACTTGAAAAAGCAGCGAAAGCAGGCTAAAGGTATCTTATGGTGGTCAAAGATGTGTGTTGTAACTAGTTACACGATTCTGCCTTCACATTCATAGAATGTGCTTTTGAATATTATATTACAGCTAGAGAATTTGATGCCTTAGGATTGATTTCCCTTGCATAATGTTGTCGTGCAGAAATGTCATCTTTTCTATATATAGTGTGTGTGTATTTCACAAGTTAGACTGGTAGCTAATAACAACTGTTGAAATGTTTCAAACTTGTCACTGTTTGCTTCTGTGGATATCAGACGTGCACGTCACTGGCCTTGGAAGATTAATTAGTCCGATGGTATCCATAGCGTTAACGTCATGGCAAACACACTCTAAATATATATATATATATATATATACATACATACATACATATATATATATATATAATGGTAGCTAGGTGTCTTTCTGGAGTATGAAGTGGGTAGCAGGCAAAAGATAAGCTAAGCTTAGCTGCTAGCAGATACGAGATGGAGGGATATAACGTTAACTTGAGTGTGAGAAAAGGTGCCTGGACTCGAGAGGAGGACAATCTTCTCAGGCAGTGCATTGAGATTCATGGAGAGGGAAAGTGGAACCAAGTTTCATACAAAGCAGGTATATATGTTAATGTGTATATTTAACTGTGAAAGATGGATATGTGTATTATTTTAAAGCATTTCACTAGTATTTCATTCTAAGACCTTTTGTTAAATAGTTTCAAGTTGAAAGTTTTACTTTTACTAATGTTTTAGAACATGTTAATGTGTCTAAAGGTCATACTTGCTCTCACCTCAGTAATCTATTGTGTTTACATATATCGCTAAAACGACCTCTGCGTGTGTGAGGAGGGCCATGTTGAGAGACTTAGACCTGGTTTGGTACTGAGGTGATTCTGAAAAAAGCTGGTATAAAAAAAAGCTGGGAGCTGTTTTTGTGTTTGGTAAACATTCAACTTCAGCTTTTTTTTACAGTTTTGGGTGAAAAAAAGCCAAAAACAAGAAGCTGCAAAACCCAGCTTTGAAAAATCGGCTTTTTTTCACATCTGTTTTACATAAAAGTTTACCAAACACTACAATACTATTTTTTTTTTTTTTCAAAAGCACTTTTACAAAAGTTTACTAAACACTCTGCTGCTTTATTTCACACCTGCTTATTCTCACAGCACAGCAGAATCAGCTTTTTTTTCAAAGCACAGCAATACCAAACCAGCCCTTAGTCCCTCATAAATATGTGTTGTTCACGTAGAAAGATGTTATGCAAATATAAACCTTGAATTATGTATGCAGGCTTAAACAGGTGCAGGAAGAGCTGCAGACAAAGATGGTTAAACTATCTGAAGCCAAATATCAAGAGAGGAGACTTTAAAGAGGATGAAGTAGATCTTATACTTAGACTTCACAGGCTTTTGGGAAACAGGTACTAATAAATGGATCAGGATCGCAAATGGTGAGGATCCTCCTGAACAGGCCCATCGGGCCATTCAAATTTTATCTAACGGTTACAAACATGAGATCCCTCTAAAAGTTATAGGCAATGGGTCATCATTTTTTTACTTGTAGTGCCACTAGAAAGTGCTTTTTGGTTGATAATGAGTTGATCTCCATCACTTGTCACTTCACTCTTAAGCATGTGGCCTATATTTTAATTGAGGAGGCGCCAATTTGTTCCAAGCTTGTCGACTGGGCCTTGGGCAAGTCTTCACTTAATTTGACATCCATGGGCCTTGGCTATTTACAAAACCCTATGTTAAATATTAAACCAAACAACCAGTCCACTCCATTTAATTCTAAAGAAGAAAATCGTTTAAGCAATCTCTGTTCTTTTTTTTTTTTTTTTGGTCGCTTTATTCATCTTATTTTTCAGCCAAATCTATTCATCATTTTTTTTCTTCATGCATGTAATGTACTCAGGTGGTCATTGATTGCTAGAAGACTTCCAGGAAGAACAGCGAATGATGTGAAAAATTATTGGTACACTCGATTGCGGATCGATTCTCGCATGAAAACGGTGAAAAATAAATCTCAAGAAACGAGAAAGACCAATGTGATAAGACCTCAGCCCCAAAAATTCAACAAAAGTTCATATTACTTAAGCAGTAAAGAACCAATTCTAGAACATATTCAATCAGCAGAAGATTTAAGTACGCCATCACAAACGTCGTCGTCAACAAAGAACGGAAATGATTGGTGGGAGACCTTGTTCGAAGGCGAGGATACTTTTGAAAGGTCTGCATGTCCCAGCATTGAGTTAGAGGAAGAACTCTTCACAAGTTTTTGGTTTGATGATCGACTGTCGGCAAGATCATGTGCCAATTTTCCTGAAGAAGGACAAAGTAGAAGTGAATTCTCCTTTAGCATGGACCTTTGGAATCATTCAAAAGAAGAATAGCTAGAGAAAATGATTCTCACTTCTTTAGTATCATCTAGCTTGTGTGCTATTATTTTCCTTGCTTGTAAATGTGGCATGTAAATATCATTAAGCTGACGAGGAATCCTAATCACTGGACTTGTTTTAATAAGTGAACTATTTTTAATAGCGGTTCACAAAATTGGACTTAAATCAAATTTTCTCCAAAATAAATTCAGCAACTACCACAGCCAAGTTCTTTCATGTACAAATGTGGCTGAATCATATTGGCAATAAAAACTAACAACTTAAGGAAATTCTATACTCGTAATCTTCTGCATTTTCAAAGATTCCAAAGGTCCTCCATAAAGGAGAAGCCCCTGCCACTCCTTACCTTCATCAAAACTGCCACATGATCTTGTTAATTCGACCATAGACTTCAACTCAAAAGTCTGAATGGATCTTCATGTAACCCAAGACTAGAAATTGTTGTTCTGTGAAGTACACTATCGGGGATCTCATTTCCAACAACCAGTTTGATTCTCTATTGGATGCGATCATCCTTGCAATTTTTTGCTACAATGGTTTTCTGATTAATTTTGTTCTGCAATCACCACTTCTCAAACACAGTGAACTATATATTGAAGAAGGTTTGTCTAAAGAAAAAATGGAAGTGTTTCCAGGAGAAATGTGCAAGATGACCAGATATGAATAATTGGGATCCGCTCCAAGTGCAGCGACAAAATTAAGCAAACCACCATTCATCCCTCCCAAATTGTGCTTCTTCATAATTAGATGACTTTTCCCATGTGACATTGTTACAAGCTATTGGACCTAAGAGATCATTGAATCTTGAATAGGTCTAACGTAACCATAAAACCTTATTTTTTAAGAATAGTTGAAACCTTGTTGAAAGAAGTTTGTTCTCAGGAATATGTTGTGTATGCATTTTCTTGTATGTTTGATTTTCAAGCAATGGTGTTTACAGCAATAAAGTGGAGGATACACTCAAAACTAGTCTGCTTTTATGTCTATGAAACAACAGATCCAATTGAAGAAAATCATCTAGTCTCAGAGGTTGCAGCGTTACAATGCTCTAAATGCAAACGATAATGCAAAATCATGGGATTAATTTCACAAAAATTGTAGACAAAATCACATAATCTACAAACCCCTAGAGCCAGGAACATCAATCCACTGTAATTGGAGCTCCAGTTCGCCACTCTCCACATTTCTCAGCCTGATACACATATTCTGGACAACTTGACCATCAGTACAGACGATGCAGCTCTCTTCAGCTAGACAGTTTTGCCGGCTTGGTTGGAATCTTGAAATTATGGTTCCACTTGGTACGCCTTGCAAACCCACACGTAAAGCTTGAACAAAAGGACCAATCTCAAACTCAGCATCCCCCATCTTGTCATCAAGACTAAACGTGTCTTTGTCATACACAAACTGCAATATAAGCACCCCAAAAAATTCAGAACAACGTCCAAAGTTTCATTTCATGCCTCACACAGGCCGAAAAATCTCAGGACCAGCCCTGTATGCGAAAGACAATCAATCCAGAATGATAGAAAATAGTACTTACAAGTTTGATAGGAAGGCTTGGATCTGCAACCGAAAGAGTTAAGTCTTCGTTCCACTCCGGATTGACAGTCTTCTTCACTACACGAGTCTTTAACTTCTACCATCACACATTACATTTAGAAACCATCAGTGGCGATATGTACAATCAAAACCATTTCGCTCTTTCTGTTTCCTTGTAAACATCTTCAAAGGATTAAGGACAAAGTTGAAGGGGATCCCGAAAAAATATTAAACAAACAAAATTGTTTGCTTAATTTACAGCATGCATGTGGTCTTTTAACTATCTAAAACATTTGACAACGTAAATAAGTTTGCATTAAAATCTTACAAGATCAAAGAAAATCTTGACCTAGAAGTCAACCACCAACAAGAAATCCATAATCTACATCTGCAAAACCCCCAAGTCCAGGACTAGAACACTAAAACTTGAAAGTTGAAGCAAGAAGGTGGATTGACCTTCCTCTTCAATTCAGTGGCATCTCACACTAAAACCCTTCCCCTCTCAATTAATGTTGTTTAGAGTAGTAATATTGTTTGTAATAAAAATAAAAATAAATGAAACTTGAAAGTCGAAAAAAAAATTCCACAAGTCCAGAAATCGAAGAAGTGCAGGAAAAGCAAACCTCAAAAGCATGAAAAGAGAAATCGAAGTTACCTGCTTGCCCATTTTGACGACGACATAAGGATCACTGCTTCGGATATCTCGAACAGCAAGGTTCGTCCCTCTCACCACTCGAACTCTAAGAAGACCCAACAGATGCTCCATTCACACACAATTTCTAATTCTGGTACAAGCAAAGGATAATATATCTATGTGAGACTTTTGAGAGAGATGATGTGATTGAAATCCAAATTTCGAACTGGTTTGATTGAATGTCTCAACCATTTTATATCATAAAAGCCAAGTATTTCTCTATTGGTTAGTTGGAATTAGTTGCAACTTGCTAATTAAATAAAAATAATATACTATGCTAATTAATTTCACGGAATATATTTGTGGATTTCTTTCCCATTTGTTTACTGATTTATATTGGTAGATGTCTGCACAAAATTAATTAGTTTCACATGTTTTGGCGACTGATTTGATTCTATTTTATCGTTACTTATTTTTAATTTTAATCGTATGCTACTATTCATTCTATTTTATTTCATTTGGTATGGTTTTGGTGCGTAAATTGACTGGAAAGTTTCTAACGCGGTTGTGGGACGGCCAAATTTACCCTTTCATTGTTGCAGTATTTATTTGACTTGGTCTTATGGGAATTTGACATTTTATTTCTTTCTTTTGGGAATTCCGCTTGGTCTTTTTTTAATGGATTTTTGCTTGGAGTTTAAGGCAAAACGAAGAAGAAATAAATCACAAAAAGTTAGATGAGATTAATTAAAAAATGCACAACATGAGTATTATGAAGATATGTAGGTGAGATTAGTAAATGATTCCTTTTAAATAGTCATTTGCAAATCTCTCTCACATGCGTATTGTAATGCTCATGTAGTGTATTTTTAATCCCTTCCATGTAACTTTTTATGATCTATTTCATCATTATGCCTAAATCTCTTGTAATTACACGTGGTATTTTACCATAGTGGCGAAAAGTAATCATGCCTTTATACCCTGATGCAATTCTATCCCCACCAATCCTTTTTATCTTGTAAAAATTAACAATTTAATCCACTAACACTATCGTCTATCTAAAAAATAATCCCTTGAAATTTGAAAGTTCCTCACCCCAACACATGTCCTTTAAGTTTTACGAGTATAGTATGTGGAAATGTGACAAGCCAACTCAATGATGAGACAAGTATGAGCTACCACAACCACCCTTCACGAATGCTCTTAATCCTCTCCCTGGTTCGTGGCCCTCAATGGTCTTTAGGGAGACCAGTTTCTCCTGTTGATCTGTACTTGTGATCTTTTTACCAATAGGTTCTTTGCTTCTCACATGAATGGCTTGTGTTGAGGAAACCATCGATTGTTAAAATTTCACCTTTGAAGATAGCCTAGATCTTGAGGAAAGGTGTGAAGACAACATCCACTTGGAGGGAAGATTGATTGTTGATAATAAACCCTCAAAACAAGTGGTCAAGGAAGTCTTGCGTAATCCCTAGAACAAAATAAGAGCGATCAAAATCCTTAAGGCCAAGGCAAATATCTTCGCCATCATGGTGGGGGAAGAAGCAGTGACAAGCGATTACTAGTAAGGGAACCCCGGCCCTGGTTCATTAAAGATTACCTCCTCTATGAAATTCTGGTCGTCCTTCCATTCGCTTGACAACATTGTTGTTGATAGCGTTTTCTGTTTGATCCAAGCTTATGGAGTCCACGTGATGATAGGATTAAAAGCACACCACAAAGTAGCACACAAATATCCTATTGATTTTCCTTATTAACACTAAGATTTGTCAATTGTAGCATATGAAAATAAGGGTCTTTCCCGCAGAAGATTGTTTTATCTAACTACTTAAAATGTCACAAAAACTGGGCTGCTGTCACTACTGACCAGCCACCGAAAAATAATTATTATACCGACTTACACTTATCTAAAGTCTACGAAATTTTATATGCAGATACTAGACACATAGAGCTACACTCACACAAATTTTTGGGATTTTTGGAGTTGATTTGATATTTAAATTAAATCGAACAAAAACAGGACAAAAACAGATTTTAAGTAGTTCGCAAATTAAGAAAAACGAGTTAGGGGAATTGCTATCCACCACCAAATAATCATGCAAAAATGTTATGTTTCATTCAAATTCCTTCTATTTCCGGATGAAGATGCTCAAGTTGGCTCAATGTTAGAACTCAACCTATTAGTCTTTCTTATGTAGTATGTTAAGAGAATGACGTTTTCAACTGAACTTAGTCCCTAACATGCAATCTAGAATGGCGTGTTCATAGATTTAACAAGTAGAAATCATTAAGAACGAAAAGAGTTTGAGTCATCACAAGGCATCCTAAGTACTGGCGTTGTCTTACTTATCCTAGAAATTGGTTCACATGTTAATCACAATTAACAAGTACTACTCTAGAACATATGTAGGTCCTCATTTGACAAGGGCAATCACACACATATTCATAGCATTAGAATCCTAGATATGCTTACTAAGTATGCATCCGTAGAAAACACATAAAGAATTCATCAATGAGACAAGTAGTGAATCAATTTTCATCCATTCATAAAAGTAATTCAAACGAAATGTCATAACAAACTTGCAATCATATTCGGGGCTTCAAACAGCCCCTAACTACTAAAAATTTGGTTACACAATCCTTAAGTTAAAACAAAAGATAGACATGAGTTTGAGAAAATAGAACCGAAAGAAATCAACTAAGGCTCTCTCTCTTTCCTTCCTTCCCCAATGCTACTTTTAAACCAATTCTTGCTGCATCATTTTCTTCTCCTTAACTCACCCACTAATAGCCATTTAGTGATGACAATAAGTGAGAGGAAATGTAAAACAATTGTAACTCCTTGGGTAACCTTTATGCCAATTACTCCCTCTTAATCTTCATCTTTAATTCCATTTCCTCTGATATTTGAATAGGTGTCAGCTGGTTTGTTCTTGATTGCATCAGTTTTGGCTGCTAGATTTATTGGATTTATTGCTTTCAATGCTTTCTTGTCAGTTACAAACTGCTCAGCCTCTTGAGAACCTTTCAGTGTTAAAACGGCCATAACTTCTTCTAGAAAAATGATACTAACAATCTGCGAAATGCTCCAGAAAATAGACATCCGTAGCTTTCCAAGAATATAAGGCTCATTCTCTAATTCATTATGAGCTGTCCGCAACTTGCTTCCAAAGTCAGTTGACCTGCACAGGCAGTTTTGACGAATTTGTTACTTAAAATTTCACTTGTGTTATTTTTTCCTTTCTTTGCTTGACAAATCCTACAAAACACAAAAACAAAGTAAATAACTCAAAAATATAAGGAACTAACTAAGAAAAGACAAGTAAATTTGATATAAAATATATATAAATATGAGCTTATCACGTGACACTTTGTACCATCGAAAATGCGAGATGTCTTGGTGAGAAGATTGGGGTGATTCTGGAAGTTGAAGATCCTCTAGAAACTGGCTTTCATGGTTTCATGCGACTCTGTGTTCATTTTGATGCTCAAAAGCCACTTATGACCTGCTTTTCAAGTGATATGTCAAAAAAAAGGGGTTCTAGGTTGATCCACCTCAAATATGAAGATTTAAGAATCTTCTGTTATGGCTAGGGTCTCCTTGGCCATGCCAACGGGTGTTCACAGCTGGTGTCATCATTGATATTCGGCGAGAATAGGTTTACATATGAATTAAGGACAGTTTCGCCTTCAAAGTTGTCTTCCTCCCAACAAAGAAGGCTAAATAACTCTTTGGGTTGACAAGCGTCACTGGAGAAGGAAATGGGCGGGAGAGAGTGGTTTTTATGGCTTACTGGATGAAAGTTCGTACACTTCAGCAAACAAATTCTTGGCCGGAAAGCGTGACCGAGAACGTGCTTTTGCGTAGCTTTATGCTACAATAACGGACAAATTCCCCGCTGCTACTATGGACAAATCCTTTGATGCAACGTCTACTTTGCCTAATGCTGCAACTTTTGAATAGACTAACCTTAATACCTCGGTCTTATGTGTCTCGTCTGGCACCCTGAATCATGGTACTGGTGGGTCATATACGCCTTGTCTTAATACCTCTCCTGATTATGGACACATGTTGCACCCAAACGGCTTTGGGGCCCTATTCACGACACTTTTACAATCGCAGTCAATGAGCTTTCTCTCTTTAAAACTTGGTGCAATCCAGAATGTGCTCCCTTTGGGCTTTTAACAATGCAAATGGTCTTCTCCAAGCAACTGACGAATTGAGGGCCAGCCTAATTCTTTTCACACTAAGGGATTGCTTCCCTCCTAGGGTCCAATTACACGATATTGAGGATTCGAATCTGTCGAAAATTTCTCCCCCAACCCACCTGTGGGGCAAAGAGCAAAAGTCAATTCAGCTTCTACTGTCCCTAAACCTAATCCCCTAACTTAAAAGGCTCTACTCTCCTATGGTTCTAATTGCAACCGCCCGTTGTACCTTTCCAACCTAAGTAATCGATCATCACAATACAAAGGCGTGGTGTTGGCGTCAAGGGTGGAAAGCACACCTTTAAGGCTAAAAATTCCCACAGTGAGGTTGGAAGACACTAAGAGGAAATTACGAGTTTGTGCGAAGTAATTGTCAACCCATCCAGAAAACTTGAGGAAGCGAAGAAAAACGAATGGATTGGCTTGGAAACGAAGATATGTCAACATTGCATCGGTGAAGACTGATGACTGTTAGCTCTGTCAACACCTACAAATATCCTACGGCTGCTGATAGCCATATAACATGCATGATGACCATGTGGTGAAAATAAATCACCACAAGTAATTACATTAAAACGTCATCAAATAAAAAAAATAAATCTATTTAAGTCTCATCAAAGGCTATGTCAAAATTATTCAATTTATAAAAAAATTGTTTAATCGAAAACTTAGTTTTTTATAAGATCCACTCATAGAAATATTGAGTGTTTCTCCTCGCTAGGTGCCTTATCCTTGTTCGTATCACTTTCACTTGCACATGTAAGGTATCATTTAGTATCACTCAGTAAATACTAAGATTCACTAATTTTAGTCTAAAACATCGTAAACAACTCATATTTCGAAGAAACAGAGTGTAGCACGAGATTCGAGACATCGACTAACCTAAGGTTAGGTCTTGGGTTCCCAAACGTCGCCGCACGCACCTATGCGGTGACGTTATGCACCGGTTGTTCGCCCATTGACGTGCTGCCGTTGTCGCCGCCATCGCCATAAAACGCGTCGCCATTTACTCACTGCTGCAAAATGGCAAGCATAGGCTACAGCCGTCAGTGCTAGTACCACGCACCGATAGTGGGTTTCACTTTAAAAAGATAACGGAATATACTTTCGCGGTTAGAAATTTTATTATCTCTAAGGGTAACCACTGTTGTCGCCGTTAATGTAAATGATGACCGCCATTTGCCATTACCGAATTCTACAGATCTTTAAAAGAATTTGCAGAGCTTCGTTTAATCAAGCCTAAATTTCACGGCTTCGAACTCCAATCATAACCAAAACACACAAAAAAGGTCTAGGACTTTACTAAGTCCAAAATAGAACGAATTGAGTTGAAATCTACCTCGGACTTGACGAAACTCAACTGGAGTCCTTCGCCGATTTCTTTTTTTTTCTTTTTTTTGGGTAAAAGCTCCAGAGAGCAATATTTATTACAAACCAAAAATACAAACTTTACAAACCAAAAAACCAAACACAAACCAAGGGCCCAAAGCTAGCATATGAACAAGCAAAAAATGGGCCAAAGAAAAACAAACAAAAGCACAGCTCAAGCAACAGTTTAAGCCCAAAACAGAAAAAAAAAAAAAAAAAAAAAAAACAATTCGAGAAATCAACTGCAGCCACCGCTGCAACATTCCAGCACAATCTGTCCAATTCCACTCTTCCAACCTCACGTTAGCTCGCCGATTGTAACATCCAACTCCAAGCACCACCATGTACGCAACTTCAATTGAAGAAATCCAACAACCAGATGAAGAAATCCAGCTGCCAGAAGAAAGAAGCCCGTGAGAACCCACAGACAACACTACTGGTGAAGGCAGACAGAGATGAGAAGGTGGTGGTGTTAGGGACACCCGAGCCTGTGCAAGCATCGAAGCTCTACACACCATCTCAGTAAAGCAGAACTGCATATATGAGTAAGGATGAACGAGGACGAGGGATGTAGATGGGATGAGAAGAAAAGGGCAAATCAAAATAGAGAGCAAGGGGAAAATGCAATCAAAGGGTGGAAAAAGTGACAACGAGATGAAGGGGAGAACAGCTCGAACTGTGCAAATTTGAAGCTCTCACACAGACAGTTAGAAGAACTCTCAAACTGAGAGAAAGTCTCTCAAAAGGAGAGAAAAGTCGCCGGTTTCTGGAAATCGCACAAAGGTTAAAGCTCAACTAATTCACCCAAATTTCAACGCATAGAGCTAGAAAACATTACCAGAAACTTCCTGGAATTGAATCAAGATAGATTAACCTCGGATTCGAGTTCCACCTCGACTCGTCGGATAGTCTCGGTGATTCAAGTTCGACTCTTTCCAATTCAAATTCGCTAGTAATGGATTAAAGAATAAAATGTAAAGTTATCGGGATTATTCTTGTCAAGCTCTAGCGTAATCTAACAGTTCTACATCATGATCAAGCTGTCAAATTTGTTTTCTCACATCCCATACGATTGATAGCAATACATATGTGGATATGTAGCCCTCTACATTATCACTCTACTTTGACATCTATGAACAAAACACACGACAACGAAGTTATCTAGGTGCAAGGTTATACCGATTGAAAGAGCTAGCGGATGCAAATCTACAGACCTCTAGAACTAGGAACATTAATCCACTGCAACTGCAGTTCCACTTCCCCGCACTCCACATTCCTCAGTCTGAGGACCATGTTTTGGACAACTTTGCCTTTGGACCAAACAATGTAGCTCTCTTCAGCAAGGCAGTTTTTTCTACTTGGTTGTACTTTTGTAATTATGATTCCATCTGGGAGGCCTTCCAATCCCATCCTCAAGACTTTAATAAATGTACCA
Organism: Pyrus communis; assembly: GCF_041283825.1. Taxonomy (NCBI): domain Eukaryota; kingdom Viridiplantae; phylum Streptophyta; class Magnoliopsida; order Rosales; family Rosaceae; genus Pyrus; species Pyrus communis. The sequence continues at coordinate 25,774,736 of NC_142573.1, read as the reverse complement.
ATCTCAAACTCTGCATCCCCCATTTTGTCATCGAAACTAAATGTATCTTTGTCATACACAGAAAGCCTGATTGGAAAAATTGCGTCTCCAACTGAAAGAGTCACTTTTTCGTTCCACTCCGGATTCACATTCTTCTTCACCACCCGAGTCTTGAGTTTCTGCTTTAGCAACAAAGGTACAACAAACAATCAGTTGAAATGAAAAGCCAGTAAAAAGACTAAATTATTCTGTTCATAATCTGGAGACACATTTACAAATATTCTAAATTTCTAAAGCAATCCAGTAACAAATTGCATAGGTATTTTGAACCACATCCATTTCTCAAAGCTCCAAACCATAAAAGACATAATTCAGAAAGTAATTTGGTGGGCTTACGTGGGTAAAATTAAGTTGGCTAGAGTAGAATGCTCCACTCTCTGCACTCAAGTTTGAATCCCCAATTCCATAGTTTAAATGAAGTTAGTGTTAATATCTAATCGTTTGCCAAAAAAAAAAAAAAAAAAAAAAAAAAAAAAAAATTGAAGTTAGTGTTAATATCTCATCGTTTGCAAAAAAAAAAAGTTATTGGTAGAGAACCAGACAAAGTGGGGTGTTTTCTAATATTGTTGTCCCGTGATTAACGTGTATGATGTCAAGTCTCTTTCATACCAGTGGGAACAGCTTACTGAACAAACAAATGGCCTTCAACATTACCACCAGAAGATTTAAATGCCTTCCTTTACTTTAATTCACAAAGGAAGAAAAAAAATGCCCTTTTGTCTGGGTGAAGTCTTGACTATGAGAAAGCAACAATTATCAATTCTAAGAAAAAGACCGAATTAGATTTAGATGCTTCCAGAAGTAAGACTTAAATCCAAACCAAAAACTAGTACATTTAAAAAATAATAATAAGACAATAGTTATTAGCATTTCAAAATATTCATCATAAACTCAACACCAAAATTTCAATGAAATAATAATAATGAAAAAAAAAATGCTTGATACTAAACCAATTAAAACTTTCGAGCTATGTTTAATCGAGGAATTTCCATTGGAAAAGCTTGACACTAAACCAATTAAAACTTTCAAGCAATGTTTAAGCGAGGAATTTCCAAGTTTCAATGGACTGATGCCAAGTCAGTAAGAGAAGTATAAGAACATGTTAGATATGAAATATTATAAATAAATCATATTACGAAGGCACATAAGAGGGATTTGTAAATGACTATTTCTGAGTAGGAATTTACAAATATCTCACACATGTCTTTGTAATTCTGATATAGTACGTTTTTAGGGAGGGTGTAGTTAAACTAGGATTTAAGAGAATTTTAAAAGACTTTAAAATCCTAGTGTAGTCAATTAAAAGATTTTAAAGAATTTTGAAATTTATTCAAATCTAGGTGTAGTCAATTAAAGGATTCTAAAATCCTTTAAAATATAGGTGTAGTCAATTAAAAGATTTTAAAGGATTTTAAAATCCATTTAAATCCAATTGTATTCAAAAAATTAAGATTTTGGAGGATTTCAATAAGTTGTGGATTTTATGGGATTTTAGAGCCAAAAGTATATATAACTAAGACTAAAAAGAATCCAGCCTCCCCCTAGGATTTCAAATTCTTCCACCACAATTCATCACAATCCATTCAAATTCTTTAATCCATATGAATTTTGTAAGAGTCTTTAATCCTCTTAAATCCTATCAAATCTATCATTTTTTAAATTCTTTAAAATCCTTTAAAATCCTTTAAAATCTTAGTTTGACTACACCCCTTTAATCAACTATACCTAACATTTTGTGATACATTCCTTACTAACTTGATTTCAATCCCTCGACCAAACATAGTCGAGTGATCCCACCGAATCTAAGTATTGTGATCTACAGCCTAAATTTGAAGAAAAGTAACCAAACCCAGAAAACCAACAGTGCAAAAGGATGAAATTAGAAATGCAACACCAAGAAATTAAGGAGAGAGCGAAAACAATTCCAAAAATTAAAAACAGGCAAAATGAATATCCATATACATTACCTGCTTGCCCATGTTGACAACTACGAAAGGATCACTGCTTCTCATGTCTCGAACGGCAAGGTTCACTCCTTTTTGGATGTGAATTCTCAGCAGACCCATCACGTTCTCCATTGGATCAAGATTTAATTAATATTTTTCTTCACCAAAGACCCCAGGAGCAGGAACAAAGGAGGAGTAGGAGAGTGAGAGATTTATATATTGGGGGATCTCCGTCTAAAGTTCTCTAAATCTCTGTTGAAGTCTAGTGAAGGAATTGGATTGGATGTGCAGTTGGATGCCAAACCACAAGGACGCAATTTGTTTTGCTCCGAGTGACGAGTGACGAGTGACCGGGAAATACTAGTGCGGACTGTGCAGTCTACGCGTTACAACATACAATAGAAGCCAGTGCAATACTTATGTCTGCTCACGCGCTCTTCGAGACTCTTCCACTCGTTTACCTTTTTCAATTTTTCACTTCTCTATTGTTTTATTTTTTTTGAATTTTGTAGCCAAACGAAAAATAATCATGTTTATACTTTTTAATGCGGATTTGATCTTTACCAATTATTTTATTTTTTCAACAATTTATTATTTAAAATCATTTTTACCGTGAACGTGTTTTTAAAACTCGTTTGGAAATGTTACTCAATAAAACGCTGTTACTCACTAACACTTTTTGTCAATAACACTTGTTCGTAGGGTTTTAAAGAGAAAATAAAAAGTGTGTTGTTTGACAAGCAACCAAATAGGTGATTTTACATCGCACAAAAGTGCTTTCGATACTATAGTGATTGGCTGCCAATGAAAACAGCATTTCAGTAGTGACAAGTCAAGGACAATATTGTCCAAGGAACTCGGCTTCCCTCATACCAGATATGCATCAAGTTCATCTCCAAGCATGTTGACATCTGCACTGCTCCTTTGAAAAATATGAGAAAGGTGTAAATCTTCTGATTTGATTCTCAAAATATTTTTTTACTTGACATGAACACCAGCCTCCAGCAAAAAGCTAATACATTAAATGAAGAAATTAAAGCAACGAATTCATTTTTCCCTCTCACTTCCAAGTTTGTCGCTGCAAATAGCAATATAATTTCCCTTGATAAAAAAAAAATAGCAATATAATTTCTTATTAACATGTAATAAAAAAATATTAGGGTATGTTTGGTAATTTTGTTTCAATTTCTTCTAATGGTTTTCCATTTTTCATTTGGCCTTCTATTCCATTGAAATATTAGGAAAACTAATGAAAATGACTTGAAAACTTTGAGTTTTAACGATAAAGATAAAATAAATGATAAAGTGAATAGTACTAGAATTGACTTTTTAAGTATAAAAATGTGATTTTTCGTTAAAATGAACAATACTGGGAGTTTTTTTATTAAAGTTTCCAAAGCATATTGCGGAATGTGAAGGGCATTTTAGACCTTTCAATTTATAACTAGGGGTAGTTTCGGACTTGAACAACTTTCATTAAAGGGACCAAGTGCTTCTCGTTAAGAGCAGTTCTAGCGTGGTCCATTGTCCCTAGGGCAACCCACTATGTTATCCATTTAGTGAACAGTAACTGCCATTAATGAACAGTAATTGCCTTTTGCATCTCTACCCCTGCACTCAATAGCCCTGGCAATTGGCAATAAAATATTAATATTTTATTTATTTATAAAATAATACAAAATAATTTTATGTGTAATTTCGGATAAGATTCTTTGGTTCTTTTCCCAGCAATTTTCTCAACATAATTGGTATGAATAAGACCCCACATTTTTCTCAACTACATCTCATTACCCGAAATCAGATCATGAGTAACTTTAACCCAGCTAGTACACAACATAACATCTTCAATAAGCGTCCAATTCGTACCTGCATCATTAGTCATTTTTTTGGAAAAAAAAATTGGATTGAAACTTTGAGAGAAAGATAGGTATTTAAGAAAGTATGAAATTGGATTGAAACTTGACAATATATGAAATTAGATTTATAGAAAAGTAAATATATAAAAGTATGAAATTGAATTCAAACTTGACAATATATGTTGAATTTATAGAAAAGTAAATATATAAAACTATAAAATTGGATTCAAACTTGACAATATATGAAATTGGATTGAAACTTTGAGAAGATATGAAATTGTGGTGTAAGGTAGAAGATAATGAGAAGGTATTTATATAAAAGTAAAATCTTTTTTTTTTTTTTTTTTTAGTTTTTCAATTTTTTTTTCGGATTTTTAATTAATTTTTACATTTTTTTTAATTTTTATTCACCTAATTAATCTATACCATTGGATTTAAACCAATTTAAATTCCAACACTCCAGATTGTGCCACGTGGCACAATGGTAACATTTCTGATTTTTTTAACTATTTTTTCTTTTTCTTTTTTTTAATTTTTAAGTCTAATAATGTGGACCGTTGATCTCAGATCTAACAGTTGGTATTAAATGAAGTTTTTTTTAATTTTTTTTACCGTTGGAAATCCAACGGTCCAAAATTTATATCCGTTGTAATCCAACGGCCATGGGGAAGCCACGTGGCTCCCCAAAGGTAAGATTTTTAGGTGCCCCACGGGCCCCAATTTCTGATTTTATGTCGGATTACGTGCGCTTTAAGTCCACGTGCCTGACAAAAAAAAAAATAAAAAAAGCGCAGTTGACGTCTCCCTAATGTCAGCCCACGTCAGATGGTCATCGGGCGCTCGGGCCAGCACGAGTCCACAGCCCGCTTGCTCGAGCCTGCTCCGGCTCCATCGCCAACTCCCGCTGGACTTCCTCCCTCAGGCAATAGCCCACTGTTCCTCAGCCCGTCCCTCCAGCAATCCTCCCGCTGGAGCTGCTCTAAAGAGACCAAGAGCATCTCAATTTTTCTCTTGGCAGCACTTTTGAGAAAATGCACCTCCTAGGTAATTTTATTAAAAAAATCACTCCAAGTAATTCAACTTCTTATCAAAAGTCCTTTTATAATGTGCATTTCAACATCTTGGTGTGATATGTGGTATCTTTAAAAAGTTATAATATAAGTTGATGCCTCTTTTAGTATTGATGGAGTACTCAAAGACGCAGAGTGGACGTAGTTTTGTCCTTGAACCTGGACCATTATGACTTTCGTGGGAGTTTTTTTTTTTTATTTATTTATTTAATAAACGATATCATCTGCACTTAAGGTTGAAGAAGTGAGCTAAACATTACATTAGACTAGTTATGATAATATGATTCAAAATCTTTTATGGTAAAAATCGAATTTAAAACTTTTTACTTATAAATAAAAAAGAATATCACTAGACTGTAGTATTAAGTGACACGTCGGGGTGATTTATTAAAGTAGTTGGAAATGCCCCACTTTATTGATAATTTTGTCATATATAGCACTAAAATGTGTACTCAATTTTAGCATCAACAACTTTACACCCCATAATTTGTTTACTTAGATGCATGACTGGTTAAGCTGAAATTAAATAAACAGTATTTTAGTGACTAAAATTGAAAATGAAATTGTTCAAACATTGTTAAGTATAACAGCAAGAATGATATTATGATGAAAAAAATAATGCATAAAATTAAAAAGCTTCTAACGGGTTCGAAACCCGTTATTGGTGTGGAAGTCAAAGTTGTGGTCAAGAGAGGCTAAAATGTTTTTGTGAGTCTTATTGGCCCTCAAAAAGAAGTGGATAACCGTGGCTTGTCATCTGTTGTTCTTTTCTTAACAAAAAAAAAAAAAAAATTTCTAACTAATAACTATAGATGGAGACACGTTTAGTTGATCTGCCAATTTGTATTTTTTTAGGACAAAATTTCAGTCATCCCTGTCACAACGGCACAATTTTTGCAATAATTGACATATAAATTATAAAAACGGTTCATTTTAAATGAATGAATAAAATAAATAGTGCCAACGAGACACATATTCATTTATTTGTTAGTATCCCATTTTAAAAAAAATGTAAAACTATGCTACCTCCCATAAATTCTTCCGATAAATAAGGTGGAAACCATTTGCTCGTCACTACCCGATATTGTTTTGCATATTTTTGTTCAACGAATTGTTTTTTCATTTGTTGTGTTAAGTGTATAGTGTAGCATTTATTGTCTCGGTTTCCCAAAAGAGGGCAAAAAAAAAAAAAAAAAAAAAAAAAAAAAGTTGCATTGTCTCAAAACCAGAGACCATGGTTGTAATTGGTTGCCTTTTTTTTTTTTCTCTCTCTCTCTCTCTCTCTCTCTCTCTCTCTCTCTCTCTCTCTCTCTCTCTCTCTCTCTCTCTCTCTCTCTCTCTCTCTCTCTCTCTCTCTCTCTCTCTCTCTCTCTAAAGACGATGACCTACTGGCTATCATGTCAGTCCACTCTTTTGCGAGTCGGGAAAATTCACAATAGCATTTTAGTTTCTTTTTGGTTATTATCGTGTAATTCATCAGTATCAGAAATCGAAGCACGTTCACAATAATTAACTTTCATATTAAATGTTATTTTTTCAATTTTGAAAAAAAAAAAATTAACTAAAATTAAGTGAAAAGACATTTAGTATATCATTATGTGTATGATGAGCATACATCAAAATTTAAGATGGTGAATAAAAACACTCCCAATGTTGCATATGTGTTTTTTATGCATTTGGTGCCAAAGAAAATTAAATAATATCAATCCGATGGTGTATTTAACAATATTTTGTCAATCCCGACCAAAAAAAACAATGATATTGGGTGCAATCCTAATGTAGTTTTAAGCTATTTGCGGTCCAAATGTTCTGTTTATAAATTTACACAAATTGCCATTATTCTAATCAACACCCAAATAAATACCAAGAAATATCAAGATTGACGTAACCATTGTCTGGAAGCTCCAATTTCGGCAACAATCACGTTGAATGCGTTTTGAAAATTGCACTGGCTGTCTCATAAAAATTAAACGCAACACCCATGTAATTGAGTATTAAACCTGTTTTTTTTTTGTTTTTTTTTTTTTTTGTTTTCTTCGAACAAAGATATTAAGTTATAAACCTCAACTTTAAAATTTCAGTATAATTGATAATAAGCTTTAATCCAGCAGCCCAAATAAAGGTAAAAGGGATATCATCTATTACATATAAAGTCGGAGGTGTGATGAACAGTGAAACACAGTGAAGATCAGATTTTTGATAGCCAATTATCAATTTACTCTTGCATAATTTGAAATATGATTTGAAATATGATTTTGGACATGTTTTGAATTTTTTTGGCTGAGGGTCATTTTGGTCCAATTCTTTTTGTGAAAGCGGGTGACACCAAAGTTTTTGTCTCATGTGTAAAGACCAAAAAAAATGAAAGGGAAAAGAGAAAATAATAAACAAATGACAAAATTGATGGTGCCCACGTGATATAAAAAATGTATTTCATACGTGGATAATAATATGATTAAATAAGCTGTCAAATAATTGTTTTTTTTATGTAACAAACTATATTATCTACACTAAGGGGAGGGGTGGGCTTAGCCTCACAATGGGCTACCAATAATGTGATTCGATTAATTGTTTATTAAACATTATTTTCTCTATTTTTAAATACGTTCAAAACATTGTAAGAAGCGTGTAATGTTGGTTATAAAAAAAGTCTTTCGCAGGCGGATAATAATGTGATTAAATTAATTATCAAATGATTTTTTTTTTAAACAAACGATATTATCTACACTAAGAGGGAGGGGGTGAGCTTGGCCTCACAATGGCTAGCAATAATGTGATTCAATCAATTGTTTATTAAATATTATTTTCTTTATTCTTAATGTAAATTCTATAAAGACCGATTTTATTATACGAATTCAGCTGCTTTAATTGGTTTATGAGAGGTTACTTCTTACATTTAAAACATGTAAGTCACGTTGGTGTCACCAAGCGTCAACAAAAAAATTTGGACAAAAGTGCCCCCAAGACAAAAAAAAATTCAAAGGCATCCCAAAATAATGCATCAAATAAGGTAGAGGTATTTTCTTCATTTTAACAGTATTTTTTAATAATTAATTTTTTGGTGCTGTTTTTTTATTTATTTTTATTTGTATAATTAATACCTCACAATAAGCTAGCAATAATGTGATTCAATTTCTCTATTTTTAAACACGTTCAAAACATCTTAATAGGCATGTAATGCCGGTTATAAAAAAAGTCTTTCACACGCGGATAATAATGTGATTAAATAAGTTGTCCCCCCTCCTCTTAATGTAGATAGTATCATTTGTTATATATATAACAAATGATACTATCTACATTAAGAGGAGGGGGTGAGCTTAACCTCACAATAGGTTAGCAATAATGTGATTCGATCAGTTGTTTATTATATATTATTTTCTCTATTTTTAAACACGTTCAAAACATCCTAAGAAGCGTGTAATGCCGATTATAAAAAATGTCTTTTGCACGTGAATAATAATGTGATTAAATTAATTTTCAAATGATTGTTTTGTTTTTTTTATTTTTTTTTATTTTTTTTTAACAAATGATATTATCTACACTAAAGGGGAGGAGGTGAGCTTGGCCTCATAATGACTAGCAATAATGTGATTCAGTCAATTGTTTATTAAATATTATTTTCTCTATTCTTAATGTAAATTCTATAGAAACCGATTTGATCATGTGAATTCAGCTGCTTTAATTGGTGGTTTATGAGAGGTTACTTCTAGCATGATCTAAAATTATTCATTTACTTCAAATATTTAACTTTTCTTTTGTCAATTTACGTATATAAATACATTTAAAACATGTAAGTTGCGCGTAGCATGCCGTGATTCAAAAAATATCTTATGCATGCACATAAGCTCGTGCACGAAAGCTAGTATTAAATTACATGCCCATGATTTTAGTGCTTCAAAGCATTTTCATTGCGTATTAAGGTGATGGACACAATAAAGACTAGCCAATGTCAACTATCACCAATTGAGGAAGCTTTCCCTTGATTGACGTGATCACGAGGCAACGTATTTCGATAACCACATTAGGATTTATTCGGACATATATGAGCCCTATAAATATAAGCTTTGAAGAGGATCAAAAAATCTCCGATCAAAAGCGAACGATTCAGAGGTGGTATTCGATCCGCCTCCTGAGGCAGGGATTGCTCCGTCATACACACAACTTGTCATTATATTTTTCTTGAATTCCTATCCTATCATAATGTAGGCTCTAGATTATTTTATTTTCATGCAATTTACTTGCTCGATCTTCACCATCACTATCACACATCATTTGGTTGTTTGTTCAAATCTTTGTCTTCAAGGTAGGGAATGAACCTACACCGAGAAGAGGGTTTTTACTCGGCCGTTCAATCATTTGATTAAAAATCAAATCTAAATCGCAAACACAATTTATATTCATAGTTTTTCTACGTCGACTAATTTAAACCACATGGTGGCACGCTCACGCATCTAAACAAGGGACCAAAAATGCTTCTAAGTTTACGGCCAAAAAAGGGAAGCATGATTTAATGCTTGTACCACAAAATGAATTCTTAAACTCTCAGACCAATAACGGCCCAGACCAAGCGACCTATAATGTTGACAAGATGGTCCAACATTTCCCTATGAAAATGGTAAGACCACGAGATTGGTCCAATAAATCATGCAAGGCCTAAGACTTCAAGTTAAATGTCTGATCCAAGGTTCAAAATCAATCTAGAGAGATCGGATATCTGTGTTCCACAAACAAAAATGTGATGGTCTGAAGAAGCTCGCACAAAACGTAAGAATAGTAAAGATCAAGTATGTATGCAGAAGTAATTTATGACCAATCTGAGGCAATCATGGTTGATGCCACGAAAGAAAAAGGTCCACGATTTCTTCTAGGGAGCCAAATAAGATTTGGTTGCCTATTGTTTTGCCCGACGGAAATTCGTCAGCAATATCAGTTGGGCAAAAGTCTCGCTCAAATGTTTGCCTAACAAATATAGAACTCTGTCAAGTAAAAGTCGTCACTCAAACATTAGCACATGAAAGTCAATCAACCAAGAAAGGCTGGACATTTCAAAGTGAGTTGATTTCATAGCCATCATTTCAAATTTCTTTTAAGTTAATAAACACATGTGAACGTCTAGAGGTGAACTTGATTCTCATTCTTATATTTTAGTATAGCATGGAACTTGAAGAATCAAATCGATTCAAATTTTCCTTCTCTGTAAGTAAACATGTCCTAATTTCGACACTATTTTGATAGCCTCTGCATTCCTTGATTTGGTCAATCTAAAGTAGGGCAGAAAGAAATGCCAAACTTGATTGAACAAGCTGGCTGTTAATCCAATTTTGCATCAACAACTTAGTACAATGAATAATTGGTTGACGCCTACCAATCTTCCAGCGGTTGAACCTACCATGTAATATGCATCTCACAAAGTTCCCTATACAATTATCTTTGGTCCGTTTGTCTTTTTTATTTTCTGTGATTCAGCAGATGCTGGTTTTTTGCTTGTTAATTGAAGACTGCGCCATTTACTACTACGGTTTAGTGATATTCTTCTTCACTTGTAAGTGAGAGGTCTTAGGTTTGATTCTCGCCAAATGCGAGTTTGAACCACATTATTGCTAGTCCATTGTGAGGCTAAACCCATCCCTTTCACTTAATGTAGATAACAGTAAATTGACTTCTAGATTGCTACTCGTAATTAGGAAATTAGTAGATGGTTAATTAGGGTGTTATTGATTAATGATAGTGGAATCTGATACCCTAATATTTCTCACATTGGTTTAACTCAAACTTTTATTCTCTTGCTTAATTGGTTGGCGATATTGAACGCCTGTTGCAGTCTTGCCCCAACGTTTGTGTCTCTGATGTCCATCCTACTGCCCAATTGTGTGGCCTATAAATTGGCCAAGCCCTTGATTTTGAAAACGATTCATTTTGGTTTGAAGAACCTCTAGACCTTATTCAGGCATGTTCTTCTAAACAGTTTGTTATAAAATCTTTCATAATTCAATACCGCGATCTTATCGCTACCGCATCTCGTCCTGAAATGTTTTCTAGTAAGATGAAATTTCTCCTTATTCCACCCACCACCTCAAATTGTTTTCTAGTAAGAAGGTGGAATCCTATTTTTCGAATCAACAACTTCACATTCGTTTACATAAGAAATGAAATCAAATATTTGTATTTTATTGATTAAGATTGAAAAAAATGAAGCTGTTCAAACATTTCTTGTATCCCAAATGATTGATGCGAACACATGCGTGGGAGAACAAAACTCAAACATCGTTAACTCTATTTTTCACATATTTATTAACAAAAGAATTGAATTAGCCAGGACACCAAATACAACAATATACATGGAGAGCAAGTGGATGCAATTGCAATCAACAATCTACAGACCCCTAGAACTAGGAACATCAATCCACTGCAGTTGGAGTTCAACCTCCCCACACTCCACATTTCTGAGCCTGAGGGCCATGTTCTGGACAAGTTTGCCTTTAGACCAGATGATGCAGCTCTCTTCAGCAAGGCAGTTTTCCCTATTTGGTTGTACTTTTGCAATTACGGTTCCATCTAGTAGGCCTTCCAATCGCATCCTCAAGACTTTGATAAATAGTGCAATCTCAAACTCTGCGTCCCCCATTTTGTCATCAAAACTAAATCTGTCTTTATCATACACACACAGCGTGATGGGAAGATTTGGTTCTGTGACGGAAAGTGTCAATGTTTCATCCCATACTGGATTCACATTCCTCTTCACCACAGCAGTTTTCAGTTTCTGCATCATCAAAAAATTGGGTTAAATAAGCTGTACTATTTTCATGTCTGAGTTTAGTCAAGTTGACTATAATAGCGTGATTCGCTGCACCAAAGTTTGAATCCTCCCACGCCGCATTGTTCTAACATGTCATCGAAAACCTTAATTTCAAGGACATATATATGACCAAACCCCAGAATCCCAAATGGATCAAGAAATGCATCAAAACTAGAAAGAAAGAAAAAAACACAGAGTAAGTAGTAAAATGAAGGAAGCTAGCCAAATGAATACCTGCTTGCCCATTTTGACAACGACGTAAGGATCACTGCTTCTCATGTCTCTAACAGCAAGGTTCACTCCTCTCTGGACGTGAACACTAAGCAGACCCATCATGTTCTCCATTAGATAAACAACAGATTTTGTTTAATTTATTTCCAAAAATGACAGGAGTACAGGAAGGAATATGCAGGAGAGGAGGGTGAGAAATTTTGCTCTCTTTGTATTCAAGTGTATCTGTGGATGAAGGAGTTTTGATGTCAAACCACTGCCCTTCCTCCCTTTTATACACAAAATTGTCTGAAGAGTCAAAGACCATCCTATCTGCTTTTGATTTTCAACAAGTGGATTACGTGACCCTCAAAATCAACCCAACCAACAATAGTCACGCGCTCTCATGGACCTGTTCTCTCCAGCCTAATAATAAACAATCAAAAGAAAGGAATAAAAAAAAGACCCTTTCTAATTGAACAAAAAAAATAAAATACTGAGTAAACAGTCGAGGGAGACTCATTGAGAATTTGGTACGCAACCGAATAATCAATAATTAAAAGAAGGAAACAACCAAAAAGAAGACCCTTTCTAATTGAACTAAAAATATAAAAATTACAAAGCAAACAACTGAGGGAGACTCATTGCGAATTCGCTAAGCACCCAATAATCAACAATTTAAAGAAAAAAAAAAAAATAGAAGACCCTTTCTAATTGGACTGAAAAATAAAATACATAGTAAACAATTGACAGATATTCATTGTTAATTCGGTATGATTACTGTACACAAATCGTCGTACCAATTATCATATCAAACTTTTAATATATCAAATTATACTAAATTTTTTGTATACTGAATTTCAATATACCATAAAATTTGGCTGACATGGTATCTTAATGGTACTGTAGCAATTTGGTATTGGGCTATTTTTTCTGGGCCCACAACTTGTTTTTGCTTCGCCTTTTTGCTAAAGTAGCCCACGTATGAAGATGAAACTAATATCATCTTTAATTTTGAAATAATCTAATATACATATAACATTAAACCTACAACCAAGATTCATAATTCACCATTATTTCTCACATTTAGTAAGTCAAACCATGCACTCATGATTAAAAATGAAAGTTAGGGTTAGAAGCCAAATCAAACAGAAGGTAAAACTTTCAAGTTGCAAACTAATGAAATACATCAAAGATAAAAGTTAACAATTAGTATTATATTTGTATAGGAAATTGTTTTGGCATTCCAAAAATTCATTTTACTCTCCAAACTTTTTAGAATTAGAAGAAAAAAAATTACACTTATAGGTGATGCATAATGAGACTTTTTTTTAGTGCTAGTTGCAGTTCTCTTTATACATACATACATACATATATATATTTAAAGTAATATAGCACCGTACCATTATTGTTTTTCATCTATCCTCCATAAATTTTTGTCATGTGACACACTTAAGAGATCGTAACAACGTCATTTCTCAATCCTAAACCCTTAACATTGCATATAAGTTTTAAATCTAATTGCCAAGTTTCTCTCGAAAGTTAAACCCTCTACCAATTTTTTTTCTTGGTCGAATAAGTTCTTAAACTTATTATAAGCTATCAATCTATCCTTCAAAATGCATCACATGAAAGTCATGCTGCTTAAATTGACAGATAATTGGATATAATAGTTTCGAATATATGAGCATGAAGAAAATTGACAACTTTTAATGAATTTCAAAATTCTTTTTTTAAAAAAAATTGAAAGGCTTAATTTTTACTTAACTAACAATTCAGGAACCAAATCACCAAATTACTCATTACATTTTTTTTTTACAAGGCATAGAACTTTTCTCACTTGCTTGCCTTAAAATTGTGTCTCCTCCTTCATTTTTTGGTACGTATCATATCACTTAACCCCAACTTAACTTTGTTAACCCTTACTAAATTGAAAAATAAATAAATAAAACTTTAAACAAAATCTCATAAACCAAACACCTAACGCCTCCTACTCATCCATAAAAGCCAGCCACCCCCGGCCTTACTCGTCGTCGGCCCACAGCCAAAGCTTCCTCTTCCTCTCTCACTAAGCTTAAGATTCAACCCCTTAGTATATGGTCTAGTGATATGGTCTTAAGTTCATTCTCGCCAAAGGAGAATTTGAATCATATTATTGTTAGCCTAATGTGTGGCTAAACCCATCCCCTCCCATTTAGTGTGGATAATATCGATTATTAAAAAAAAAAAAAAAAAGATCCATCAAAGATCATTGTTTTTTTAATCAAATTGGCTCAGTGGCCTCAATCTACTAGTTCAGTGATAAAAATCATTGCTTTACGTTAATTGTACTCTAATTGACAAGGATGAATGTATTATTTTCAATTTGATTGATTTAGGAGCAGTGAAGGATGGGGTTATTTCCATGAGTTCGAGATTGATTTGAAAATTTAGGAAAGCTAATTGAATAGTCCCCATGGATGAGATTATTCAGAGAGAGAGAGAGAGAGAGTTGGGAGGATTTGGCGACAGCAAGTAGAATCAGGGGTTGCCACCAATAACTGTTGGGAATGGTGGCCGGACTTTGGTGGCAGCTAGTTTCTTGGTTTTGTTATGACATCTGTTTATACATGGAGGACACCATTTCAATGACAGGAAACCCGATGTCATTAACTGAAGACTCCATGACTCTTCCAATGATATTGGCTCCATTAAGTTTCATAAAACACTCTGGGAAGGCTGATGAAGTGACCTCTTTTGGAGAAACTATCAAAGAATCTTCACCAACTGAGACATAGGATAAATAGCCAACAACAGACTCAAGGAGAATCTCTGTCTATCTAGTCAGTTGAGACTTCTAAGGCAAACTAATTCTACATCTCCAGCCCCATCTATCTAGTTGGTTGGCTTCACTTGTTGCTTCTTAAAAACTCATTCACCCAGGTGGTTGTCGTCCGTTGACAGCAAACCCATACTCATCTATCCAATTGAAATTTGTGTTGATGGTTCATGAATCAGTTAGTTTTCACAAAAGGTGTAAAAGGATTTCACGTAAAGCCTTGATTTGTGTGTCGAGTTGAAGGTCCTCTCTATGTTGCCAACACTCTTGCATTTGTAGGAATAAATTACTTAATGTTCAAGTTGTAGAGTCTGATAGTATTGCAAATCTTTGGAATATTATCTTGATATACTTAGAATTATCCTCAATTTCCTCACAAATTCTTCCACCAAAACTCTATCACTGCCGAGTTTCACCTTCTTCAACTCGAACTATGATTCTTAACCGAAACTAGCTATGCGATTAGTTCAAATTTCATCCAGACGCCAATCATGGTCATTCATCCAGAAACTAATTCTGATCCTCAAGCAATTCTACTGTCTAGAACTCAATCACGCCACCAGCAATACACTACTGGGCCGAAATTCAGTCTCTTTTCTAGGCTGCCTCCTAACAACTCAACTGAAATCAGGAACGCATGCCGGAAGTCATCTAGATCTTTTTTTAATCTAACAGCTCCAAAGATATGGTTGATAATGTAAAATCTGGTATAAAGAATTGGATACATAGGTTGCTTTGGTGTTGTACTTGTTAGGCGCAGAAGATTGACATAAGAATTGGTAGGTGAATAATTAGGGTTCTATTGATTAATGGTTATGGAATTCGAAAGATGAGTGTTACACTTATCATTTATTTGTATCATCATTTGTACTCTTCCTCTAATAAAGATAAAGTCCACCAACACATGTGGGTACTATCTATTAGAGTGATATGTACAAATGATGGTACAAATAGATGATGAATAACACTTTTGAATTTGAAACCCCAATATTTCTTACATTGGTTAACTCTAAATTTATTCTCTTGCTTAATCAGTTGCATGCTCAATCTAGTATTCTTAAATCAAATTCACTTTTCTCAACTAGGTTGGTGTTGAATTAGTTTGAGTGAGGTTATTTTTTTATTTTTTTTTATTTTTTTTTAGTAATGATACACTTACCACCTATTTGTACCATCTTTTTAGTAGATGTTACGTTAGACTCATCTATTTGAGAGAAATGATATAAATTATGGTATTTTTTCCAACTTTGTGAGTTCGACCTCGTGCTTGCATATCTATATCCCACAGACTTGGCCACCACAACCCTCACATATATAATAACAAATTTTCTTTTATTAAGAATGGTAGAATCCAATTTTTTGAATCAACAACTTCACACAATAATTTGTTTACATAAGAAAATGTTGTATGATTAGTACAAATGAGAAATGAATTTATCGATTAAAATTGTAAAAAAAATGAAGGTGTTCAAACAACTCTCGCATCCCAAATGATTGATACCAATACCTGGGAGGATAAAACTCATAAAAACCGATCACTCTATTTCACATCTTTATGAACAAAATAATTGAATAAGCCACACCAAATCCAACTGTATACATGGGGGGAGGGAGAGAGAGAGAGAGAGAGAGCAATTGCAATCTACAATCTACAGACCCCTAGAACTAGGAACATCAATCCACTGCAACTGGAGTTCAACCTCCCCGCACTCCACATTTCTGAGTCGGAGGATCATGTTTTGAACGAGTTTGCCGTTGGACCAGATAATGCAGCTCTCTTCAGCAAGGCAGTTTTCCCTGCTTGGTTGTACTTTTGTAAGTACTGTTCCATCTGGGAGACCTTCCAATTGCATCCTCAAGACTTTGATAAATAGTGCAATATCAAACTCTGCGTCCCCCATTTTGTCATCAAAACTAAATGTGTCTTTATCGTACACAGAAAGCGTGATCGGAAGATTTGGTTCGGTAACTGAAAGTGTCAATCTTTCATCCCATTCTGGATTCACATTCCTCTTCACCACACCAGTTTTCAGTTTCTGCATCATCAAAAATAGGTTTAATTAATAAGCTATCAAGGACTATATGCATATATAAGTTTAGCAAATTAAGTTGACTACAATAGCGTGATCCACCCTCCGCACCAAACTTCGGTTCCCCCCACCCCGCGTAGTTCTAACTTGTCATCTAAAACCTAAATTTTCAGACACATACAACCAAAAGCCACAAACCCTAGAAACCCAAATGGATCAAGATATGCATCAAAACAAGAAAAGAAACGCACAAAAAAGCTAGTAAATTGAAGGAAGCTAGCAAAATGAATATATTACCTGCTTGCCCATTTTAACAACAACATAAGGATCACTGCTTATCAGGTCTCGAACAGCAAGGTTCACTCCTCTTTGGACATGAATCCTCAGCAGACCCATCATGGTCTCCATTAGATCAACACCAGATTTTGTGTAATTTATTTCCACAAATTCAACTAGTACCAAAAATGGCAGGAGTGCGAAGGAATATGCAGGAGAGGAGGGTGAGAAATTTGGTTTCTTTGTATTCAAGTGAATCTGTGTATGAAGGAGTTTTGATGCCAAATCACTGCCTTTCCTGCCTTTTATACACAAAATTGTCTGGACAGTATTGTTTATGCTTTTACTAGAAGCCACCCACTTGACCGAAAAGAAAAGGGTAGATGCCACCCTCTAACGCAAATCCCTGTGCTTTTAATTTTCAACACGTGCCTTACGTGACCCATCAAAATCAACCCAGCTAAGAATAATGAAAAAACAAATTCTAATTGAACAAAACATAAAACAAAGTGTAAAGTGTGGACTTCGTCTTGGATTATTACTGTAGTTACAATTAAGTTTTAGACTAATGTTTTTTTGGGAATTTCATTTTTTGAAATTCGCTAAAATTATCAATTTTCTTCTAAATGATAGGTCTAAAGATTTTTCATCTAATCCTTTATAAATTTTTATCACGTGACACACTTAAGAGATCGTAACAACGTCATTTCTCAATCCTAAACTCTTCACATTGCATATAAGTTTTAAATATAATTGCCAAGTTTCTCTCCAAAGTTAAACCCTGTACCAATTTTTTTTTCTTTGGTTGAATAAGTTCTTAAACTTATTATAAGCTTTCAATCTATCCTTAAAAATGTGTCACATGAAAATTATGCTGCTTAAATTGACAGATAATTGGATATAATAGTTTCGAATTTATGAGCATGAGGAAAATTGACAACATTTAATGAATTTCAAAATTCTTTTGAAAAGAAAAAATCGAAAGACCTAATTTTTACTTAACTAACAATTCAGGAACCATATCACCAAATTACTCATTACATTTTTTTTACAAGGCATAGAACATTTCTCACTTGCTTGCCTTTAGTTTGTGTTTTTAATTTCTTATTTGTTGTGTACACAGATCCAAGTTTGACATGTCGTTGAATATTCCGCTGAGATACGGGTCAAGTTTTGATCAAGTGGGCGGGGTTTTGTTTGTTTATAATTGACCAGAGAGTCGTAGTGCTCGATTACAGGTTACAGCCGTGCTAGTTTGACTCAGCTCCAGTAAGACTAGCTCTACGAATTACCCAGGAAATGTAAGTATGTGATTAATTCGGCGTTTCCTAATCCTAATAATCGTATAATTAAATAATTAATTCTAATTACACGGTATTACAGCTGGTGATTTTAGTAAAATTTGGGATTATCATAACGATAACGACATGTAGATCAGCGACACTGCATCTGGAAGAAATTTATGTACGCTTATTGAATAAGCTTATAGTTTGGAAAGCACAATTTAAAACCAACGTTGAAACTTGAAACCGCCCGTTGCTTTAGCTGCAAGCATTAAGGTAGAATATTGAAATGGATCAGACACACTCGACTCCAGGCCTAAGTAGTCTCTCGAATTGGATTAAAATAGATAACTCGCCAAATTTACAACAGTATGTTGTATAAGAAGAAATGAAAATATTGTTCAAATTGAATGTAGAATATTAATTAAGCATTAACAAAACTTATCTATTCCAAACGCATTATCAGGATCTTGTTATAAATAGACTTTGCTAATTCGTAACTCATACAATCAACGATCACAAAGAATGCTTGAACAACACACGCAAATCACGTCATACGAAGAATACAAGATTTTTAAGATTCAGTCAATCATGCCTATGGTGGCTGGTCAGCGCAGTGGGAAGGGCTGCTTTTTCTTTCCTTTTAGGGAAATACTCAGAAATAAGATAATTTCTTAAACTTGGAACAAAAATATGTCATTTAAAATATACACACGCCATGCACAACAATTGGACAGAAATATGATTTTCTTCCACCTTAAAATGACTTAATTGCCCTCGTATATAAATGGATTATTTTCTCCCATTTTCTGATTTCCCTCTCTCTACTCTCTCTCCCTCCCTCTCTCTCTTGTCTCACTTTCTCCCTCACGCACTCTCTCTCCCCTTTTCACTGTGCACAGACGGTGCTCAATCCTCCCGACTAACACTGTCCAAATTGAAGTCACCACCAATTTCATCTTGTCATCACGACTCCAAAACACCTAGCCTTGTCACGAGCCTCATCCCTGATCGTTGGGATCAAAACTCAAGCAACCGCGACTTTTCCGGCCATTTTCCGGCAACACGGAAAACAATCGAGACTCGAGACCACCACCAATGGACTCGCATGACAGTGGGAACAAAGCCTAATCGTAAACTACTGTGCACAAAACCCATTTGTTTTTTTGCTCACTTCCTTCCAATATTTGCAGATTAGTAGGATTAAAGAAGTGATTTGTTTCATATTTGGGGAAGGGGAGAATAAACCCAGAAGTTCTATAAAGTTGTGATGGGATTCCTTACCTTGTTTGAATGTTGTGATGGTGTTTACTAAAAATTGGCAAGAATTTGTGTTTTGTTGGATGAATTTTTCAAGATATGTTAACTATATGTGTGGATGCAAATTTCCGCCGTCTTCTCATTTGACGAAAATGCACCTGTAAAATAATAACACCTAAGATCAAGGTCAAGAGCCTCACGAGCCCACGATGAATGGGGTGGGGGTGGGGGCGCTTTGGTCAAAGAATCTTTGATGTCAAAGTTAGAATTTGAGAGAGAATGTGTTTAGGGAATTTTTAGGGAGAGACTGAATTAGCTTTTTATTGGAGAAAATGAGGCTATTTATATGGAAGTGGCCAGCCCTATTAGGAGAATAGGGACCGGCCACTTAGGGCGGTATTATGAGTTTAATTGCAAGATATTATGTAAAATAATATCTTGCAATTAACTTGGTAATCAATCCTAATTTAAATAGGATAATTGGGAGTTACTTTTGAGTGAGGATTTGATGAGTGATGAGAGGGTTTTGAATAAATACCATTTTGATCACCTTTAACTCTTCCGTGATTAAGCCGTTATTGCCTGTTGCATGCACGTAGGAATCCCGGTGTGCCTCGAGGGTAATTTTGTCCTTTTAACCCAATAGTCATATGTTACCTCTATAATTTTCTTGATTATTTTTTGCTCCACAAATGCCCCCACACCTGTTGGCTTGTTCGCAGGAAAAGGCAACAGGTGTAGAAATCTTCTCTTACTTTAGGAAACATAAGATTGTTTCCTATTTTGATGTAGATTCCCTCATTAATTGGAAATTATATCTTTCTAGGAAGGGGAAATAAATCACCTTCTAGGAAAGGGAAATAAATCACTTCTAAAATCTATTTAAGTCTACTTCAGAGTGCAATTTATTCTACCCTACAAGAGAGAGAAAGCTAGAGGATATTTGTTCCCCCTCCCCTAGCAATCTTCTACACTTGCCCATGCAAATGACCATCTTTTGTTGCTTTCTTCGTCTTCACACTGCACCAAGGTAAGAAAAAAATTAATATTTCCTTGTCTTTGTAATTTTTTGGAGCCTCAGGGCTTGAAATTTGGCTCGATAGGGGTTAAGTATGTGTGAAAAATGATTGGGGAACCACAGTATGGCTGCTGCCGTGGGGTTGCTTCATCGGCTTAGTGTGGTGGCAACTCGGCTTGGGTCGAGGGTTGGCGGTGCTAGCCTTAGGCTCGGTGCTTAGCCAGCTTAAGCAAGGGCGTTGGGGCACTTGGGTCTATGCCATTGTGCATGGGCCCGTGTTGGAAAGAGGAAGGGAGGCTCGAGCCTTATTCCTAGGTTGGTTGCGGATGGCTGGGCTTTGGCCCATGTGAGAAAATAAGAGAAGGAAGCGTGGGGTGCTAATTGTAACAACCCGTCCCGAATTAATATACATTTTATCTTCGAATGAGTAAAGATGACGATTATACCCTTAAGGCTTAGTGACATGGATGTATGTATAGAGTTCTAAATTATTTTTCCTACTAATGCGATTAAGTTATACTCGACGTCACGAGAGCGTTGATGCGAGTTAAAGCTGAGTTGGGTTCGTAATGAAAATGTTACGAATAAATGAATGTGTAATTGGGCTAAGGAAATGGACCAATCACCACACCTTCTACTTTCTTAGGTCCAATTAGAATTTTAGGTTTGTTTTGGGGGTCAATTGTTAGCCCTAAACATGCAGCCCAATTAGGGCTTGAGACAATTTAAACTTGCCCAATCTAGACACACACACACGCGCGCGCGCGCACACAGACACACACACACACACACACACGTGCCAACCTCCCTCATCCTCATCCTCATTCTCGAACTTTCCTTCTCGTCCGTACGATTGAACCCCCTAACCTTCAAACACTATCACACACACAGATCGAGCTTAAGGACGACACCATCATACTCCCCTCGACTTCACGAGTCTAGCCGTACCATTTGTTTGAGGGGAAGGCGTGTAGAACTCGAGATACACGAGCTTCGGCGAGGGGTTTAATTTTCTTTGACATGATCGCGAAGGATTTACCTAGTTTTGAGACTTAAGAAGTTACTTTTCTTGCTTCCCTAGCACTTTGGAATTATTTTGGAGTATTGTGGACATCAGAATAAGCTCGATCGTGGGTTTATAGGTTTAGCCAGAATTTTGAGGAATTTTCTGACAACTTCTCGTCGGTTTTCGGGTATGGTTGTATTCTACTCTTCGAGAGCTTTAAATCCATATAAAATTCTTGGAATTTGGTTGAGTTTTGAAGAAGATATTGAAGTTTAAAGTTTTTCCAGTTTCCAGCGTAACAGACAACGACCAGCAGTGGTTTCGACGGAGCCACCGGAGAAGGAGGAAAATATTTCGTCAACTTTGACGGAATATACTGATGATGTTAGGTAAAGTCGTTATGTTTTAGATGGAATATTCTATTATTTAACAGAATATTCCCTAACGTTGTTAGGGATTCCGTCCGTGTGCCAGTCACATGCCTGGACATGTGGCCGTGCCTTGGCCATCGCGTGAGGGCGCGTTGAGTAGGCCATGATGGTATATTCAAACATCCCAATTGAGCAACATATGAGAAGTTATTACACGGTTTTGGTTATGTGCTTAAAATTAACGTTAAACTAGTTGTTTCACATATAGATGAGACATTTCCAGAGGAGGAGCGCAGCCAACGACCCTGCTATATACCAATGAGTGGGCTTTTGGTTTTCTATATATATGTGTGTGTGTCTATATATATATGTTTTCCATTTTCCCATAAATTGTTTTGAATGGATTTACGTTTTTAAATGCCATGTCAATTGCATTACATTTTAGTATATGCATTAGTAGAGATATGTATATTATTACATGATGCTGCGGATGCCCAGGTAAGCTTCAGGTGAGTATATTGATGATAATGGATGCATTGTTTGTGGTTATACGTAGATGCATTTAGAGTTCATTATCCTGCACCCCGGTGCTAGTGCTCCCGTCCGTGGCCAGGGTACAGTCCTTCACGTGATGTTCACTTCCCACACCGCACACTCACCTTGGATCCAAGTTTGGTGCACAGCCCTGTCGTACAGACCACATTAGGTGGTTCCGACTCATAGGTGACCCACGATTATTCACACAGCCTTCATGTGATTGTAGCACTTGAGCGTACTTATTTGCACCTAGCCCTGTCGTACAGACCACAATAGGTGGTTCCTACTCATGTGTAGGCATATCTGATGAGCTATAGGTTCAGCCGTACAGGTCACGTTAGGTGACTCCGGTTGGCATATCATTTACATTGATTTATTTCACCTGGCTTATTTATTTCTATACTTGGACACTTGACATGGCATATATATATATATATTTGATTTTCACTACTCTCGAGCGAGATTTTTATATACGTATGTATTTTTATTTTCTGGGAAACTATACGGGTTTTACGGTGAGGGGTTATTACTTTTGGAAAAAGAAATGGTTTTGAAAAGCTTTTTTTTTTTTGCCCACTCACGTTTTCTGTTTTGCGCCCCTCCAGGTTCTAGATAAAAGTGCGTGTTGGTGGCTCACGAGGACTCTACGACGGTTCTGACAGACATCCATCAATGTAGGTTTTCTTTTATACCCTATACAATTAGTATTTAGCCTGCTGGACTGCACCTTGGTACCTACGCTCTGATTATGTGTATCTACACTTTAATACTTCTTCCCACACTTATTTACTTACCTTGTGTGCATTAGTTAATTGGTTTTTGATTTCTTACATTTTCATATCACTGTCATTTCCGCATTGTGCATATGGCTACGTCACCATCACGTGACGGCCAGCATGCCTTGATTTAGGTCAGGGTGTGTCACTAGCCCCCTCTAATTGATTTGGGCCGTGAGGTTTGCGGGCGGAAAGGGAGTTATACCAGGTCGTGAGGGCGCGCCGGTTGCTGGGCTCCTAAGGCTTGGGTCGTGACTTGGATTATAAGCTATAGGGCCTGATGCGCAGATTTTTTTTTTTTTTTCAGCCGTCTAACTAATTTTCCTCGCATCTTTGTAGAATTTCCTCGAGTATGTCTTCTTTAAGCCACAAGAGTGACGATGGTGTGCCACCGTTGTATAGTCAAAGAATGTCTTTGAGTAAGGTAGGCCACTTCAAGGTTGCTCACTTCAAAATTAGCTCTGATGACTCATTTAGAGACTTTCTTGAGGCATATAGGCACGACATTCCGTCGGGAATACGTGTGAAGTATGTCAAGGAAGGTAGCAGTCGTGAGCCATGTAGTGGGACTCGGAGAGCCATCAAGTTTTACCCTTACTACTTCGTGTTGGGATTTACTTTTCCTATGCCGCGTTTCTTCCAAAAAGTGCTTTACTCCATGAAGTGTGCCCCTGCTCAATGTTCTCCAAATACGATTCGTGTGATGGTGGAGTTCCTCAATCTAAGCTAATGAGACTTTGGAGATAAGTGGAGAATGGGAGTCTGATTCTTCCCTTGAGTATTTTCATCACCGGTAAGTAGACTATTTAGTCTTATGTATTTTCGCTGAGCTGCTATTTGATTTATTGATTGCCCTCCTCTGCTTATGTAGATTCAAAATTCGGCTCAACTCCTAAGACTTCTTTATATATGAAGAAGGTGCATGTTGCTCTAGGCATCCCTTCTGAGTACCATGAATGGTGTTGGCTGCTTAGTCCTCTTCGCAGGGAGAAATGTAGGTTGTTTCTGAAAAAAAGAGATAAAATGGATCAAGGCGAAGACATTGGCTCATCTGATTGTTGTCATGGAACCTACTGTGAATGAAGGTGGAAAGAAGAGATCTTCCCCACCTGCTTAAGAGAACCAGCTGAGAAAAAGCCAAAGACTTCCTTTGTTACTAGTGAGGGTCCGCCTGCTGCCGATATGATTGATTTGACTTCGTCCAAGGAGAAGAAAGATGGGGCTGTTAAATTTGAGCTAGTGACACATGCCATGCCAAAGGTGGCTAGTACGATTGCTGATAGGATTGCTTAGCGTAATGGTTCCGTCATGCCCCTAATGTTGAAATTTGTGCCATGACATTCATCGGGAGCTAAGTTTGGTTCACCTTTGGAGAGGCTTCCTACTATAAAAAAGTAATAAGGTGGGCTCTGCTGCCAGGGTGGCACCAAAGCCTACTTCCCTTACTGTTGAGATTGATATGCCTGCTGAGAAAAATGAGATTACTCGTGTGGGCAGTTGTGAGAAATCCACCAAGCTTGTTTCTGGGGAAGCTGTTGAGATTTGTGCGCTCTTGAAACTAGATCTGCTTGAAGACATGGATGCTTATGCTAAGCTTGTTGATGGCGTTAAAAGGATTGTTTGCCCAAGTTCCTTTGAGAAACATACGACCAAATATAGAATGACTGCTCTGCTTGTTATGATGCAGAAAACGACGATTCTGGTAGCTTAGTATATGCTTATTGATCAAAAGGATACCAAAGCTACCAAGGAGGTGGCGAAGACTATGGTAGTTGCAGCTTATTCCTCTGCCGAGAAGATCAAGAGCTTATTCCTCTGCCGCTCGCCAAGCGATCGTTAACTTGAAGACTAGGCTTGACGCGATCCAAATTAAGTATGAAAGTACAGAAAATAAGGTTGGATGTTATATACCTCAGATTTAAGATCTTGAGCATGCTGTTTCTGAGCTTCGTTTCACTGCTTACGCAAAGCCTGAAGAGCTGATTATTGCTTATAATCAAGTGATCCACTTCAAGAAGATCGTCAATAGGCTTGAACCCAAAGTGTTGGAACTCCAAGGTGCATTAAAGATCAATGAAAGTCTGAAGAAAGAAATGGATGAGCTGTAGCATGTCTGTGTTGGTCTGGTCGAGGAGAATGAGTAGCTAAAAAGTGAGAAGGCTAGGCTTGGGGCTTCGTTTGTTTAGAATCAGGCTGATTTTTACAAGCTGGGTTATGTAGATCATCTCTTTGGTAGGCCATTTGACTTTGAGTTTGCTGGGAAAGCTTTGAGACCTTCTCTATTTCTCCAGAAAACTTGTTTGCCTTTACTTTTGAGGCTTCTATTAATGAAGTAGTCGGAGAAGTTGGTTTTTTTTTTTCGTCGAGGCTCATACTCGCTAAATTCCGAGCACAACATACGTGCATCATAACTAGTGAACGTTCCTGCTTCTCATATTAGGATGTAGCCATGCACCTTATATGCATACCACATGCACATTACGGAAAAAATTTCACAAATTTCTCCAATTTCTACGATTGGACGCTTGAACCAAAAAATGTTCCATCCCAATTTTGGAGCATGTCAAAACTTAAAATTTATTCCACAACCTATAGGCCCCAACATGAAACACAAACTCTAATTTAACTTTTAAGTTTTTGGGTTGGCTCAGATTTGTGAGCATATCATGTGCATGTCGTGTACATACAGTGAGCAAATCCCGAAAAATTCATCCAACAAAACATTAGCATTTAATGATTTGGCTTTGTTCCCACTATCAATGCGAGTCCAATGGTAGTGGTCTCAAGCCTCCATTGTTTGCCGTGTTGCTAGAAAATAGAGGGAAAACTTGCGGTTGCCTGAGTTTCGATGCTAACAACCAAGATGAGATTCGTGGCAAGGCTACGTATTTTGGTGAGGACGAGATGAAATTGGTGGTGGCTTCGATTTGGACGGTGTTAGTCGAAATGATAGTGCACCATGTGTACACAGTGAGAAAGGGAGAGAGAGTGTGTGAGGGAGGGAGAGAGAGAGTGGAGAGAGAGAAATCAGAAAATGGGAGGACATAACCTATTTATATGTGGGTATTTTGAATAATTTTAATTTTGTGCATGGTGTGCATGACCGGTTTGTCCTATTCTTGTCCCAATATTAAGAATTGTCTCATTTTGGATATTTCCCTTTAATTTATCTCCTTTTTCAATTTTATTTAAAAATGGGTAGCTGACAACATAGGAAAGCAAACTCCTTTGTGTGGTGTGTGGATACCAAAATTGTTCCAAAAAGTAAGATAGGAATTCTAAAATCGTTCCATACCAAAATAGAGTAGGAAAGGAATACCACTCCCATTTTCTTTCTAATTTCTAGTCATAGACTCACACGAACGAGGACTCAAATTTATTATGAAAAACTTTGATGTGATTTGCTCGTGTGCTTCCTGTATTATACCAAATCACGACTCTTATTTGTTATTTTGTGAGGTTGAATTGTTTGCGATTGAATTTCATCAGATTCGTTCGTTCTTTTACAATTTCTTCATGGTTAGATACAACGGATTCTATGATGGCTAGATCTCAATTTTTGGTGGTTGTCATATTAAGATTTGTAATTTAACTTAAGCTTTTAGTTGTTTTGGATTAACTTAAGCTTTTGTACCTCATAGATCATTCGTACAAAACATTTTCCAAAGGCATCTCCATTTTTTGCTAAAAATGGGTATTGGTTGTAAAGTCCCTGAGATTGCTAAAAGTGGCTGTCTTGGTCACGAGTTAGCCACTTTCGAGCCGTTTTCCGGCCAAACCACGGAGAGTTAGCCGTCGAAAAAGTTAACCATTCTCTTCATCTCGTCGAGACATATGATTTTCTTTTTTAAACCACTTGATTTCGTTGAGTATTGAAGAAATTATGAACATATGATTCTCTTCATTTCCGGTAACCATTGGGCTTCCAAATATGTATAATTTTTTTCTACACTTTCCTATCTTCATTTTGATATATTATGAGTCGAATTTAGTTAAGAAATGATTGAGTTATGAAGCTTTGAAAATTGCCCAAACTTCCGGCCAAGAGATCCGGGACACTTAATGGAGTTTTTAACGGAAGGACCAAAATGATGGATGATGGACAATCTCAGAGACTATTTCTATTGATTTTCAATCTCAGGAACCAAAATGATGTGTTATGCAAATCTTAATGACCATTTTGGCTATTTAGCCATCTATTTATTTATGTTTTTAGAATTTGATTTGATTTATTTAATTTAATGACCAAATGCATTCTAGAGTATGCACGCGAAAAGAAGACATGTGCAAAAATCACTTTCAAAATTAAGGAGCACATTTTTTTTTTCTTCAACATTGTAATAAATAAGTAGATATTAGGAAGGAAGATGTGGGGCAGTTTCTGTCTCTACATATTGTTTAATTTCGACGTTAGACATTTTTATTGTCTTCTAGTTAGGAAGTATTATACAATGTGCTTTGAGAAAGACTAAAATGGAACCTTAAGGATGGCGACGGCTTTCCACATGTTCGGTGCCTCACAACTACTTTGACTTCGCAGCCTGCGCTGATCCCAGACCATCCCGAGAAACAAACTCTAGCTTGACGAAGGGACTTAGAAGTGCGCTTTGAAAAGCGCATTAATCAGGCTGTGAAGTGAAGGTCACAAGGGGGAACGGGTACAACTTGGATTTTTAAGATCTATTGTTGAGAAATATTAGAAATTGAGAAAAAAATCAGACGAGCTCTGCTGTCCGTAGGTGAAAAAAATGTGCAGAAATCACTTTTCAAATTTAACCAACTTTCCTTCTGGAGTTGAATTGGGCCTCTATTTGCCTTTAAGAATCACTACATGCAGTACCAGACCTCTCCCTGGTGTCTGCCTCCGGTATTTGTGAAACACAAAATTTATGTAACCAAGGCCGAGGAACTAAAATTTATTATCGATTGCTATAACATCTTAAAATTGTTGTACTATCTGTCACAGAGTGAAAATATTTTTGCGTTTGAACACCTTTACGATGTTGCTACTAATCCGCAGTAAGTGTCGTATGTGTATAAATCCGAGCAGAGGATCTGCTTCCTTTTTCGTACGCTGGTTTAACAACATAAATGGAAGTTGTAGGCATATGTTTTGTACGATGCTAGCTTTTCATGTCTGCTGAAGATATTCTTCTTCTAGACAACACCTTAAATTTCTTTCCATCTTCTTGTAATCTTTGAGTCTTGAATCGTGGAGACTTCTGGTTTCTTCATGTACTTCCTTCCTTTCCTTTCTCAGAGGACTTATGGGCATATGCCCTTTGCGCTGTCCTCCTCCTTCTTCTAGACAACACCTTAAATTTCTTTCCATCTTCTTGTAATCTTTGAGTCTTGAATCGTGGAGACTTCTGGTTTCTTCATGTACTTCCTTCCTTTCCTTTCTCAGAGGACTTATGGGCATATGCCCTTTGCGCTGTCCTCCTCCTTTGGTTCTTGCAAACAAGCTTGGTACTACCGTTGCCTTGGCCTTCACCCCTGAACACCAAATCTCTTTCTTTCTCCCGAGATTCATTTTTCGTGTTTCGTTTTGTTATACTTACTTGGGTTTGTCTAAAAAAAGTCGTACAGCGAAAGAGAGAAGGCGAAAAAAGAGTAACAAAGAATGCTGAAGATGAAGGTTTTGGAGAGAATTAATTTACAGAAGCATAAGAAGACCAGTACTGATGCTGCTCATACCTTGAAGACAAACAGGTTCATTTTTTTTATTCACAGTTAATGTTCTCGGAAGTGCAGGACCGATAAGGTTAGTGGTAAGTGAGGATGATCTTGTAGCTCGAGTGATCGACACTGCTTTCAACTCCCACGCCCGCGAAGGCCCGCTACTTGTTCTTGGTTCCAATGTCAAGGATTTCCTTCTACAGTGCACTTATGCATGATCTGATGGTATGCTCTCAGAAACACATATCAAATCAAACTGCCAACGATATTTTCACTTTCAAGTGTTAATTTGGATGTTTGTCTTATGATGATGAGTTCTAATTCTTGTGATTTATGTTGATATGTCCTTTTCGACTTCGTGAAGCTGCAGCGGCAAAGCTAGCATTCCCATTTCTACTTATTTTTATTTCATTGTTATCAATTTGAAAGTGGTTTGTCATTAGATGTAAATGCATAAAACCGCAATTTAACTAGGGTTATACACGTAATAAAATGCGGTTTCATGCATTTAGAGAAATCCTCATTAAAAGGAATAATAGAAATAATTTCTAAGTATTAAACAGTGGTTTGTTGTTGAGAAATAATGAATTCCTTCAATGAGTTCCACTTTGTTTATGTTATTAACTGGAGCTAATTAGAATCAACTTGTAGCTTTAAGTCCCTGGGAAACTATAGGATCTCGTGGGGGAAGGAAACTTTGTGCTGTCCAAGAAGCAGAGGCAAGTGCAGAATAATATTGCAGAAAGAAAGGCAGAGATAACAGCTCCAAAGGGATCAGTGAGTAGCTGGAAGGCATGGCTTAACAAATCATTCACTTTCAAGATATCATCATCCCATTGAGCGACTACATTCATCTTCTCATGGGAACATATATATTTTTAGTTAAAACGCGACAATAATATAATATTTCAATCACTTGAGAGACAATAATTGAAATCATAGAAGGTTAAATTCTCTGTGAATAATGTAAGTTTATGCATTATTACTTGGTTCGGAGCCACATTTATATTGTTATATTTTGTTATAATGGAAGAGAACTGAACTTTTGATCTAACTTAATCCTAACGCATTTTCTCACTCAACTATATCCCTTGGGCTAACCCTGATAATCTTTACGGAATATTCTTAATTTTTAACTTAATTACAGTCTGTTAGCGTAATTATGTTCCTCGGCTTGGATTTTTCATCGTCCCATTGGTTCTCAAACCTTAAGAAAGGAATTATTAGGAAGACAAATTAAGAGGATTACTTGGTACAGGAAGTTGTTTGGTTAAAGACACAAACTTCCTCGCATTCATGGGAGAATAAGAACATGTAACTTTGTCAAAATAGAGGCTCATGTTTAACCATGTTTTGTCATTAATTGTCGTATCTTTTGAAGAAAGAAAAATAGAGGCTCATGTTTTAAAGGTAATATAAATGTCACTTAGTACTACGGTTCAGTAGTGTTTATCTTAACTTGTAAGTGAGAGGTTTAAGTTTGATTCTCGCTAAAGAAGAATTTAAACCATATTGTTGCTTATCCATTGTGAGAGCCACTCTCCTCCCTCTCAGTGTAAATAAATATTGTTTGTTAAAAAAAAGTAATAGAAAGAACTTTTTTTGTCGTGTAACAAAAGTAGAGATACTTTTCCGACTGAGCCCGTTGGATTTGTATGCATTGTTTTGGGGGGATGTGTTGGCCCATGTTGCAACAGTTTGATGCACAAAAATACTTTTCCTTTGCCAAAACCAAAACCTCTAAAAATACGTTGCAACAGTTTCATGCACAAAAATACGAAAAACCAAAGCAAATAAATGGTATGCTAGCAATCTTCTAGTTTGGATCTTCTTCTCCTTTCTTTTTTTTTTTTTTTTTTTTTTAACAAATGATATTATCTACATTAAAAAAAAGGGAGGTGAGCTTAGCCTCACAATGGGCTAGCAACAATGTGGTTCAAATTCTCCTTTGATGAGAATTGAATCTAAGACCTCTCATTTACAATTGAAGAGGAATATCACTAGACCGTAACACTAATTGGTTGGATCTTCCTTTTAATCTCTCATCTATTTTGATGATCTTATAATTGATGATTTGACTTGTCTATTCTCGAGGTCACTTTATAAAGGTCAACTTTGCAAGAAATGAACCAAGTCAAATATTATTAAAACCGTCTGATTAATATTGTCACAATTTCAATGTTTAATTGACATGATGCACCTATTTATTGAATAATTGTTCGATTACTAAAAACTTTCTTATTTAATTAATTTTTTTTACATATATGGTCTTTAAAAGGTGACCAAGTAATTAAATAGTTCGGATCACCCTTGAACAATGCATCATGACAAAAGAAAATACAAAGTTGCACGAGTAGGTCCAAATGAAAAGGTTGTCCAAGAAGACATGTTCTTACACTATATGAATGAGGAAAATAAACTTGGAATTTAGATAAAAGTCGAATTTATAAATTAACATGCACCAATTTCCTTGTTTGAATTCATAAACATAGAAATATAAAATTTCTACGTGGAAAAAAAAACTTGGAATTTGAGACTTTGATTCCCAAGTTTAAATTCCATGTAAATAGGTGTCATTCCCAATTTCTATAATTGAGAGTTTAAAAATAACAAATTCTGTATTTAATTCCATTGTTGTTTTAGATTAACCAAATAAGAAAATTCACAAATTCTAGAAAATAAAATGCCATCATTTTAAAATTCCTTAGTAATTTTAAATTTCTTCATCCAAACATAGTATTAAATAACCCAACAGGTTTTATGGATGATTTTAGAAGCCTTGCTCTTTAAATCTTCTTATGTGTACCAGTTGTAAATTCCTACTTAACATAATCTTGATGTAATATATATGGGTCAGGAAACCATAGGACCATTAAATTAAATGGCACGCATTCTAGTGTTTTTTTGTAAAACCACATTCATCCATTTTTATCATAATACCAGTTGAATCAATGAGAATAGATTTTCTACACGGTATAAGTGGTTTATGTTCCTCTATAATATCTCTCGAAACCCTATATGTGCATCCCCTTCTCCTTAGAGGAACTCCACCTCTAAAAAAATACGCCAGCACCCAGCTCATTTAATCCACTCAGCAAACAATAATAGACCCCAATGAACATCTCCACCCCTACAAAAATGCGCTGGCACCCTGCCCATTTCAAATATTATTAAATTTTTTATAAAATAATAAAGAAATTACACAAAGTACTACTAATAAATAACAAATTACATCTATTAATAAAAATAAATAAGAAATTACATAAAGTACTAAAAATAAAGACGAAATTACATAAAGTACTAAGAATTAAGACGAAATTAAATAAATTGCTTCGAATAAATATGAAATTATACAAAGTCTGTGGAGCTAGGATACGTGGTGCTAGGATCTTCGTTGCTAGGACCTGTAGCTAGAACCCCCTCCACTTGTTTCCGCATCTCTTGCACCCCTCCTTCGCACCATGTCTCTTTTTTCCGAAGTACAAAAATATTTTGAATTCGGAGATAGTCCTACTAGAGGCTTGTTCATAGTGTCACAATCTGCTTGAGCCATCCTTTCTTCTCTAAGCATCTCATTTTCTCGATTAAGTGTTTCTCTAATCATCTCATTCTCTCGATTAAGTACTTCTCTTTGTCTCTCAGTCGCCGCATCATGTCTCCCAGTAGCTACTAATATTGCTGCCATAGTCGCATCTTTTTCCTCATCTTTAGCCGTTTCCCGCGCCATGTTTAGTTCATCTTGGCGAGCAAGTTTGTCCATATATTTAGTGTAGTCATTTTTGGAAGAACTACCTTTTTTCTTTGATGCCTTTTTACCCTGAGGCTTGAAGGACCGACGAATCGGTTGGGTTTCCAGCACTTCTTCAGGTGTCCCTTCCGTTTCTTCCAAAGTCTCGCCTTCTTGTTCGACCGTGTCTGCCTCTGGGGAACTGTGTAGACCCATGTTGTGCATGACAACTTCTGGACCGGTTGCCACAATTCTGTATCTAGGGCAATCTTTGACAATTTGCCAGCATTCCCATTTGTTGAATGATTTGTTATGGTTCTTCGAATTGTAAAATGCTTGTGCTTGTAGTGTCTATAAATGTGGGATAAGACAGTATTATAAAATGCGGGTGTAACACAAATAAATAAATTAAAATATTGATGCAAGTGGAATGCATATAAATAAATAAAAATATTGTCACCTAATCCGCTAAACTTGTCCCACTACTCAAATTTCCGGAAGCATGAGAGATGGCATTTTTCCAACAAGTGAAGGATGCGTTGAGTTTTTTTCCAACGACCTTGAAGATCTTGACTACTTCTGGCGTCTTTTCCATGTACATCTCAAAACGTTTTCGTAATTTTACTCCTCATTTCTCACTTATCCATCTCATTACCCGTAATCGGGTCATGAGTAGTGTGAACCCTGCATTCACACAACGTAACATCTTCGATGAGCTTCCACGTTGTCATTTTTGTCTCTCAAAAATTATATGAAAGCTTTGGTAGAAAGTGTTGAACATATTCAAATGTGGTGTAAGGTGGAAGATGAGGGTTAGGTATTTATAGAAAAAAGAAATATAATATTTAAATTTTTTCTGTATTTTTTAACAATTTTTAATTAATTTTTTTATAAATTTTAGTTTACTTAATTAATCTGGACCGTTGGATTTGAAAAAGATTCAAATCCAACAGCCTATACGTTGACACGTGGCCAATAGTCATAATTCTGACCGTTGTGCATTTTTATTTTTATTTTTTTAATTTTTGGGAGAAAAACGTGGACTATTGATCTCTAGATTGAACTATCTAGATCAAGCCACGTCACTAGTTGTTGGATGTCAAATTCAAAATTTTTTGACCGTTGGAAATCCAACAGCCCAAAAACAAACACGTGACCTCCCCCATCAAATCCCTAAGTGCACCTGCGCTGGCGGGCCACCCCCATGTTTTCTTGTCGGGAAGCGTGGCCACAATTGTGTGTTTCGCACATGCTTGGAGCAAAAAAAAAAAAAATAAATAAATAAATAAACTGGCCTACGACGTCACGTTGACGTCAGCATGACATCAAGTAGGCCGTCCCATGGGTCTATCGATTTTGGGCTGCCCTGGAGACCAACTTGGGCCAGGTGCCATCCTATCCACATGAGCTGGAGGGGATTGGCTAGGTGCCTGGCCAAAAACGATGCTGGGTGCCAGCCTACAAGTACCCCGTGGACTTGCTCTTATTGAAGTTCACCTTCCTCAAACCCTAGCTTCCTAATGCTAGTGTCTCCTTTTAGTTTCTCTCTTTTTGGCCTCCATGCCGCTCACTTACTCAAACCACCCGAATTTAATTACCTTTTTTTCCTTCATCAGCTTAAAGTCTTTCTTGTCGGTCATGATCTTTGGACATTCGTTGATGATCCTTCTCTCTTCCTTTTACTACTATTGCACGTATCATCACGTTCAAATCCGTAACCCTATCGTGCTCTATGAATTTAGAAAGGTTAGTTAATTGTCAGTTATCCCACCAGTACCTTCTCAGAACTCATTCTCTCTTTAACTACTCAACGTTCGGTTGCCTGTGACTCCACTTCCACAAGGGTCATTTGGTATTAAATCAAATGAATTCGTGACATAGAGTTAAGTATCCAATTAATCTAATATGCATGCTCAGCTCTTGGAAGCATGCAATAGTGGCAATCTAGCAGATTTATCATAAGAGGTGATGGTCGTTCAATCATAGGTTAAACACAAAAGATAAAATTAAAACGTAGTTTCGCTCTAATTAACTCATTATTTTATTTCTTTTATACGTGGACGGCACGCTAATAAATTGATAATTGGTAGATCTTATTAGTCACAAATTTGACCCATTGGGTTAATTATTAACTTAATTATAATGATTGCAACTTTTAGTCCCTCCAACAGTGAGGAAGATATTAATAAGCTCTTGACAATGAAGTGTGAAGCAAATCCTATTTTTCTAATCGCAGACTAAGTTAAATAATTATGTAGATTAATGGTGGAGAAGGCATGTTTACTCACACTCATGGAGAAAGAGACTATGGAGAGGGCTTAGTTGTTGAAAAGACTTTGCACTTAAAAATTGGGAGCTGTAAAGAAAAAGCTTTCTCATGGCTGAAGGGTCCCGTATGTTTTTGAAAAGAAGAAGACATAGTGCGTGTGTGATGGAGGATGTCAAAATCAATGGAACCACTAGTCAATTTCAATGCCCCGACACCATAAAATTGTCTGCTATATATGCTTAATATCTCATAGAACTTGACCATACATGGATTCAATTTGTGGTTGTGAAAATTAGGTTATAGAGAGAGTGTGATGTTTCAACTGTCACTAATGTAAAGATTTGGGGTCGGGATAGTGAGTAGTGGTCAGTACTATTCATACTGATATTATTTCAAGCTAGCCATCTGCATAATGAAATAAGTGTGCCATTTTTTACAAAAAATTTTGGTACATTAAAAGTAAAACCATTGAATATATGTTAATATTATAATTTATTCTGTCAAATTTTCGATGTGAAATAACATTCTTTAACCACGAATGCTAGTCAATTCATTGTGTCGTCTGCATAGCTTCCATGCAAACCAATCTCATGTCAGTTGGGTTCTTTGAGTGGTACATTTATGATAATTAAGCGAAACGAACTAAATTCATGTGCTTAAGAATTATTGTTTACATAGATCTGGTTGGAGAACAATCTGTTGCAAATAGAGTAGAGATAGAATGTAGAGAGGACATTAAGATAAAAAAAATTATTAACAAAAAAGGAAAAAAAAAGGTAATGCTAGGAGACTAAATTTGTAGAAAAAATTTGAAAACTAAATAATGTGTCACCAATAGAAAATTAACACGTTTATCAACGCTTAAGTAATCATCCAATCATCAACTTTCACATCATTTAGTTTGCAAATTTTGTCTACAAATTTAGTTTTCCTACCATTACTCTAAAAAAAGAAACATAACATTCTAGTTGTTATATAACTCGATATAGTCGGTCTTCCAAAGTAAGAATTTCATTAAATTCGAATCGAAATGTTTACTTTAGAAGTCAAAGTGTTAACAACTACTCTAGCTCAAAACAATCGCAAGTATCAAAGCCACCTTCCCGCGAGACAAAAACAATCACTAGCTGCCATATTACAAACATGAGGAACAAAAAGGAATTCTACTGACCTCAATTGTTGTTTCACACATTGAATATCAAATTGAAGAGTTTTATTGCAACATTTGGTTGAGTTTTTTCATTAATCATATCTACAAGACATTTGGAGTCTGATTCTACATGAACCGCATCAAAACCCTTGTCAATTATACAAGCTAACAAAGACACCAATACCGCTTCCACCTATTGAAACCGGTCCAAATGTCACAAGCCTTTGCAGGTGTTCTATTTGCGGTAACTTCCTCTTTATTTAGAAAGAAAAAAGTAGTCATAATTATATTATGACGCTTACCATACCTTTTGCTATCAATAGTTCAGGACCGTCTTATGACCCCTACTTATAAATGCACTCAGTGGAAGTTTTTAAATTTTAGCACTGTGGACAATTATACGTACAAAAGGATATGGCAACAAAACATTAAACCTACAATATGTGTATCTTCATTCATTAGCGTGCCATTGGGAATAGGTTAAGACATATAAAATAGATACTTTTAACGAAAAGTTTTCGATATTGTTCATTTTAACGAAAAATCATATTTTTATATTAAAAAGTTAATCCTGATACTATTCACTTTACCCTTTATTTTGTCATTTTCGTTAAAACTCAAAGTTTTCAAACTTTTTTCATTAGTTTTCCTTATAAAATATTGAAATAAAAAAAAAAAAGAGCATAAAAATGCCTCTTAGCAATATTACTGTACAGTGCAACTCATTAAAGCTACAGTTTCGTTGTTTTAATAGCTAGTTTTGCTCCTATGATTTAGTGGTAATTCACTCCATCTATAAGTAAAAGATCTCAAGTTTAACTCTCTTGAATGATGTGTTTGATACCAATAATTATAGTTAGTCCGTTAAAGCTACAATTTTCTTTGTTTTAATAGCTAGTTTTGGTCACGTAGTACCATAGTCTAATGGTATTTCACTTCACCATAAGGATGGATCTACATTTCACTTCACTGCAAGGGCGGATCTATAAAGGGACCAGGATGGTCCCGGGACCACTCGAAAGCTCGAATAAATAGCTGTGAAGAGCTTTAAGGACCATCCAAGTCTGGGCAGTGGTGGAGAAGAACAGTAGCCATGGCCGCTGCACACTGTGCAAAACTGAAGAAAGAGGAAGAAAGCTATTTTTTTTTTTTTTTTTAAATAACTTGGCCATAACAACATCTATTTAAAAAAATTTATAAACTCACGTGAGAATTTCACATGATAAAGCACTCACCATCTTTTGTAGAAAAGTCAAACCAATTAATATTTAATAAAAATCCAATGACTTTTCATTAGTCAGATTGCTTTCAATCAAATTCACTTTACCGATTATAATTTAGATAATACCTAATTGTCTGCCACTCCTGTTCCTCATGCTACCCAAGCCAGTCGAAGGCCATCAGCATCATCTTTAGAATTTCCGTAAGTTTTCTAATTTAGTGTTAGTTCTTACTTATTTTTAGTGTTAGTTGATACATATTTATTGTTAATTTGTTAGGATTTTTAGTTTTAGTTTTTTTTTTTTAAACACTAATTAAAAACAAAGGGGCCGAACAGTGAATACATATAAGAGTCTTTCATAATGGTCTTTAGTAAGGGTCTTTGACAAAAAGCCGAACAATCACTCAATAATGGGTTTTAAATTAAGTTCAACCTTATTTATTGTTAATTTCTTAGGATTTTTTCATATTTATTTTAGTGTTAGTTCATACATATTTATTGTTGATTCGTTTTTTTTTTTTTTTTTTGGTTGAAGATTGTATTACAGTGTTAGTTCATACATATTTTTTAGTTTCATCAATTGATATAGATTTTTTTATTAATTGATATTTGTAGAAATTAGAACTATGGTACGAAATTACAAGTGAAAAAAATCATCATCGATTAGTTCGGACAATCATATTCCAAATAGTTCATCTCCAAACTTGGATAGTTCCAATCCTATTCCGAATAGTTCCCCTCCAATTCCAAATAGTTCTAATTTAATTGCAGGTAATTCCACTCTACAACAAAATGAGTTAAAAGTTGATTTGGATAATTTTGAGAGAGACCCCGGAAAGAGCATTCCAATGAAGGATTATCCTCCAAATATTCGAGATAAGGTCCAAAGAGCATATACATTGATGGAGCCTTTTAGAGCTAAAGATCATGAGTTTCCATTCACTTTGCATTCGAATAAAAGCGATGGTTCGTTGATAATTGGTTGAAAGAATTTCATTGGTTGGAATATAGTATATCTAAAGATGCTGCATTTTGTTTTTAGTGATATCTATTTAAAGTCAACTTTGAACAATCAGGCAGTGATGTCTTTACTAAGGTAGGCTTTCAAAATTGAAAGCACACAAGAGCATGTTTTGAACAAAATGTAGAAACGGTTGGTAGCTTTCACAATAAAGTTGTTGAAGCTGCTGGTAATCTAATGAATCAAAAGACACATATTGAAACAATTATGGTCAAACAGTTAGAAGAAGCTCGTATGTCTTATCGCACTTGCTTGAATGCATCAATTGATTGCACTAAGTTTTTGTTGCGACAAGGTCTTTCATTTCGTGGTCATGATGAAGGTGACACTTCAAACAACAGAGGTAACTATTTGGAGCTCTTGCAATTCCTTGCCGATCATGATGAGAAAATACAGGTAGTTGTGTTAGATAAAGCTCCGGGAAATCTCAAGATAATAGCTTCTTCAATTTAAAAAGATCTTGTTATTCATGTTCTATTGAAACCATTAAAACTATCATAAGTGATATGAAGAATGCTAGGTTATTTTCTCTATTGGTTGGTGAGGCACGTGATGTTTCTATAAAGGAGAAAATGGCGGTGGTTTTACATTATATGGACAAAAATGGGAAAGTCATTGAAAGGCTTGTAGGGGTTCAACCTATTCCCGACACCACTGCAAACACGCTAAAGGAGTCTATTGATGCGTTCTTTAATTTCAATGAGTTGAGCTTCTCCAATTTACGAGGGCAAGATTACGATGGTGCTAGTAATATGAAATGTGAGTTCAGTGGCCTCAAGACAAAGATTTTGAATGAACAACCTTGTGCATTTTATGTTCATTGCTTTGCTCATTAACTCCAATTAGCTTGTGTTGCCGTAGCAAAGGATAATGTTGATGTTAACACATTTTTCCTATTGGCTAATAATGTGGTAAATAATATTGGAACTTCATGTAAGCGACATGATGCACTTAAAGAGATGCAACAAAAATAACTTATGAAAGTTCTTGAAAATGATTCTCTTATGACGGGACAAGGCTTAAATCAATAAATTAGTCTCATACGTGTTGGAACTACAAGATGGAATTCACATTATGGTACTTTGATTAGTTTGATTTCTATGTTCTCATCCTTGGTCAATGTGCTTGAAATGATTGTTGATGACAACACCAATGATAGTGTGGTCGAAGCAAATAGGTTATTGAGAGACATACAATCTTTTGAGTTTGTGTTTCTCCTATTTTTGATGAAATCTATATTGGGAATCTTGAATGATTTATCACAAGCATTATAAAAGAATGATCAAGAGATTGTGAATGCAATGGCTTTAGTCAACACATGTAAAGAACAACTACTCTACATGAGGAATGATGAGGGGTTTAATCTTTTGGTTGACAAAGTATCATCATTTTGTGTCCAACATCATATTGAGGTTATTAACATGGATGACACACATGTAGCTCAAGGGAGGTCGAGCCGTAATACCCACAAAAAGACCAACCGTCATGGTTACATAGTGGATTCTATTTTGTTGTCATTGATTCCCAACTTACAGAGTTAAATGATCGCTTCAATGAGACAAGTACCGAATTGCTCATATGTTTGGCTAGTTTAAGTCCAAATGATTCTTTTGTAGCTTTTGACAAAGAAAAGCAACTTCGCCTTGCTCAATTGTATCCTCAAGATTTTACAAAGCAAGACCTATCGGCACTTGAAAATCAAATCGATATTTATATTCATTATATGCGTTCGAGAAGTGACTTTTGTTAGTTGCAAAGCATTAGTGATCTTGCTAAGAAAATGGTGGGAAAAGTGTTGCATCGAGTATTTTAATATGTGTATTTACTTATTGAATTGGCTTTGGTTTTACCGGTTGCAACTGCTTCAGTGGAGAGAGCATTTTCCACCATGCATATCATTAAAAGTCCACTCTGCAACAGAATAGGGGATCAATGGTTAAATGATAGTTTAGTTGTTTACATTGAGAAAGATGTTTTCTCTT
The DNA here is from genome assembly GCF_041283825.1 of Pyrus communis. Lineage (NCBI taxonomy): Eukaryota > Viridiplantae > Streptophyta > Magnoliopsida > Rosales > Rosaceae > Pyrus > Pyrus communis. Next base: position 25,734,394 of record NC_142573.1, on the reverse strand, counting down.
GTATTGACAACGAAACTATCATAACACGTTTTCAAAGTATGAAATCCCGTCGTGGACAAATTTAGTATTTCTAGCTTGTTTAGCACAAAGATTATGAATGAAAAGTTGTAGTTTGCCATTTATTTGTTCAATGCTATTTTTGTCTTTTTTTTTTTTTTTTTTTTTTGGAGCTTTTGTATTGGGACCACTCTATGTTAAAATCCTGGATCCACCACTGACTTTACTTATAAGTAAGAGGTTTTATATTTGATTCTCATGAAGGACGAGTTCGATACTAATTATTATAGTTACCAGTTATTCCATTATGTGACTTCGCTCAATCCCCACATTGAAATCCAAATCAAGAGATTCAAGTTTCAATCTAAATTTAGATTTTTGGAAAAACTTTGGAACTTGTATATTATAAAATTTAGAATGTTACATACACCTTATGATTGAAAGGATCTAATGGGCTCAATACAATGATTGTGAAATTCCGTTCCTGGATTTCACTATTGTAATTTACGTATTTTGTATTCGCGGGATTTTATAGTATTTTTATGAATTTAAATTAATTTTATATTTTAATTACTTAGTTACAAAGTTCAAATTTTCAAAAATAATTATTTAAAATCCATAGACCTTCGATGGTCACTCTTAATGTTTTCGAATTAAGGTCAATCCTACGAGCACATAGGCAAAAACTATTTACAAATCGAAGTTGAAACGAAGAAATTAAAGGTGTTTTAGTTGTTAAAAAAAAATTTAACAAAAAGAAGGAAGACTGGAAGCTGCCATATAGCAGCAAGAGAAGGGGGAAATAAGAGGTGTGGGAGAGAAAATGAGGGGGAAGTGACCAATCAGAAGGGAGAGAAATGAGGAAATGAGGGAAAGGAGAGAGGGGGAACGGCAGCCAACCCGGGTCACTTCTCGACCTATTACACCTGCATGACCCGACCCAGTCCTTACGTGAATTTTCTACGTGAAATCGTCGATTTTTCCGGCAAAATTCGTCAAACCACCACCTCGAACCAACTTCACTATCCTCATTCCTGCATTTACACTCAAACCTGACGAGTTTTGGCTCTAGTTTTGCAAAGAACGGCATCGGTGGCGCCGAGGGTCCCATGGCGGCTATCCTTATTCTTGAAGCCAATTTCGCCGACCACCACCACCAATAAACTTCCTTCAACCTCAGGAACAAAGCCCATACATTGGTTTGGGAGTCGGAGTTTGTTTTGGCGTCGAATTGAGAACACCCATTTTGGGGTTTTTGGCGAATCGAAGCGTTTTCAAGCTACTTCCTAGGCAAATTGGATTTCGGCCCAGGTATGAAAATTATTCCCCTTGACTTGCTCAACATTTATGTGGAAATTGGTAATTTTTGGAGTTCGTTAGAAAATTGGATTTTCGTTCACTGGAAATCACCAGGGTGGCGGGTGGCCAGTAGGCCGAATTTGTCTTTTAAGAATAAATTTGATACTCTGATACCATATTCGACATCCGATTGACGAAATCATGTTGTTTAAACATATTTTTCATTAGAGGCCACCACTTGATCATTATAACAATCAATGATCCGACCGTTAGATCGTTACCAAACATTAATATATTATTATACATAATATTTGAGGACTTTAGAAACTTACGGATTGGGAATCCGATGTACGGATCTTCCCAAATTGAATTTCTAAATTTGTAAAACCAAATGTTGACCATCACTTAATTTTAGCGATTGGCGGAGATCTAACTGTTGGATCGTTCCAAAATTTTAGGATACTATTCTAGGAGATTAATAAGACTCTTGGGAAGTTACAGATTGGAAATTTGTGGGCAGATGTTCCAGATTGAATTATGTAAGGTTGTGGACCCCACCGTTGACAGAGAATTGACTTTTGGTCAACATGTCTCGAATCGTTTTAAATATTAAGATCAAGTACTACTAGAGACTAAGTAGAGTCTAGTGGGCCTATATTGGTTAGTGAGTTATCTCAAGTAATACACACACACACACACACACATCGGTTTACATGTATAGGAACACCTTATTGTGATATATATGTAAGATAACTATTATGATAATGTGAGCCTAGAATCCTATTAGAAGTATTATGTAAAACTTGTATGCTTGTGTGATGTGTTAATTAGTGACCAAGAGAAGTTGATAGTGCAGGTGCCTACGTTGTAAATCATAAGGGTTGAGGTAGGGGTAGGTTGAGTGATGAACTTACTGCACCATGTAGCAGTGGTATATGGATGGTCCTGCTTGGTATATCCGCAATGGGTGATCACCGCCTGCACAATTAGAGTATGTTTATGGTTCTATTTGGTTTATTAGCAATAGGGGACCATACGCATTCTATGAGTGATCATGCTTGGTATATCCACGATAGATGATCACTACCTAGAGCTATAGGATACAGTCTTGCTTGGTATATCCATGATGGGGGATTGTGTATATGTTAGGGGTGATCATGCTTGGTAGATCTGCGATGGGTGATCACTACCTACGCTATTAGACTATGCCTATGTTCTGCTTGGTTTATTCGCAATGGGGGGTCATACGCATTCTAGGAGTGATCATGCTTGGTATATCCGCGATGGAGAAGAGACAAACAATCCTTCTCCGACGTGGCACCTGTACGTTAGAACATTCCCCTCATCGACCTCCTTTATTCATGACAACTCAAAGAAATATCGGATGATGTGGACCGACTCGGCAGGGCCTATAAATACACCTGGTGACTCCTCACCAAGGTTAGACACTCATAAACCCAAAATACATTGCACCTCTTTTCTCCATCCGTGCTAACTTAAGCATCGGAGCCTCCATGCTGGGAACCACCCTCCCCGATGCTTGGACTCATGGTGTTTGCCTGTTTTTAACTTGCGCAGGTTCCATTTCTTGACAGTTGGAGAACGGCTCCAACAACTACCAAGTAGATAACGAAATTGACAAATATATATAGTAAAGAAACAGCTAGGGAAATGATTTTCACACACTTTTTCACCTTATGACTCATGAGCATATATTCTTTTTAGCTATTTTATTGAACAAATTAAGGATTATACTTAAGAGAGTGTGCAAAAGGCGAACACTTCAAATCATTTTTTAGCTTTTGAATCTACAAATTCAAAACTCAATATAATTCAGATGTGCCAAGCAAAGTATGAACTCTTCGAATCGGAATTTCCAATTGTACTTGTGAATTCGATTCATCCTTTTTTGCTCTACCCTGTCCTCAATGCATTCATGATTCATGTTTAATCATTCCTCTCTTACGGATGCAATTTACTTTCATTCTTCATTGTCATTGCATTATGAATACATAGGATACTACAATGCTTTTGTACAACTTTTATTAGTCTACCTACGCAACAATTCTAGGTACCCCGAAATAGTGAATACTCCGAACATTTGAACCGTTCTTAATTTTATAAAATTTAAGTGAAAATCTAACAGTTAAAACGTTTAGAGTATCTAAGAAAATCTACTCCGGAAAGTTGGCCAAGTTCAGCTTTTCCAACATGATTTATGCCCAAGAACCAATGAATGCCTATCCAATTTTAAGGGCAACAAAGGTGCCTGCCTGCCTGGTTGCCGCTGGGATTATTAATCCTGCCTCTATGTGGTCCATGTAACCTGATTTAGGGCTAGTTTGGTATTGTTGTGCTTTGAAAAAAAGCTGCTTCTGTTGTGCTGTGAGAATAAGCAGCTATGAAATAAAGCAGTAGAGTGTTTGGTAAACTTTTTTGTAAAAGTGCTTTTCAAAAAAAAAAAAAAAAAAAAAAAGCAGTATTATAGTGTTAGATAAACTTTTATGTAAAACATATGAGAAAAAAAACCGGTTTTTCAAAGCTGGGTTTTGCATCTTCTTGTTTTTGGCTTTTTTTCACCCAAAACTATGAAAAAAAGCTGAAGCTGACTGTTTACCAAACACAAAAATAGCTCCTAGCTTTTTTTGATACCAGCTTTTTTCAGAATCACCTCAGTACCAAACCAAGCTTTAGTCATACAAGGATCCATTGATAGAATGAGGATCCTCTTTGTGAGTATTTTAGGAATCTTCCAATCACATACATTCATCATATATCGTGCAATCAGAAATCATTGTAAATCATTTTATTTAAAATTAAATATAAACAGTACCTGGAGAAATCTGGTCACACAATATACAATAAACGGATGTGATTGGAGGATCATCGTGATCCTCACAAAGAGGATTCGAAGAGGATCCTCATTCCCATTGATCATCCACAAGATAATTGCATGCCGAAAGTTAATTAAAATATAGGTCACTTAGAACTACTGTCTAATAATATTCCTCTTCACTTGTAAGTGAGAGGTCTTAGGTTCGATTCTCGCCAAAAGCGAATTTGAACCACATTATTGTTAGTCCATTGTGAGGCTAAGCTCACATCTCCACCTTAGTGTAAAAAATATTGTTTGTTCAAAAAAAAAAATATCACTGCATATAGTATAATTATTGTGTGCACTGAAGGCTGAAGGCTATATAATCACTGTCTTTCATTAGGGATGGTCATAATTTAGGGACCAGGATCCTCTCCTAATCTAAGGATGAGGATCCTCATGACCAAGGGATGTGGGTCGTTGGATGAAAATCCAACGGCTACAAACAGGGAGATCCCTTTAAAGTTATAATAATTATAACCGTTGAATTTTCATCCAACGGCCCACATCCCTTGGTCATGAGGATCCTCATCCTTAGGTTAGGAGAGGATCCTAATCCATAATTTAGTACTAGCAAAACATTAGCTTATGGTTTGCCTGTACCTACTTCACATTTGGTTTACACATAGCGGCCTTCATTATTATTAAAGGAAGGTATTATTCACATACCTATTTTCACTTTTCACACAATTCTTTTAATTTTCGGTCTTTGGATCGAATAAATTGAGGAAGATCAATAGACAAATTAACAAAAGTGTGTGAGAGCTAAAAATGGGTGTGTAAATAGTATATTTTAGATAGTGTCCTATTTCAGTTGTAATACTTAAAGGGGTAAAGAATTTACTTTCCTACTACCATAAATAAAGAGTAGTGTTATTCGTACACTCATTTTTCTTACTGCCCCCACCCTATCATCATAAATGTAATTCAATTTTTTTTAATAAATTGTTTAGTACATACAACTTCAAACATCATGTCCATTTTAACCATTATACTCATACATTAAAGTTAGGGGGCATTTAGATTCAGGTCCAAAAAATCAGCTACTTTTGGATTGAGTCCAGTTAGATATTCTTCCTAGTTTAGGTCTAATTGATCTCATCTTATTCCTGTTTTGCCCTTTATAGTAAAAATAAATATATATTTAAATTTCCTAATTTATGCATTATTTACTCAAATTTGAATTTCAAAATTTGAATCTTTGAATTCCTTAGTCTAGCCACAATTTAAGGAAAAAAATTTAAAAGTAAGTTCATGTGTATGACTATAAACCCACGACTTAAGTTGAAATGAATGATATATATAAAACATATGAAAAAACCTATGAACAAAAACCTGTGATATAGGTAGACTATGAACAAAAACTTGTAATATAAGCAATGAACAAAAACCTATGGTATAGGTAGATAAATACTTTTAATTTGAATTAGAATATCAAGAACTAATGTGTGTGTGCACTATTAATCCATGGTATAAGGTAGATAGAACAAGATAACCTATGATACAGGTAGATAAACACAATTAACTTGAGACAAATTATCAATAATGTGTGATAGGTAGATAATACAATTTATCCATGACACAGGTAGTATAAAACACACAAAGGTAGATAAGAAAAAAGATGTGATATATATACCAAGAAGATCCATAGAAAATGATGAATAAAAAGATGATGCTGAGGGAGTAAAACACGAAGAGGTTTAGAATAGGAAAAAAAAAAAAGAATTAAAGCATACAAGATTGGCTAAATTCTACAAATCAAACGAACAATAGAAATTTGAGTTTGGACATCTTTGATCATCTACGCTTGGGAGCAGGGAGGAGGGGAAAAAAGAAGATATTGTGAGGGATGAGAAGGAGACATCGTGAGGGATTAAGAGAAGGAAGAATAGGAAACGTTTTAAAGAGAATTAAATTCCTATACTTAATCCGATCATTAAGCATAAGATAATCCTATGAATAAGGATTAAAAATCATCATAAATATAAAAAAAATAATAATATATTAATTACTTAAAGGCTCACAAAATTGGACTATACCTCATAAAGGGCTCATAAAGGCTCATAAAGGCTCATAAAGGCACTTAAAGGCTCAAAATTGGACTAATGTGTGTGTGTACAATGAGCCATTGGACCTAAGTCAGTAATCAAGCAAAATTGGACTATACCTCATAAAGGCTCACAAAATTGGACTCATATCAAATTTTCCCTTAAAGTTATATATCAAAATTATCAAACACTATAACATTGTTCTTTACTGTTGATTATTCAAAAAGCAAGAGTATAAGCAATTTATATAGAAAGCCCCAATACTCTAAGGTCTTGTTTCTGATTGCTTATGCCGGAAGCACTTATATTCATAAGTGTTTTTACTGGAATTTTTATTAAAAACCTATGTGCTAAAACAATTCAAGCTCATAAGAAGCACTTTGACAATCGAGGGCGAATCATTTTGCGCGATTGTTTTGCCTATCCAAAGAGTGAGCTTGGACAAACCCCAACGCAACCAGATAGATAATCACTCGCGGGTTTTTTTCGACTAATGCTAACTGTTAATAACGATTCGTAGTACAGATATATATAATATATCCACTTCAAAGACAGATAAACAAAAAGGAAAAACAAGGACCAAACTGAGTCCAATTTTTTGAGCTAATAGCTATTACTTAAAACCAGGAGCACTTTGTTATAATATTAGTCATGCTTGTTACCGGCAGTTTCTCTTTCAGATGGTGACATAGCATATGCAGGCCATGTTTCTATATTTAGAATCATCAACATCATCTTCATCTTCATCTTCATCACCACCTAAGTCAACCCTACCCTATGGTTACACCGTCACACTGAAATCTCGGTCGGTTCAATAATACAATGCTACTGCTAATCTCACCGTACATGACAATGTATTGAACAAGGATGCCAAGGTGGTAGCATTCCGCTTTCTCGGTCCATCCAAGTCCTTCTCCTAGGAGGCAGATTGTCTGCCCTTATATTTGGTGTCATTCTCATTCCCTCCTATTTTGTGCAGTCACGGTTAAGCTACGTTAATATTTTATATTAATTTTTTTTTATAGAAATAATAAGACAAAAAATAATAAAAATTTAAAATATTGACGTGGCTTAACCGTGACTGTAAAATATTGACAGGGCAGACCATCTGCCTCCCTTCTCCTATAGCTTCCAGATAACGATAATGTGTCAAATTTACAGAGAGCAAAATGGTTTCTTTCTCATTCAAGAATCAATGCTCATCATTTTATTCAAGAAAAAGATAGATAGTTACACATCATCACAATGATTCATTCATCCCCCTTGTCGAAAGGACTCTACAACTTGAACTTATGCAAAAGGGCCCATAAAAAAAAATTAAAAAAAACTACCATTACAATTACAACTACACAGTATACACCACTTGATTCGATTGGATTGGTTTCGCAGTTTCACTTTCATTGTAGTCCCCACTCACCCTACTGACAATTCACAACTCACATGGTCACAGTGTCCACCCACCCCACTGGGTGCCCGGTGGTTCAATCAATCACCGCCGCTGAACCGACTGAAACTGACTCATTCACTCACTCCGTTGAGCTCGCCAGCTTCCAGGCCGAGGTGACTATGAGCGGCCGCGTGTGCCACCCGAGCATGAGAGACCCATTGTTCTCCTCCACCCGATACCCATCTACGCCGGCGAAAAGAGCAAGCAGCATGCTAGCCTGCTTGAACGCGTTCGATCCGAGGTGGACTGGGTGGAACCCGGCGGAGTCCATCCGGCCTCGCCACTGAGTCAGCGTCTCGTGTCGCTCAACTCGGTCCCCACCTTCACATGCCACCACGTTGCATATCTGCCTACCCAAATAGACCTCCGACATGACCAAATCTTGACTCGGCCCGGACGATCCCTCCAGAGAGTCAAACAAGCTTGAATAATAATGCAATGCCTCCGTGAACCGGTCCAAGAAAGCCGGCCCGTTATGGTTCGCCTCCTGCTCCACAATAGTCACAATTTTAGGCTTCATGGCCTTGATTGATGACAACACTTTGTCCACCGCCCCAGCTCGAGCCAAGAGGCCGTGAAGCTCGAAAACCGAATTCACCGCCACGGCCTCGTCCTGACGGATGTCGAGCATAGACGGCTCGAGGTCAGCCAGACTACTGGCGACGAATCCTCGAAATTCAAACTCGACCCCAATAGTTTCTGCCAATTGAGCCAACTTCCATCCCACCTGCTGCAGCGCGTCCGTGTTATCGGGCTGCGGCGGCCCAATACCTGTCAGGCGAAACGTGGGTGGGCCGCCGGGCCTTAGTGCCAGCGCCTGCATGAGCGCTGGCCATTGCATCCCCTGTTTAAGCCCGAAATCGATGACGTGTACTCTGGTCGCCGTGGCAAAAGCCTCGAGTATTGCCTGGTTGGCAGTGAAGTGGGCAAATTTCAGGTAAGGGCAGGTCTCGTAAAAGTGCATCTGGAGAATGTCCGAGTAGGAAGAATCGAGGCAATCCTGAGGGTATATTCGGTAAATCCGACGAGCCAGAGCTTCAGCGAAGTACGTGGCGACTTTCCTCATAGCTCCGGTTTGGGCAGCCGAGAGTAGGCCCACGTGCTTCACAAGCGCGTCTGCAAGCTTTAAGTTTTCCTGCTGGACAGCCTCAGCACAGGCCATGAGTGTGTGGACGAGTTGGACGCCGGTTTCTTGTGAGTCGACCAGGACCAGAGGCCGAGTCGGGTCGGATACAGCGCCGGAGACTTCAATCCCGCCGGAATTAGACCCAATTGAGGTCTTCAATCGCTTTCTCGTACTCTCGGTCTCCGACGACGAATGTGCCGGCGGGTACGCCGCCACGCCAGGAATAGCCCTGAGATCGTATTCGGAATCGTCGCTGAAAACCCGAGTCAGCTGGGAATTGCAGAACTTCGTCGACGTTATCGTCGAGGACTCCCCTGTAGCGAGAAGAGGGCCGTTGATTGAGGGCATATCGTCGCCGGTGTTGAGCTCAGAGAGCATGCTTTGGACCCACCCGGAGAGATCGGACGGGTTGTAATGGACGGTGTCAGAGAGCTGAGAAATCCCATCTTCCTGAGCCGAACCCATGACCATCTCGAGCTGCTCGAGCTTCTCGGCCACGTCGGCCATGTCGTCGGTCCGAACCTTGTATCCCAAAACGGCAAGCAGCTCGTCCATACCGCCGCTGCCGCTGTAGCCTTGTTCATCTACCCAAATCTTGGCCTTGCCGTTCAGGGCGGAAGACGGCGGTGATGAGTATTCTGGTTTGGAATTGTTCTGACTTGCAGTTGCAGAGCTATGGCAGTGTTCTCTCTTCATCTCTTCGGTTTGTGAGAAACACAGAAGAAGGCACTGAAAGATATAGAAACACCCACTAAGCTCTGTGCATGTTGGTCAAATGGGATTTTAGGCTTTTAATTTTTGCAGTGTTTACCTTTTTAGAGAGAGAGAGAGGAGGAAGGGAGGTACAATGGAGGAACAGGGAGGTAAGAGAGTGGAAGAGATAAGGAAACATTGGAGGCCATACTAATTGGGATTTTTTTTATATTTAATTCGTGGGCTTTTAGGATTGTGATTTTTAATTTATTTATTTTTAAAATGGTAAAGTTTGATTTGAGAATTTGTGTGGTGAGTGTGACTGAATACAGATTTTTCGGTAAGATTGAAATATAGAGTAGTAAATTATGTATTATTATATAAATAGTAAAATATGTATGTTAAAAAATTAATAATTTAAAAATAAAATTTATTATCATTATATAAAAATACGGGTTGTATTATTCATGTTTCGATGCATATGAAATGGTTTTCGTAATTGAGAGCCTTTTCGACTCAAGAATGAAAGAATAATGTTATTCATATCATGTTTTTATATCATATTTTTATAACACCTTAGATGACATCTGGTGTGGATAGCCACATCATTTGAAATTTTTTTTTTTTTCAAATGATGTGGTTGTCCACATCAAATGCTACTTAAGGTGGTATAAAAATATAGTACAAAAACATGATATGAATATCAATACTCAAGATGAAATGTGGGTCCAGCTGCGCTGTGTACCCAAACTCATTTGCATCCCCCCACTGCCCTTGATGAGCGCGTTTTTACACCTATTTGCCAATTTGCTATATCCAGTCGACTGACAAGGAAATTTGAGCATTGATTCTTCAGTTTAGTAGAATTGGAGCTTTGGTTTTTATTTATAAACTGTTGAGGACTGACTTCCGAAACTTCTGTCCTTTTTTCTATGCTTTATTTTGATATGTATAATCGTACGGTTCTCGATGAGTTCGGACGAGTGTTTAAAGTCTACTCATTACTTTGCAATTAATGATGTTCTATTGTAATGTTTTTAGATCTAGTTTGCAAGAACCCTTTTGAAACCGAATTTTTCATGACATCTATTTTTAATGCTCTTTTATCAATTGAATACGTATTAAGCTCAAGATGCGCTACACCAAGCACGGATCCTACAACCAATATAAAAAAAAAAAATCTTATATTTAATATTTTCGTGTGCATAAGGATGAGTTACAACTTAAAAATTTGCATAACTCAAATGAATCATCTTAAACTCTAATAGAAAATGGCAAACGGATAAGTATGAACTTTATTGGATGCATATTCTACGATTTTATGGACCACATGCCTTATCAAGGAGAGGGAATTTCAATAGTAATTGGGCCTTCTAATTGTAGGCTAATTAAATTATAAGAAAGGCGTGAACCTATCAATTTTATAATTAGAAGGTCCAATTACTATTGAAATTCCCTCGTGCGACCTATCATTTTTTTCTTAAACTTTAATTATAGTCGAATACTTTCTTAAATTTTATAATTGACTACTCGGAATTTTAATTTTAACCAATTACTCATTAAAGTTTTATAATTAGAAGATGTTTCCCTGAGCTTTAATTTCCCCCCCAAAACTCTAAACCCTAAAATTCATACAAAAAGTGTACGCGGAAGAGAAGAAGAAGAAGAAGAAGAAAAATACAATATGTTATCCACATTAAGGGGATAAAATTACTTTTTGCAATTATAAAGTTCACGGAAAAATTGATAGTTCCTTACAAATTCAGGTGTAAAAATGACAAATATCTCTATTATATATGTGGATTGAATTGAGTGTACATATGGTAATAGAAGAATCATCCCTTTGACAAAACACCTGATTAAGTTTAAACTTGAAGGTTCACTTAAGCTTCTCTCTTTCTCTAGTGATGACATTCTTGACTTCATTGGTATGTCCAGGCTCAAGAACACAATTAGGGTAGACAAAGTATAAGCAAACAATAGATACTTGAATGGACAATGAGGTAATGGTTTCTTAACCCTATAATTTTTTTGCCAATTTTTGAAAGACATGGATCGGAATCTTAAAGAAGCCAAAACACAATAATGCAAAATGTAATAGAGTTTATAATCCTTATCAACCATTGGAGATCTCAAAGCAGAAGAACAAATTTTACTAAATAAATATACTGTCATGTAGTGATCTGATTTAATATATATTACGCATAATATTTTTCTTTGCAACAATACATTATCAGATCGGAACGTCTCACTAGTGAATCGATCATATGTAGCTTGCTCTCCTCGACCAATGAAAAATATGATCCGAGTCATGCTTACTTTGCTATGAGCTGATGAGATGTCAAGCGAGTGATCAACACCTCCTCTAGGTCGTGTGAGAAGTAGTTTCTTCCATACACAAACCTATGTGAGGGAGGGGTCTGACTTTTTCTTTCTTTTAAAAAAAGAGATTAGCTAGTAACTTTGTCACGGTAATTTACTTTTTCGACAACTGAAAAGGTTCGAAAATATATTTTAATCATTAAGAATTGGACTGAAAAATATGCCTCATATATATGAGTTTAAAATTCGTCCCGAACCACTAAAACATTCCTAATGGTCTAAGGGTCAACTTTTACTTCAACGCACGTTGACATCAGGAACAACGCTTCACCAACCAAAACGAGCTTAGTGTCAACAAATTGCCATGTGGAACATCCTCAGTGCAAGTGCACCGTTCGCTTCCCTCCATATTGTAATGGATAATTAATATAAGATGTTGACGTGACATAACAGTAACCGTTCATATAGAAAAAATAAAAAAAAATAAAAAAAAAGGCAGAGAACAATATAATCTGGAGTATAACACCCAGTGTATGCATTCATGTGGGGCCCACGATGATGGGAGGGAGTGGAGGCTTCAGACGTCGACTTCGTCTTGTGGAGCCAACGGGACCCACTGGGCCGGCGTAAAATTTTATACACGGAAAATGGGTTCCACGTCACGTTAAGACGTAACAGACTTAATTTTGATTTGTATATTTTTTTGAACAAAACAATATTATATACGTTAATGAGAATGAAATAAGTTAAGTTGTTCAAATTCGCTTGTAAGGAAAATTAAACCTAAAATTTTTTATTTATAAATAAATATAAATACTACTAGACCGTAGTACCAAGTGGTTAGATTTGTAATTGAGATGTTTTAGATTCGATTCTCGCTAGTGTATTCCTCTTTACTTGTAAGTGAGAGGTTGTAACTACCTAATAGTGCAGTCTAATGGTATTTTCTTTCATTGTTAAGTTAAGGATCTCAAGTTTAATATTCACCAAAGATGAATTTAAATTATATTATTACTAGTTTATTGTGAGACTTAATTTGTTTTTCTATGTACAGATAATTTGGTTTGCCCAAAAAAAAAAAAAAAAAAAAAGCTTGAGAAAGAAAATCTGCTTTTTGCATAGGGTATATTATCAATTTCCCCCTTGAACTTGTGACCATTGGCCAATTTCCCCCCTGAACTTTAATTTTGGCCAATTTCCCCCCTCAACTCTCATAATTAGTCAATTCCCCCCTGAACTTTAATTTGGCCAATTTCCCCCCTCAACTCTCAAAATTAGTCAATTTGCACCCTACTGTTAATTTTTTTTTTTTTAATTTTCCATCTATTCTTTTCTTAATTTTCAATCTTTCTAATAGCTTCCAACAAAGTACTAAAATTAACATAAACTCACCTGCATAATATAGGGTAAAATGTACAAAAACATAATACAGTTAGTATGTGACATGGGTTGATTATAAGAAAAAGTTATGAATCGGGTTTAAAGCATGTAGAAGAAGAAATAATAACAAAAAGAAATAATAATCCTAAACTCATGGATCAAACCTATTTCAATAAAATGGGTTATTCTTAATAAGGAGTCGAAAATTATGAATAGACTAGCCATTTTTTTACTAAAGCTCGATTCTCCGCAATTTACTTGAACTTAGCTTTCACTTTTATAAAGAAAATTGTATTCACATACAAAAATTTACACATCAATCCTTTTTGTTATCAATTTTGTATAGTCAAAAATCAAATAAAATTACTCCATACTGATTTATTATGACTAATAATACTATCTATGATAAATTGTAAAATTCTAAATTTTAATCTATTTGTAATAGGATAAAGATATAGGAACATGATTAACATACATCTTATTTAGTTTCTTACACACACTTGTTTAATTATGATCAAATTAAAAATTTAACAGTAGGTTGCAAATTGACTAATTATAAGAGTTGAGGGGGGAAATTGGCTAAATTAAAGTTGAGGGGGGAAATTGACTAATCATGAGAGTTCAGGGGGGAAATTGGCCAAAATTAAAGTTGAGGGGGGAAATTGGTTAATGGTCACAAGTTCAGGGGGGAAATTGATAATATACTCTTTTGCATAATAGGGAGGGTCCGGTATCTGAAGCTGACGTCTTTCTATTTTTCCGTTTTATAGGTTTTAATTTTTCCAAATTGGGAGTGTACCAGTCGAAGAGGGGCTGACACATGTCACTTAAATTGATACATCACCGTGGGATTCTGCCACGTTTACAAGATTCCCTTCATCATGGTTGTCACGACAAACCTCTACGGCTCCATATATATCCATGGCTCGCAATTCTAATTACTGTAGTTTTTACTTTTCATTGAGGAAAAGTTTTTCTTTCTTCTTTCTTCTATTTCATTAATTAAAATTTTATTTTTTTGTAATTTTTTTATCAACTTAATTTTTAATTAATGTTATTATTTTAATAATAAAATATATATTAGCATAATTAAAACTTTTTTAAAATATATTAATTTAATATTAGAAACGTTCCATTTAGTATATTTATATTTATGACTATACTTTGTATAATATATTTTAATTTTTAATTTGTACCCAAATTTAATTTGCAAACCTTTTTTTAAATTTGTACTAATTTCTTTTTAGTTTCAATTTGTACCCATATATTAATTTATTTTTGTGCCCTTTCTTTAAAAGATATATTTCTAGTCTAGGTTTTTTTAACTTTTTATTTGTACCCATAATTTATCCATAATGTATCCATTCTTCTTTATAAATGTATCACTTTTTGTATGTAAACTGACGCCCTTTTTAGGTTTTGTAAATGTACCATTTTTTTAAATAAAATGAACCCATTTTTTAAATGTAAAATCTATAAATGTACCCCGTTTTCAATTTCAAATGTACCCTTGTTTAAAACATAAAAAATCAAAAAAAAAAAAAAAAAAGAAAAAAAAAGAGAAGTACCCTTGTTTAAAATATAAAATAATTTATTTTGTGAAAAACTAACAAATATGATAAGTATAAGACGAATTATTAATCTTTGAAAGATTATGGGGAGAAATTAATACTAAAATTTAATATTTTGTCTTTTAATCAAGGTATTCAAATCAATAAAATCTTTGTTAGATCCTACATAATTCAGGGGAGTGGATCATCTATGCATTATATGTACATGCCCACCTCCATATAGCACGAGGCCTTTTGGGAGCTCACTGGCTTCGAAGTTCATCGAAACTCTAAAGTTAAGCGAGTTCGCGCAAGAGCAATCCCAGGATGGGTGACCCATTGTGAAGTTCTCGTGTGAGTTCCCAGAAACACAACCGTGAGAACGTGGTCGGGGCCCAAAGCGGACAATATCGTACTACAGCAGAGTCGAGCCCGGAATATGGTGGAGCCCGGGTCGGGATGTGACAATCTTAGTCTAAAATTTTGGTATAATAAAATTTCAATCAAAATTTTACAATTTTTGGTTAGGGTACATTACTATATAGCTTGTTTACAATTTTTTAACACTATGGATACATTATGTTGCAATTTATTATTTCGTATTATTACATTGTTTTTATTTCAATAAAAAAATTTGTAGCCGTTTCATATTCATTGTAATATAATAAGAGACTTTAAATCTAAGATTTATATGCCACATACACACACACACACACACACACCCCGACCCGAAATGTCCACCTGGATTCCGAATCGAGCTATTTTGGCCGGCATACAGAGGGTGACAAATCCATAAAGTGTAGTGATGTGGAAAAATGTGAATAAATTTAAACCCAAAAGTGCTTAAATATAAGAGTGCGCTAGTGAGCGGGAATGAACCCATTTCACACATGATGTTAGAGCACAAGTAAAGTACAGTAGAGTAGATTGAGAATTATATCATCGAAGGTAATCTTCAATGCCTAGATTGTCAAGAATCCTTGTCGATACGAAAACTCAGCTATTGAAATTTGGAGGGGCAAAAAACAAGGGTGAGTGGGCTTAAAAATAAAACTTTGTAAAACCTTTTTGAAAACATAATAACCCCTCGACTTAAAACCAGTATAGTTTCCAAATATATATACTACGTATAGTATGAAAATACTACCGTAGCCTGCAATTTCTCAAGAATTCAATACGTTATAGAATTTCGTAAATAACCACCTCACGTCCGGTAATCACATAATCTCGCATAAATAAGCATATCATAACGAATGCTCATCAACACATGTTGACACATGAGTTCATGCAGAGGTATTCTGACATGAACAGGACAGGGTGTAATAATTATTTATGCTCTAGTACTACAATCACGTGAAGACTGACCTTATGAGCATCGCAAACGATTTCTAATTACCTATAGCAATTTAAGACAGGACTGGCACCTACAATGGATCCAAAGTGAGCGCACAGTGTGATGTGAAGATACACGTGAAAGACTGGCCCTGGCCTCGGGCGAGTACTAACACCGGTGTAGCAACGATAAGCTGATAACGTAAATCTAATCATGCCACAGTGATTCGATAATTCTAGTCAACATAATACTATTCATGGCCGCAAATATAATTAAGATAGCCTATAATAGTAAGCATACTTGTGCATCTCATAGGATTCATAATAATTTCATAGTTCTCAACATTACAATCTTTCTTATAAATGTTAATTTAATTATGGCAATCATGAAGAAAATTCGTTATATATATATATATGTGTGTGTGTGTGTGTGGAAACTAAACAAATATATATACTATATAAAAGAAAAGACCCACTCATAGTTACTTGCGATGCCACATCCGTTCGAGCTAGGAAAGTCGGAGTCTTCGATAGTAATTGCACCTAAGCATAATATTAGGTCCTGTTAGTAAAACTCAACTAAAATGATTAAATTTGAGAAAACGGAGTGCGGATTTGGAATCAGGGCATCAAAATACACTAAGATGGGTTCCGGGCAATTTCGTAAAAAGTCAACGATCAACCCTAAAAAGTCAATTGTGCCCCCGAGATGGTTAACTACGTCAAAATTTCAGAATTTCACTAAATGGATGTCAAAAATAGATTCGGGGCGTCAAAATTAGCCTATGAGGATTTCCAAGAAAATTTTGAAAAAGTTAACAAAAGTCAACTCAGTGTCAACAGTTAACTTTAACAGAATATTCTGTTAAAGTTAATTGGAAAGTTAACTGAATATTCCCCTAGAATATGCCCTCCAAATCCTGAAATGGATCTAGGTTGGATTCGAGTTAGGGTTAACGAGTCACGGGTTTGGGCCATTTTTTTTTCTTTCCAAAACTGGTCGACCCTATCCCTATCGCGGGCCAGGTCGCTGGTTTCTAGGCTGGTTGACCGGGATAGCTTCCTGAGCTCCAATCGAGCTCAAATCTTAACCATAACTCACCATTTAATTACCAAAATGAAGTTAGGAAGGTAGCGATTCGAATTATACCATTTTGGTTATCCGTCGTGGCTGGAAAATGGCCGAAAAACACTTGCAACTCGCGGGTCCTTTGCCAAAAAACTGGGGAGATTTTCCCCTAATTGATCTACACCAAAACGTCACCCAAAACACATGTATAATGACTCAATCATCATCAAAATGAGATGGGGAAAACAAATCGAGTGGTCATGATCATTATCTTGGTTGGATTCGTCATGTCATCACTGGAATCCTCTTGAATTCGAATGGAGCTCGACTCCCAAACTAAGTGTCGAGAAAGAGAATGAGAGGGAATTAACAAGAGGAAGAAAGAGAGAGGGAACCTAGTGGTGGCTTGGTGGAGCTCACCAGAGACGATATCGAGAGATGATGGTCTATTGTCGACGTTGTTGTTGCAGCGGTGGGAAACGGGAGAGAGGTGAGTGAGAGAAATGTAGGACGAGAGACGGAGAGGGATATATATGGGTGGTCTGGTAAAGTAAACGTGGTTCTGTGGCCTGAGAGCTTGCCAGAGTGGCGAGGTGGTAAGGTGAAGTCACTTTTTTCTCTGCACTTACAGAGAGAGACAAGATGGAGTTAAGAGATGAGAGAGTCTTAGAGGGAGTATATGAGTTGGCATAAAATGAGTGGTGGCTAGGAGAAATGGGTGTGGGCCCCGTTGGTATCACAAAAATCTCAACATAAATTAATAAAATAATAAGGGACAATTTATCCAAAAATTGTGAATTTACTAGATTACCCTTCACCTTGGTAATCACATGAAATCTTCATCGTAACTCCGAATTCAATTCTATTTGCGCCCACGCGTTCGTAACGTCAAGTTCTGTTTGCGCCCAGTAAAGTCGAGTACTACAAAAATACACTAAAAGAATGTTTCGTACGTCTCACTATACAATGGTCAAAGCAAGTTAATAATCTTGCCTCTAGGGCATTTTGGTAATTTCACACTTTTAAAATTAATAAAATCATAAAATTAGGGACATGTTGTTACAATATAGCCACCATAAAAAAATTTCGTCCCCGAAATTTCCAATAACTTGCTATACGTAAAATATTCAAGATAGAAAGAAAATATATAAAGAAGAAATCAAGCTAGAGCAGTTGCATAAAAGAGAATGTTATTCCGTCCCGATTGGATTGCAATGATTCCTCTTTCATGCCTCCAAACTCAAACTTTCCTTCTCCTTCAGTACAATACTAAATTATAATAACTTTATAAAAACATAAAGTCAAAAATAAATATATAATAACATAACATCAAAATACATATATAATAACGTAAAATTAAAATAGTTGTACTGAAATCAAAACTAAACATAGAAAAATTTCACCTACGCACTCGCAGTGTCACATACTCTGAGAATAAGTGTAGTATCTTTGGGTCAAGCCCAAACAATAAATAAATAATGAAATAAATAAAAATATTAACGTAGACCAGCTTAATTGTGCACTTGCTTAACGAACCCAACGAATAAGTTATCAATACTACAGTTTGTAACCCGTAATACCGACAACTCAATATTGTCTAAATAAGCGAGTAACAAATTCCAAAGGGTGCAATATTACCATCTTGTCCCTCATTGGGAAACACACATACATCGTCTGATCAAAGCCTTGATCGTGCTCACGTACTACCCTATTGGGCAATGTCATCAACATTACACAATTTCCTATATCGTAATCTCGATCATTCAAACTTGTTCCCAATACTCATCTGTCAATCATGTACTGCACATAGAATCTCTATACAACGGCTCAAACAGTACCATAGCCAACCAAAATAACAACTATTGTTATACGCAACTTAAACATAAATAAGTGTCCATTACAATCATGCTAAAAACTGCATAACAAAAGAAGAAAAAAAAAAAAAGTTTTCTCCAAAGTCCGGATATTTCATTCAGACTGGTCGTTAGTCTAAGGGTGAAATATGGTATTGAATAATAACTTAGTACCCATGGCTTTCAAGAAGACTTCCTAAGCCTTGGGAGTAAAACGCGCATCACAGTGAGACATAGTAGTGACATGCACACCATGTAGCCAAACAATGTGGCTCACAACGCCTTAGCGAGTAGATTCTTTGTGAATTTCTCTCTAAATTAGCAAAAACTTATGTCGAGAAGGCTAAAAGAACAGTCAAGAAACTGAGAGTCAAAACAAATCCATCAAATCTAGAGTACGAGATAACCAGATTGAATGCATAATACATCACTATAACGGTAGCTTCCGGAATATTTAATCACCAATGGTAAAGATTCGTTTAGCATAGTATTTGTTAAGTGATTGAGGAGTTAACGGTCACAACTAAAATTTTAACGTCCGAGCGATTCTCCTAGACGGACTGTTTGCTTAAAAGAGATAATACGAAGTGCAGTAGGGTAGACACGTACCCAAGGTTGACTAGAATGCCTTTTGACACAAAGAGGTAAATATGGAATCACAGTCAGAGTAGATGTTGATCGAATACCAGAAAATCCGATAAATTCCAGAATGAGTAATTTTACTAAGTGATCTAAAATGTAGTCCCCTTGGACCAATGGAAAGTAAGCTGACTTGTCAAGTCAGTCAATAATCACTTAAACATCATTATAATATCCACATGTACAAGATACCTTGTACCGGGAGCTTATGGTGATATTTACCATCTTCATTCGGATACAGAAAGTGATTATAACTACTCAAACGATTTCTTGATGATTTGCAAGTAATGTTATATCAATATTCGTGAATTCTAACAGAAATGGAATAAGACAAGTTGAAGGTGTTCAAGGGTATATGTGTCTTTTGCTGAGGTAAACAGTAGCTACGTTTGCACAACCATGATGATACATGATGGTGCAATCATAGACATTGATCTGGTTTTTCCATCGCCACTATCTAAAATTTAGCTCTCTTCAAATGAAGATGTATTTGAGAAGTCTAAGGTTGGTAAAGATTTGGACACGTTTCTCCACATAGAAGTGTCATCTGATTTTCAAATGAAAATGATAACTGTTGACTCTAAGTCTTGAATAAGATAGTTCATTTCATATGGTTCCGACCGTTGGAAACAAAAGTGATACTCTATTATGCTGCATCAGTACACATCCAAATGATTAAGAGGAAACGTCATCATGGATATCAACATTATTGATGTTATCGAAAAGTGTATGAATAAGGGTAGGAAATAGATAACACCTCAGTTGTCACAACTTTAATCATATTTCACGTCTTAACTAAACTGATTTTCCTAAGCCACCTTGAAAGGAAAAATGCACAACTGAAAATTCGCTAACAAACTGCTGACAAAAATCAACAAGGCCAAGGATATCACATATTTCACAACAATTCATAGGAACAACCAATTTTCTACATTTGCAACCTTTTTGAAAATTGACAAGAATGTCTTCTGCTGAGATCATGTCTCTCAAGAAGAGTATCAATCTAATCAAAGCTAACATTTTGGGGAATTTGGTTTTACGATGACAGTCGGTGTTAAGAAAAATTTGATCTCACTGCTGGGATAGGTGAGAAAGTCATCAGTAAGACTACTACGAATTCATCAGGCTATGGAAGAAAACTCCGGCTCCAAAAATTGGTCGGGTAGATCATCAATTCGAAGTATGGGTTAACGATTTTAATCATCACAAATTGAATTACCAGAAGTCTAGGTACAATCCTAAGGCCCGATCTATTGTCTTCATGACTAGGTTTGAGGTTCCCTAAGACAAAGTGTTTGGTTGGGTAAATTTCTATTCGGTAAGCTTTTGTAACTAAGTTTTCTCAATGACATCGGAGTCATTCGATAAGATGCAAAGAAGATAAAGATGGTGTTAGAAAGGTAGATCGATGATGTTCTTCACTTCACAATTTGGTGATATCCCAGGTAAAATTTTGAGGAATGACACCAGAGATATACGTCCTTGAAACGTACCATACTAATTCCCTTCACTACGCCACGTACTAAAGGCCTTCACAACTTTTAGATACTTATTTCGCTCTTACAGCGGGAATTTAACTAGTGCTACAATTCTAATGTTTGTTGGTGGATGTGACCAGAAAAGTGACTGGTCGAAGAAGTTTTGGTTACCTATAAGGGTCATATGGTTAACACAACTGTGAATTTACTGTCCACCAAAAAGGCTTGCTCCTAAGTTTCCACGATTTAATTTCTTCGGCTCAGGTAATCGCTGTTAATCAGTCTATCAATCGTGCCGTTAATTAACGCATTTAAGATATTTTGATATTGTTCGTTATCCTAAAATTATGAACTGGCATTCTAGCACAAAGGTATCACTCCCAGATACTAGCATGCGTCCGATATCAGAAATCATATCGCCTGAATATTGGTCGATAGCTCATGGATATCAGACAATATCGTCAATAAGTAGCGCCATCATAAGCTAATTACAGGTTAGAGCCCACTTGAATGGATGGTTTTGGATGATTGGTAAGGAATTGATCCTGTGAGTTGATTTCGTTGATTCCAGGGAAAATACTTACTGCTTCAGGGATTTCTACTAACCATAGGTATACCAACTCGTACTCTCATGCTTATAACCATCATAATGACCACTATTCTAAAAATCGGCCTAGGCATTAGGCAGTGAAGCCCAACCCTAATTTTGGGCAAGGCGTTTGGAAAAATCAGCTAAAAGCTAGGCGGTCCTAGGTGGCCCGAGGACGTTTTTTTTATATATTTTTTATTAATTGTGTGCTTTTTTCTTTTTTCGGTTTCATGGTGGTGTACTTATGGAAATGGGGTACCTAATTTGCAAATGATGGATTTACTACAAGTTCATCCAATAGTGAAAAAAATTGGAGCACTTTTGAGGGGATACATATAAAGAAAAGAAATAAACTAGAAACAAAAGGTTAAGTAATTTAGTCTATATCTAATCCAATACAAGGACCATGGTTCATGAACAAGAAGAATTTAGTCTATCATCCAAATCCTCCTCATTATGATTATATGCTTACTGTTGTTTAAATATTGAACTTTTTGGATGTATATAATTTGTGTATTCTTCTACTTCTATTTTTGCATTTTATTATCCATACAAGTATATTTTTTAGGTGTAAATAGGCACTTATTTACAAGATGTATAATAAATTTACTAAATCCGCCTAGGCGCTAGGACTCTGCCCGCCGCCTGACTAGCGCCTAGATATTTTTAGAACCTTGATAATGACGAGTACAACATCGAAAGAAATTCTGGGAACTAATATTGGTTGAAATGTTCTAAGGTCAAAAATGAAATTTGTTAATAACCTACTTCACAATAGGTTTAATGAGATTTGATCTTACTCCTGAAGATCCGGGACGATAACTAGTGCGTTAAAGAAGATTAGTGTTATCCGGGACCAAAAGTGATTGTCCGCCAGATGTTCTCTCTTCGATGGCTACCACTTTAGCGCCAGATTGTTGCTCAAGACATTTTTGGACAACTCAACAAAAGTAAAACTTCATAGGAATTCTAATAGGTGGTATTCTAATGGGTACTACCAAGGAATCAAAACTATTTCTGGTTTCTATCTCGAAAAGGGTTGGTAATGATGACGAAATAATAGTAATGGGATTGACGGGTAAATCTTTGGTGGTACACAACTATTGATACATTAGCCCTGCTTCAGGGCTATCAACTTGTCTCAAATATACATATTTCCCTAGGTAAGGAATTTATTCGTTTAAAGTCTAAAAGGCGTTTGCCAAAATATTCTTCTAAAAGGTCAATAAGTCATCTAAGTAACTCATAACTTAGGAAAAGCTAACACGTTTTTCATATTCAACAAGGTGGCAAGATTCGACACTTAAGTTTAAGAACCAAGAATGCTTACATCGTTCGTTTGATGAACGCAATATTGCCTAAACTTATATTCTGATACCAAACTGACACACCTCGACCCGGAATGTCCACCTGGACTCCGAATTGAGCTGTGCTAGTTGACACCTGGAGGGTGACGAAGCCATAAAGTGTGATATGGAAAAATGTGAATAAATTTATGGGAGTTTTAACGAAACACTTCCAGTACTGTTCACTTTAACAAAAAATGACATTTTTACTCAAAAAGTCACTCCTGATACTATTCACTTACAACACCTTTTTGTCATTTTGATTAAAACTCAAAGTTTTCAAGCCCTTTTCATTAGTTTTCCTTAAATTTAAACCCCAAAGTGCCTAAAAATAAGAGTGCACTAGTGAGCGGGAATGAACCAATTTCACATGTGATATCAAAGCATAAGTAAAGTACAGTATAGTAGATTGAGAATTATATCATCGAAGGTAATCTTCAATCCCTAGATTGCCAATAATCCTCGTCGATATGAAAGCTCAACTACTGAAACCTAGAGGGCAAAAAACAAGGGTGAGTGGGCTTACAAATATAACTTTGTAAAACCTTTTTGAAAACGTAATAACCCTTCGCCGTAAAACAAGTATAGTTTCCAAATATGTATACTACGTATAGTATGAAAATACTTACCGTAGCCTGCAATTTCTTAAGAATTCAATACGTTACAGTATTTCGTAAATAACCACATAAAATCCGGTAATCACATACTTTCTTATAAACAAACATATCATAACAAATGCTTATCGACACATGCTGACACACGAGTTTATGCAGAGGTATTTTGACATGAACATGACTGCATGTAATAATTATTTATGCTTTAGTACTACAATCACATAAAGACTGGTGCATCACATACTAGTCCCGATTGCCTATAGCAATCTAGGACATGACTATCACCTACAATGGATCCAAAGTGAGTGTACGGTGCGATGTGAACATAAACGTGAAAGACTGGCCCTGGCCCTGGGCGAGTACTAACACCGATGCAGCAACGATGAGCAGATAACGCAAATATAATCATGTCACAGTGATTCGATAATTCTTGTCAACATAATACCATTCATGCCCGCAAATATAATTAAGACAACCCATAATAGTATGCATACCTATGCATTCCGCAAGATCAAAATAATTTCATAGTTCTCAACATTACGACCCTTCGTATAAACGTTAATTTAATTATGGCAATCACATAGAAAATTCATTATTAAATAAATAAATACACACACACACACACACACACACACACACACATATATATATATATATATGTGGAAACTAAATAAATATACATACTATATAAAAGAAAATACCCACGCACAGTTACTTGCGATGCCACATTCGTTCAAGCCAGGAAAGCCAAAGTCTTCAATAGTAATCGTACCTAAGCATAATATTGGGTCCCATCAGTAAAACTCAACTAAAACGATTAAATTTGGGAAAACGGAGCACGGATTTGGAATCAGAGCGTCGAAATACGCTAAGAAGGGTCACGAGCAATTTTTGTACAAAGTCAACGATCAACCCTAAAAAGTCAACCGTGCCACCGAGGCGGTCAACTGTGTTAAAATTTCAGAATTTCACTAAATGGATGTAAAAAACGGACTAAAGGCGTCGAAATTAGCCTAGAAGGGTTTTTGAGAAAATTTTGAAAAAGTAAACAAACTGTAAACAGTTAACTTTAACGGAATATTCCATCCTCATACAGAATATTCTATTAAAGTTAATTGGAAAGTTAACGGAATATTCCCTTGGAATATGCCTTCCAACTCCTGAAATGGATTCGGGTCGGATCCGAGCTAGGGTTAATGACACACCCCGACTCGGAATGTCCACCTAGACACTTAAGTCGCGATGTGTTGGCCGACACCTAGAAGGTGACGAAGCCATAAAGTGTAAGGATCTGGAAAATGTGAATAAATTTAAACCTAAAAGTGCCTAAATACAAGAATGCGCTGGCGAGCGGGAATGAACCCATTTCACACGTGACGTCAGAGCATAAAAACAGTACAATAAAATAGGGTGAGGATTATACCATCGAAGGTATTCGTCTGCACCAAGATTTGCCAATATTCCTTGTCGGCACAAAAGCTCTACTACTAGAACTTGGAGGGGCGAAAAACAAAAGGGTGAGTGGGCACAAAAATAAAGGTTTATAAAATCCATTTGTTTTCTGAACATACCAACCTCTCGCTGCAAAACAAGTATAGTTTCCCAAAAATCATACTACGTATAAGTATGAAATCACATGCATGCCAACAATAAATCTAGAAATATGCCACAACAAAATATCTTAACAATAATATGAACATAATCATGTGCTCAATAATCTATACTAGCATACAAGTCGGAGTCACCTAATGTAACTTGTATGACTGCACCTATGGCTCATCAATCTATGCTAGGTCATAAGTCGGAGTTGCCTAATGCGGCTTGTATGATAGGCTAGGTGTAATAATATATGCCCTGGTGCTACGATCATTTGAAGCTAGCGCTATGCGCGGTCACCTACGAGTCGGAGTTGCCTAATGTGACCTGTACAAGAGGCTAGTACCTACTTGGATCCAAGGTGAATGTGCGGTGCGGGAGGTAAACATACACGTGAAGGATTAGCCTGGCCCGGGGCGGGAGCACTAACACCAAGGTGCAGCAATGATGAGCACTACATGAATATATGCATGCCATAATGATTCTACGATTGCAACAATATAATAACTTACCTGAACTTAGTAGCATATCCCGTATGATTGTTTTAGCATCTCACAGAAGTAAAATATTTATGAAAACAAAGTGCCCACTCACAGATACGCAGTAGGAACGAAGCCCTCGAGCCTTGGTTGACCCCGTACGTCCGCGGGATACGTTTCCCTTATATGTGAAATTACTAATTAACTTAGTTTAATAACACATAAATGGAAACTTAAATAAAACCCCCATGGTTTGCTCAAACATAGGGTTTAAATATACAAAATCGATCTACTCGACGTCACGAACCTACACAAATTGATAGATCGCCAATCGAAGGCCAGACGTGCCGCCTAGGGCACGACCCTACACGTCACCAAGCGCGGGCAAAGACTGACAGAGGACCTAACGGTCGTTAAGAATATTCTGTTAAAGTGACGGAATATTCCGTTAAATGGTAACGACGTTACCTGATGCCGTTAGGATATTTCGTCAGAGTTGACAGAATATTCTTTCGTCTTCTCCTGTGGTCCTCGTCCATCGCCGCTGTCTGAACTTGCCGGAAATCTGGAAATCTTCACCGGTTTCTAGGTAAAATTTCAAAGCTTCATAACTTGTTCATTTCTCAACCATTTTTCACAAAATTTAGATGGAAATGAAGCTTATGAAGAGTAGAACATGATTGTAACTTTTGGAAGTCCAAAAAGTGGATGGAGGTGGCCTAAAAATGGTTCGAAAGGTTCGGGTTAAACTTCAACTTCTCGAAACCTTGTGTTTCAAGGTTGTTTCTTCTTCAAACCTTCACTAAAGACCTCGAGGAGTTGAGTGGAGGCCTTTAGACTTCCTAAAAACTTGTAACTCACTTGTAACTTGTCGAGAAAAAACTGAACCGAATCAGACCTTCCGAGTTGGTGAGTAAAAACTTGTCTAAATCGTGATCTAGGGGTACGGCTGTGTTTGTGGGTTCAAAAGAAGCACGATCGTGTGGTTTTTAGGTCATGTTTGTGAGGTTTTGGTGCTGTTTGAGAAAGTTTCAGAGTGAGAGGGTGAGAGAGAGCCTTTAGGGGGAGAGAGAGAGAGAGAAAAAAAAGAAAGAGAGTGCTAAGTTTTCTGATTGTAGGTGCAAATGATGGTGATGAAGTCTGATTGGTTGCTTCCAAATGAGGGAAAATAATTGATTGGGTAGTGATGAGGGTTTCAAGGGTTTGATTGGTGATTGGTTGCTTTAAAAGAAAACCAAATCCATAATTTTGGGGAAAAGGGTGGCTTTTGTACCATTTTAAAATGTACAAAATCTACCTCTTTGATGGTGTTTCCGACACTGTAAATTTGTAGTGCATGTACAAAAATACACGTGGTTAACATACTTTAACAGAGCGTAACTTTTTTGTTACATATCCGATTCGAGTCTAACGCTCGATCACGCTTTCGTAACGACGAATACTTTTTAAGTATGAAACTAGGGAAAAGAAACAATAGTCGACAAAACTACGTCCACGTCAGACTCCACTTTTTGTCCAAAGAAGGGTAAAATCATCAAAAAGAAATTACAGTGAAAACTAGGGACGGGTCATCACAGTTAACGAGTCACAGGTTTGGGCCCTTTGTTTTTTTGAAACAGGTTGACCTGGTCCCCGTCGCAAGTCCGATCGGCGATTTCTGGGTTGGTTGGCCATGATAGCTTCCCGAGCTCCGATCGAGCTCAAATGTTAACCATAACTCACCATTTAATTACCAAAATGAAGCTAGGAGTGTAGGGATTCGAATTATACCATGTTGGTTCTCCGCCATGGCCATAAAATAGCCAGAATACACCTGCAACTTGCGGGTCCTTCGCCAGAAAACTAGGGAGATTTCCCTTGAATTTATCTGCACCAAAACGTCACCCAAAACACACGTATAATGACTCAATCATCATCAAAATGAGATAAGGAAGACAAATCGAGTGGTCCCGACCTTTACCTTGGTCAAATTCATCATGTCGTCGCCGAAATCCTCTCAGATTCGAATGGAGCTCGAGTTC
The DNA here is from genome assembly GCF_041283825.1 of Pyrus communis. Lineage (NCBI taxonomy): Eukaryota > Viridiplantae > Streptophyta > Magnoliopsida > Rosales > Rosaceae > Pyrus > Pyrus communis. The sequence goes on along the minus strand of NC_142573.1, from coordinate 25,706,641 downwards.
CAAATCGAGTGTTGAGAGAGAGAATAAGAGGGAATTAACAAGAGGAAGAATAAAAAAGGGAACCCAGGTGGTGGCTTGGTAGAGCTCGCAAGAGACAACATTGAGAGATAGAGGTCTGATGTTGACGTTGTTGTTGCAGAGGTAAGACACATGATAAGGGTGAGGGACATAGATGCAGGACGAGAGACAAAGAGGGACATATATGGGTGGTCTAGTAAAGTAATAGTGATTTCGTGACCTGAGGGCTCGTCGGAGTGGCGAGGTGGTAAGGTGGAGTCACTGTTTTCTCTGCATTTGCAAAGTAAGACGAGAGGGAGCTAAGAGATGATAAAGTTTTAGAAAGAATAGGTGAGTTAGCAGAAAATGAGTGGTGGCTTAGGAGAAATGGGAATACAGGAGAAATGGGCGTGGTCCCCGTTGGCATCACAAAAATCTCAACATAAATTAATAAAATAATGAGGGGCAATTTATCCAAAAATAGTGAATTTACTAGATTACCCTTCACCTTGGTAATCACATAAAATCTTCATCGTAACTCCGAATTCGATTCTATTTGCACCCACGCTTTCGTAACGTCAAGTTCTACAAGAATACGCTAAAAGAATGTTTCATATGTCTCACGATCCGCTGGTCAACGCAAGTCAATAATCTTGCCTCTAGGGCATTTTGGTAATTTCACACTTTTAAAATGAATAAAATCGTAAAATTAGGGACGGGTTGTTACACACCCTATGGGATTATAAATCTCAAAAATATCCAAAGTCTCCCTTTCATTAATCATAATTAATTTGTTTGACAAAAAAAAAATCATGGTTAATCTAAAGTGATTTCGATCCATCGAATCAAAATAAAGCATTCCAATGCAAAAAGTTTTGGAATCAAACATTATTTGGAATTTCGGAATTTTGGGTTATCAAAATTTATTAGAAATTTTAGGATCAAGTTTATCTCAAAACTTTCGAAATGTAATTTAGATCTCCTACATTTTGCAAGATTTTTTTTTAAAAAAAAATGACTTCGTGGTTAATTTTTAATTTGTATATCCACCAAATCATATTTTTTTCTAAATTTTTGTGATATTTGTAAATATCCAAAGTCTCCCTTTCATTAATCATAATTAATTTGTTTGACAAAAAAAAAATCATGGTTAATCTGAAGTGATTTCGATCCATCGAATCAAAATAAAGCATTCCAATGCAAAAAGTTTTGGAATCAAACATTATTTGGAATTTCGGAATTTTGGGTTATCAACATTTATTAGAAATTTTAGAATCAAGTTTATCTCAAAACTTTCGAAATGTAATTTAGATCTCCTACATTTTGCAAGATTTTTTTTTAAAAAAAATCGCAAAAATGTTATTTTTAAATTTGTATATCCACCAAATCATATTTTTTTTCTAAATTTTTGTGATATTTGTAAGTCATTATGTCACAACCCGTCCCGGAATTTTAATTCCGAGGACGTGAAGTTATGAAAATGCCCTTAAACGGGACTAAGGGGCGTAAAATATGTTGTAACTTGATGATTTGGGGATTGGGTAGGATCCCACCTCCCTCAAATCTCTCCCCCATTTCTGCATCTTGTCTCTCTCTCTCTCTCCTCCCTCACAAATCTCTCATTCTCTGTCAGTTCTCTCTCTCCTTCGAACTCACACGGACCACCCACAAAACCACCCTAAAACTATACCAACGAAGGATCTAAGACCACCATCGTACTCCTGAAGACCACACGAACACGATGGTACCAATTTCAGGTGAGTTTCACTTCGGAAAACTTGGATTTCAATTTCACTGTGCGTGTGCACTGTTCATGCACACGTAAAACTTGATGTTTTCTGGGATTTTGAAGCTTGTAGGAAGCTTGGTGAGGTCCTAAGGAAGCTCGGAGTGCTTCGTTTGAAGGATTTGGACGTCGGGATCACGAACTGTAAGTTCGGCCGAATTTTCGTATTTTTGGAAAAGTTTGATTCCGTTGTTTTTAGGCCCTAAAACTAGTCCAACGTGGTAGATTATGATTACGGCTTCATTTTGGTATAAATTATGTGAAAAATGGACGTAGGAACACGGAGAACGACAAGTTCAAAGTTTGGCCGGAGCTTTCGGGCCTTTTCCGGCGAATCCACGGCGAGTTAGGGGTCAAGGCAGGTATGGATCTGTTCGTCTCGTCAATACCTTCATTTTGATATATAGTACGTCGAAAATGGTTAAGAAATGAAGAAGTTATGACACTTTGAAGTTTACCCAGAAATTCCGGCGAAACACCCACCTCCGGCGAAACCAGTCCGGCAACGCGAGGAAGAAGACGCGCGCGCGGGCAGCGCGTGAACAGGGCGCGTGGGGGCGCGTGAGAGCTCCAAATTGAGTTCTGAAAATTGTCAAGCGTTCGTGACGTCGTGTAGATCACCGTGGTATATTCATACACCCAAATTGAGCAACGTATGAGAAAGTTATGGACGAATGTTTGGTGTATGTGCGTTAAATAACGTCAATTTGGTTACTTTTTGTATAGGTGAAAATTATACAGAGGAATAATGTAACCAAGCTAGGGGAGGTTCAGGAACCTATGAGACGTCGATGTGATCAGTGAGTGGGCAGTTATTTTTCAGTATATATATATATATACGTATGCTTGACGTATTTCCCAGAAAACGTATTTTAAAAGAAATACGAATTAAATATCCTGTCATATATGCCTCATATTTTAATATGTGCATTACCATAATTATGCATACTGTTGCATGGTGCTGAGGACGCCCAGGTAAGCTACATTTGAAATACTATCATCACATGCATTGGTAGTGGCATACATTTATATATATGTGTATTTGGTGCTGTGGACGCACAGGTAAGTGCCAGGTAAGTGGTATTCATGGTTGTATTTCATTAGTAGTTTGAGATGCTTAGAGAGCTCATAATCTGCACCCCCGGTGTTAGTGCTCCCGCCCAGAGAGGGGCAGAGTCCTTCACGTGTATGTTCACCAGCACCACACGCTCGCCTTGGATCCAAGTTAGGTGCAAGCCTTGTCGTGCAGACCACATTAGGTGGTTCCGACTCGTAGGTGACCCGCGATTATTCGCACAGTCTTCACGTGATCGTAGCACTAGAGCGTATATATTACACCCAGTCCTGTCGTACAGACCACGTTAGGTGGTTCCGACTCGTGTGCAGATTCAGATGTTGAGTTGAGATTGGAGCTCTATATGCAGCGGTACATGTCACGTTAGGTGACTCTCGGCTGCCAGATTATATGTTATTGATGTGAATTATGCTTGAGCATTTACATTTATTATGAGATTCTAATGTGGCATATTCTCGAGCATGAATGGCATATTTTGGAGCATGTTTGGCATATTTGTACATACGTATATATGTTTATTTTCTGGGAAATTATACTTGTTTTACGGCGAGGGGTTACAAAGTTTTGAGAAGTGTTTGGATTTGGAAAAGAATTGTTTTGCTGACCCACTCAACTTTGTTTTGCGCCCCTCCAGGTTTAAGATATCAGAGCTTGGTGGCTACGAGGAATCCAACGGTGTTCTGACAGAATGGCCAAAAATTAGGACTCACCTTTGGGTGTTTTATCCTAGAAATTGTATCTTTAAAGCTTCCGTACTGTGTAAATGGTTACGTCACTCTCACGTGACAGCCAGCATGCCCTCCTTCGGGACGGGGTGTGTCAGTTGGTATCAGAGCCTAGTTTCAATCTTGGACATCTTGAAAAGTTCTAGTGAATTCTGTCAGAATTACACCGCCTCGTAGCAAACCACGTAGTTAGAGGAACTTAGTCTCCCTGATTTAGCTATTAGGGGAAACTATTATTTTGGTGATTCAGTATATTATCAAAAAGGGACATTTTAAGATGGGTTATGAGTTGAATTTGAATCACCTTATGAAATGATGAACCTGAGGGAGCAAAGTGATGGATTAACCAATTGGAAAAGATGTTTTAGATTATGCAAGTCAAAGGAATCTTCCTTTTGACAGAAGGGTTGAGACGACTACCTGGTTTGAGTTATGAACTTGTATCCTGGTGGAAACAGGAGTATAATTCGTTGTCACCGGAGGAAACAACCGATTGAGAATTGTTTAAGGACTTGTTTAAAGAAAAGAATTATTTCCTTTGGCATCTTATGATGGTAGAAAGCAAGAGTTTGCAAATGTGAGACAAGGAAAGCTGACGATCAATGAGTATTATAGAAAGTTCTCAGACTTGCCTCGTCCCATTCGAATATTGCTGCTATTTTGATTGAAGTGTTATATTGTTTTAGGCTGGGTGGCATAAGGCAGTGGTATTTTGGGTGACCACTATCCATTGTAATTCTTATCAGGAGTATACAAGATGTTGTTGAGCCTTGAGGACTCTGAGAACATGTTCAGCGAGAGTAAAGAAGAATGATAAAAGAATGGGAATCAAAAGAGGACGATAAAGTTAATGATTCATCATATCAAGAATATAGAAAGATTCAGAGCTTCAAGAGAAGTGAAGCTAGAGCTAATTCTTCCAACTGAGGTTTTAATGCCATTGGTCAAAGTCAAAATGATAGATGTATTGGTAATCTCAGATCTCAGAGACAAGGTGATTTTGGTAAAGGAAATGTACCTTTGTGCTGTAGGTACAATAATGGGCACCTTTGAGAATGTAGGCAAGAAAGCATTGGACGCTTTACGAGTGGATAGATGGGACATAGAACTGCAAATTATGTCCAAAACCAACAGAAACCCTAGCAGTCTTCTTTGCCACAACTAGCGCCGATTCAGCAAGTTCCTGGATCTATTAATTATGGTCAGTTAGGTCGTGGTGTACTTGAAAGAAGTATTTACACTAATAGAGGTTGCGGGAGACAACAACAAGCCCAGGGATGTGTTAACCACACATCACTGCAAGATACTCAGAATTATTCGGATTTGATTAGGAGTACGATAATTATTCTTAATGACTTAGCTAGAATCTATTTGGTAATAATGTAGAAATTTTACGTTATTATTGTTATTGCCTTGAAAGTAGTAAATAAGCGCGGTTGAGACGTGTGTATGTATTTCCTAGTGAGTGGCAAAATAGTAATATTACACCCTCGAGAGTTGTTGCTTACTTATCGAGACAACGATGATTTATCAGTATTACGGGCTGCAGACCGTAATATTAATAACTTATTCGTGGATTCGTTAAGCAAGTAAACCGGTAGGTTATCCTATGTTAGTATCGTACTTATTTAGAGTGCTCAGTAATAGTAGAGTATATATTGTTGCCAGCTACTTTTGTTTCACTAGATTGTGGATTTCGATGTTATTCTAGAGCATATTATGTTATATACAGTGATGAGTTGCAGACCACGCGAGGTGGTACTGAATGTGTGCAAGATATACATGATATGATGAGTTAATTATGAGTTATATATGCAGCCGAGGGCTGAGTTGATTAGAATGAAAGAGTGTGAGCTATGTTTATAGCTGAATGTTGAATTGATTATATGTTATTTTCCATCGGTCTGGATGACTAGAGATTACTTTTGTAAGTATGCAAAGTGGAGTGAGGCAGGCCGTTATTTATGCTGTGAGAGCAAAGAGATTATTATCAAAAGGCTGCCAAGGATATTTATATCATGTGGTGCTAAGTGATGTCACTTCTAGTAGTGTGGAAGAAGTGGGAGTAGTCAAACATTTACCTGACGTTTTCCCTGAGAATTTACCTGGATTGCCGCCAGTCAAAGATGTAGAGTTCACTATTGATTTGTCTCCAGGTACAAACCTTATATTATAGAATGTTGCCTTTTGAACTAAGAGAATTGGAAATTGGTTGATAAAGGTTTTATTCAACCTAGTACATTACGTTGGGGGAACCCCAGTTTATTGGTGAGAAAGAAAATGGACGTTAAGGCTGTGCTTTGATTATAAGCAGTTGAATCGAGTAACAATTGAAAACCGTTATCCGTTACCTCACATTGATGGTTGTTTGATCAGCTTCGAGGTGGTTGTATATTTTCTAAGATGGACTTGAGGTCTGGATATTATTAGTTGAAGATTATCGGTGAGGATGCCCTTATGATAACTTTCAGGATTCGTTAAGGTCATTTCAAGTTTGGTGATGCCATTCGGAGTGATGAATGCATCTACTACTACTTTATGAATTTGATGAATGAAGTATTCCAATGATATCTAGACCGATTTGTTGTTGTTGCTATTGAAAGGATTGATAAGACTAGAGCAAAGTATGCTAAACATCTTAAATTGGTATTGCAAAGATCGAGGGAACGTTGGTCGTATGCTAAGTTTAGCAAATGCTAAAGTTAAATGAATCAAGTGGCATTCTAAGATTTGCTATATCTGCTTCAGGTATTCAAGTGAATTCTTAAAAAGTAGCAGAAATTGAGAATTTAGAACAACCACGAATCGTGATTGGGATTCGGAGTTATCCTAGCTTAACAAGCTATCATGGACGGTTCGTGAAAGATTTTTCAGTCATTGCTTTGTCATTGACGAGATTGTTGAGAAAAGAGGTTATGTATGAGTGGGAAGGAAATTGTGAGCAAAGAATTCAACAACTGAAGTATTTCTTCACTCATGCACGTATTTTAGTATTCCCAGAGAATAGTGGTAATCATAAATTTTAGTGATGTTTCTTGAATGGTATTGGATGCATGTTGATGCAAATGTTAGGATGATTACATACGTTTCACGACAAAAGGAACCTCATGAAATGAATTACCCTACTGGTGATTTGGAAGTCATGATTACCATTCTTGCTGTGAAGTTATGAAGACATTATATTTGGTAAGAATGCAAGATTTTTACGAATCCAAAAAGTCTCCAATATCCATTACTTGGAAGGAGTTTGATATGAGGCAGCGAAGGTGGATTGAATTGTTTAATGAACATGATTGTACGACCAGGGTGATCGTAAAATTGTTCTAGCTGATGCACTTGGTGAAAAGACTGCGGTAAGAATTCATGTCTAGCACGCTTGCCAAGATTGTCTTCTTGTAGATTGGAAATCAACTGAAGTAAAGTTGAGAATGGAAGGTTGAGAAGAAGTTGTAATTGCTAATTTTCAAGTTAAGTCTTTTTAGTAAGGTCGTACTCAAGACTCAAGTGGTTAACGAAGGAAATTAAGAATTAACCAAGGCAAAGAAAGAAGGGAAAAAGAAAGATTGCTGAGTTCGAGAATAGGATGGTTATGATTGAACTTGAAGTGATAGTTGATCAATGTACTAAGTTAGTACATTTACTCCAGTGTTGAGTAACAACCACAGTGCAACAGTACTTATATGTTTTATGGAGAAGATATTTGGGTTACGGAACTGCTGAGTTTCTTAAGTATGTTGGTTGCACAGTTTCCAAAGTAACGCCATAAGGACCATGAAATGTGTCGATTTTTGTTGATTTGTGGAAGAAATACTTCTGGATAGAGAAGATTCGATCACGAAAGAGTTTTGGTAGGCCCTGAAACTATGGATGAGTCTTCTCAAAGTATTCAAGTGATTAAGTTTAACCTGAGAGTAGCCAGGAATGGCAAAAGAGATTAATAGTTGAACATGTCACTAATCGAGTGTTTAACGTAGATGATCTTATAATTTTGAAGTTTTCACTTTAGAAAAGTATGATTCGGCTGGGAAAGGAAAGCAAATTAAGTCCTAAGTACATCGGACTTTATGTGATCATCGAAGAGTAAGTGAAGTTGCTTGAATTACTTCCAGAGTTATTGTAAGAGCATGATGTGTTTCATGATTCAACATTTTTAGAAATTTCATCACGAAAAGAAATAGTGAGATTTGGAAAGGAGACAAAATAAGTCTTAAACACATCAGACCGTTTTTTACCACTAAAGGAATCGATGAAGTTGCATACAAGTGGTGATGTCTTCAGAATCGGCTAAGGTGCATAATGTATTATATTTCGATGCGTTGTCACTAGGTGGCAGATTCGTCACATGGAGTTCCGGTGCAACTATTGAGAATTAATCCGGATTAAACTGGTTGAGGAACCAAGGACGACTTTGGATTGGAAAAAGAATGTATTGAGAATTAAGACAGTGTAATTGGTAAAGAATTTGTGAAGAAAGCATTCAGTGGAAGAAATTACGTGGGAGAATCGGATGAGAGAGATTTATCCGAAGCTATTGTATGAGTATAGATGATTTAGTTGGTTGTTGGAATTTCGGGGACGAAATTCTATAAGGAGGGAAGATTGTCACAACCCGTCCCGGAATTTTAATTCCGAGGACGTGAAGTTATGAAAATGCCCTTAAACGGGACTAAGGGGCGTAAAATATGTTGTAACTTGATGATTTGGGGATTGGGTAGGATCCCACCTCCCTCAAATCTCTCCCCCATTTCTGCATCTTGTCTCTCTCTCTCTCTCCTCCCTCACAAATCTCTCATTCTCTGTCAGTTCTCTCTCTCCTTCGAACTCACACGGACCACCCACAAAACCACCCTAAAACTATACCAACGAAGGATCTAAGACCACTATCGTACTCCTGAAGACCACACGAACACGATGGTACCAATTTCAGGTGAGTTTCACTTCGGAAAACTTGGATTTCAATTTCACTGTGCGTGTGCACTGTTCATGCACACGTAAAACTTGATGTTTTCTGGGATTTTGAAGCTTGTAGGAAGCTTGGTGAGGTCCTAAGGAAGCTCGGAGTGCTTCGTTTGAAGGATTTGGACGTCGGGATCACGAACTGTAAGTTCGGCCGAATTTTCGTATTTTTGGAAAAGTTTGATTCCGTTGTTTTTAGGCCCTAAAACTAGTCCAACGTGGTAGATTATGATTAGGGCTTCATTTTGGTATAAATTATGTGAAAAATGGACGTAGGAACACGGAGAACGACAAGTTCAAAGTTTGGCCGGAGCTTTCGGGGCCTTTTCCGGCGAATCCACGGCGAGTTAGGGGTCAAGGCAGGTATGGATCTGTTCGTCTCGTCAATACCTTCATTTTGATATATAGTACGTCGAAAATGGTTAAGCAATGAAGAAGTTATGACACTTTGAAGTTTACCCAGAAATTCCGGCGAAACACCCACCTTCGGCGAAACCAGTCCGGCGACGCGAGGAAGAAGACGCGCGCGCGGGCAGCGCGTGAACAGGGCGCGTGGGGGCGCGTGAGAGCTCCAAATTGAGTTCTGAAAATTGTCACGCGTTCGTGACGTCGTGTAGATCACCGTGGTATATTCATACACCCAAATTGAGCAACGTATGAGAAAGTTATGGACGAATGTTTGGTGTATGTGCGTTAAATAACGTCAATTTGGTTACTTTTTGTATAGGTGAAAATTATACAGAGGAATAATGTAACCAAGCTAGGGGAGGTTCAGGAACCTATGAGACGTCGATGTGATCAGTGAGTGGGCAGTTATTTTTCAGTATATATATATATACGTATGCTTGACGTATTTCCCAGAAAACGTATTTTAAAAGAAATACGAATTAAATATCCTGTCATATATGCCTCATATTTTAATATGTGCATTACCATAATTATGCATACTGTTGCATGGTGCTGAGGAGGCCCAGGTAAGCTACATTTGAAATACTATCATCACATGCATTGGTAGTGGCATACATTTATATATATGTGTATTTGGTGCTGTGGACGCACAGGTAAGTGCCAGGTAAGTGGTATTCATGGTTGTATTTCATTAGTAGTTTGAGATGCTTAGAGAGCTCATAATCTGCACCCCCGGTGTTAGTGCTCCCGCCCAGAGAGGGGCAGAGTCCTTCACGTGTATGTTCACCAGCAACACACGCTCGCCTTGGATCCAAGTTAGGTGCAAGCCTTGTCGTGCAGACCACATTAGGTGGTTCCGACTCGTAGGTGACCCGCGATTATTCGCACAGTCTTCACGTGATCGTAGCACTAGAGCGTATATATTACACCCAGTCCTGTCGTACAGACCACGTTAGGTGGTTCCGACTCGTGTGCAGATTCAGATGTTGAGTTGAGATTGGAGCTCTATATGCAGCGGTACATGTCACGTTAGGTGACTCCCGGCTGCCAGATTATATGTTATTGATGTGAATTATGCTTGAGCATTTACATTTATTATGAGATTCTAATGTGGCATATTCTCGAGCATGAATGGCATATTTTGGAGCATGTTTGGCATATTTGTACATACGTATATATGTTTATTTTCTGGGAAATTATACTTGTTTTACGGCGAGGGGTTACAAAGTTTTGAGAAGTGTTTGGATTTGGAAAAGAATTGTTTTGCTGACCCACTCAACTTTGTTTTGCGCCCCTCCAGGTTTAAGATATCAGAGCTTGGTGGCTACGAGGAATCCAACGGTGTTCTGACAGAATGGCCAAAAATTAGGACTCACCTTTGGGTGTTTTATCCTAGAAATTGTATCTTTAAAGCTTCCGTACTGTGTAAATGGTTACGTCACTCTCACGTGACGGCCAGCATGCCCTCCTTCGGGACGGGGTGTGTCACATTACATATGTATACGACATAAAATCATATTGGACAAATAAAATCGTATGTATCGTACTCTTTATTTGTTATATATAAATGATTAAATATACAAAATACGAATTAAAGTGACACCCCGACCGAGATCAGGGCGTGCTGGCCGTCACACGAAGGTGACGTAACCATGTGCGCGTGCGGAAGCTAATGAGAAGGTAATAAAAGTACGAATAATTAAAAACCTAATAACATACAAAGTACTAGTGTATGTGAGACACAATTCAGAGCAAGTCTACAACAGTCCAAAAGGAAAGATACGACATATGTACACCCGAAGGTGACCCTACAATGGTGAATGTCTGTCAGAAATGCCGGGACGCCCTCTGGGATAAACCACCGAACTTGCTAGACCACTAGAACCTGGAGGGGCGCAAAAACAAAAGCGTGAGTGGGCAAAAACAAAGTTCTTTGAAAACTCTTTAGCAAAATACATTCTAACCCCTCGCCGTAAAACCTGTATACTTCCCAGAAAATGAACATATATACGTATGTATAGGTATGTCAATCATGCTCCACAAGATGCCATTCATGCTCACAATGTGCCATTCATGCTCACAATATGCCATTCATGCCATTCATGCTTGAGAATATGCCACAACAGAATCTCATAATCAAATATAAATGCTCAAGCGTAATTCACATCAATAACATAAAATCTGGCAGCCGGGAGTCACCTAACGTGACATGTACCGCTGCCTATAGAGCTCCAATCTCAACTCAATATCTGAATCTGCACACAAGTCGGAGCCACCTAACGTGGTCTGTACGACAAGCTGGGTGTATTATATATGTATGCTCTAGTGCTACGATCACGTGAAGCTGTGCGATAATCGCGGGTCACCTACAAGTCGGAACCACCTAATGTGGTCTGTACGACAGGCTTGCACCTAACTTGGATCCAAGACGAGCATGCGGTGCTGGTGAACATACACGTGAAGGCTGTGCCCTGGCCCTGGACGGGAGCACTAACACCGGGGGTGCAGATTATGAGCTCTCTAAACCTCTCAAACTACCATTGCATAATAAACAGGAATGCATAACCACATGAATACCGCTTACCTGGCACTTACCTGTGCGTCCACAGCACCAAATACACATTTATATATATGTATGCCACTACTAATACATGCGATGATGCGTAAACAACATTCATATTATGCATGGCATAAAACAAATAACCTTTTCTATTTAATTTCTGGGAATTAATATGTATATAGGTATATACGGAAAACAAAAGCCCACTCACTGGTAATTAGAAGGGTCGTAGCCCCCCTGCCTCAAGTGTGAACGCTCGTCTTCGGAAAACGAATCACCTATACGCGACAAAGTTACGAAAACGTTAATTTAAAAGCACCTAAGCAACTTCTCGTAATAACTTCTCATACATTGCTCAAATTGGACAAATGAATATACCAACGTGACCTACACAACCTCAGGATCACGCCCATATTTTTAGAAAAAAATTTGGACCACGCACGCGCCCCCACGCGCCGGCCAAGGCACGGACCTACGCGCCCCCCACGTGCCAGGCACACTGACGGTGTCAACAGACGCCGTCAGGAATATTCCGTTAGACTTAACCGGACGCCGTTAACGGCGTCAGGAATATTCCGTCAACTTTGACGGAATATTCCGTCTTCTTCTCCAGTCTAACCCCGACGCCGGCACCGTCGCCGGAAAACCTGCAACTCACTATATCTCTCTCGTTTTTCCACCTTTTTCCACGTTTCTTGCACCAAAATGAACCTTAAAGCTAGTAGAACATGATCCAACAAGTTTTAAGGCCTAAAATGACGAGATTATACCTGTCCAAATTTCCAAAACCCGGCCAACTTCGAACCTAGCCTTCCCGAGGTCCAAACTCGTCCAACGAACTACTCCCAAGCTCCTGGGAACTTCACAAACACAACTACAAGCTTATAATCTCCTAAAACAAGCTAGATTAGGTTTGCATGAACAGTGTATAATTCGGACCACTTCGAAACGACGTGAAGATGGTAGTTTTCTTACCTGGAATTGGTTTGGTTGTGCTCCTCACAACCTCACGAGTTCAATGGTGCAATTTGTTTCCTCGATGGTTGATGTTTTGAGTGTGTTTGTGTGTGGTCCGTAAGTTTGCAGAAGGAAGAGGAAGAAGATGGACTCGGGGAGAGAGAGAGAGAGACTGAGAGAGAGAAGAGACTGAGTGAGGGAATGAGGGAGGGAATCCCGGAAAGAAAAGAAAAAATGTATGATTGTGTGTGGTCCCACCACCCACACAACACAAATATACACGTAAACGAATAGATTAGGGGTAAAATTGTAATTTCAATGTACGTTTCGTTAGTTTCGGGACGGGATGTTACATAAAGCATATATAAAATCAGCATGCTGTTTTTTTATTTTTAATGTATAATAGTTTGAAAATTTTGGATCGGATTGGTACATGCCAAATGACATCCAAATTTATTTTTAAAAAAATCGGATTTGGAAAGTTCGGACTTGGAACGAAAATCTTTGGTTTGAATTAAAATTTCGAATCCAACTTGCACGCTTATGATTAATCCATATTTCCATTCCATAGTCGACTTTGCTCTTTACTTTTTACGTACCTATGGTAAAATGATTTACCTTGTGGTGGTCTCAGATCATTCGAACTGTTCAATTCATAGATGTGGATCTTGGACCTATGAATGATAATATTCCCAAAACTCACAAAGAAAAACAGGAAGTGAGTTAATCTCATTTAGGTCACAAAAGACTAGCAAACAATTGGGAAGCAATCAAATTTTCAGTTGTTATGATATAGCAATATTTTTAGATTACAAAATGCTAAAAATTAAGATAAGATACGTAATGGGCTAGTCAAAATAGTTTAGTGTCGAATTTTTAAGTTGAGAGCATTAGCCTGCAACCACTTGATATATAGGTTTAGAAATGTTTAGAGGCAAAGTAGTTGAATGAATTGATTTGCAGTCTATGTTTCATTAATAAAATTGTAGTCTTTGCATATGAGTCGAGATTTTTATAATGTTCTTAAATATGAAATACTTAAAAAAATTCAGAAACTAAAGTTTAACTGTTAAAAAAGCCAAAGTATTCCAACATTTATCGAATGATTACATGATGATCGTCGATACCACATGCATAATATATTCCTTGAACACAATTAATTCTTGGTCCAAATAGAAAGCCAATAAGATTCCTCCATCCCAAATTACAATCTCGTCGAATGGGTACCATATTGTCGCATTACTTACGCACGTAATCCCACAATTATTTCCAAATCAAACTTATTAAATCGCTAATCTTGATGCACGTAATTATCATTTATTTATCATATAATGTCGTATAGATTAGCAGAAAAAAGGGTGCGTATAGATAGTAAGGCTTTTGTTAATCATATTACTTATGTCGACATGTTTATATTAGTGTTTCTTTAGCGTATCTTTAAGTATTCGCACCGAAGATTAAATCAGAAGCAAGTACATACAACAAGTTCTTTAAGATTTAATTAAACACACATCCTAATCTAAGCTCCTGTTGATTACAACAACTTTGTCCCTAGAAGTTTGAAATGCTAACTATATAGTACATATCATTTATGAGTTGAGATCATTTCTGGATCTCATTGTCTATATTTTAAGATTAGCAATTTAAACCACTGAAATTGAATATGATAGTTTGATTAACTAATTTCATTGACTCATGTCACACAATAAAATCTAGAGAGGACCTCAAATCATCAATTATGTAGAAATTGCCACCATCGATGAGATCATGAAAGTAATGGAAGAACTGACCATTAGAACCATATTTTAAAAGGACGAAAATGGCCTGGGTTTAGATTATAATTAATTGTAATTATACATGAGATTAAAATAGGGTCGTGTCACATTCAACATGGTCTTCTACTTGCTAAGTCAATTAACTCGTTAACGTTTTTCTTTTTCATGTAACCAAAGAAAATAAAAACTCGAGACAAAGAAAGGTTTCAAGAGCTGACAATCGGGTCGTGTTCGTACATGAGCTTTTATATATATCTTTTTGTTTATGCATGTTATTAATTGTTTGAGCTTTCTCGTTATTTTGTTAAATGTGTGAAGTTTGAAAATAATATTTACTTATAATAAATAAATAATTAAAAGAAACTGTTACAAAATCAAATTAAATGAGAGTAAACTTGATCTAAGTCTAATTTTGTAACCATCATTTGGTATAGTCCACTTAATTTTATAATTTTCTTTTTTTAAATTGTTGATCAAACACCGTTTACTCTTATTTATAGGATTATCTTTTACTCTTTTTTTCTTTTTTTTTTCTTTTTTTTTTCAAACTAAAGATTTTGCTAGATTAAATGTTAGATTAGCTACTAACGGGGTTTGAACCCACGCCATCATGCAAATGCTCAACACATTTCCACCACTATAGTAAAGGGTCACTTGCATAGGATTATCTTTTACTTATATTTTATAATCACTTAATTTTTATAATTACTGTCTCAATTTTCCTTCTACCTCCATCACATGTTAATTGTATTAAAAAATCTATGATCTAGATTCTATATATACGAGCATATATACTAGTATGAATATAAATGTATGAAGATGAAATTTCTTAAACTATTTTCATGGATGATAGGTGGATTAAGTTTTATTTACTTTTTGTATATTCCATCTTCATCACAGGTTAAACGTACTTATCAACCTATGATGTATCATATATCACTGGCATATAAAAAAATTTCAACTATTTTCCATATATGTGGTTGGATCTTCATATTAAAATATTCAAATTAAAAGATTGAGTAAAGATTAATAAATCAAGAAATTTAAACAGACAAGACAAATTTAATTAAAGTAAAAAAGATTAAAAAAAAAGAACTAAATTCAATCACCAACACAATTTTTTTACCTAGATCTTTTTTCTTTTTTTTCTATTATTTTTTTTTAATGATAGATTTTGTCATATTGGATATTAGATATTAGATTAGTCACCGACATAATTTCAACTCATTCCATCATGTAAGGGCTCAACATCTTTTCACCGCTGTAATAAAATACCACTTGCATTTTATACCTAGATCAAAGTAATTCCATTAAACTACAAATGAATTATGTACAGTTTGGTTGGAAACTTGGAAGGGAACAAAGAACGAGGATCCTCTCCGGATCCTCTTTGTGAGGATTCCGGAGATCTTCAAATCGTGTCCATTTATCGTAAATCATGCAGCCAATTTTCGACAGATACTATTTATGTTTAATTTTAAACGAAATAAATTAAAATAATTTTTGATCGCACGATATACGTTGAACGGACATGATTTGAGGATTCCCAAGATCCTCACAAAAAAGATCCAGAGAACATCCTCATTTTGGAACAAAGCTTTAATTAATTTATGTATTTTATGGGTCACATATAGAGAATAGAGTTGTACTTCAAAACGGCAAGTGGCCAGCATTGTATCTGAATGAACCTTCTTTCAAGCCCAAGTGTTGTCACGCTTAATTTAGGTCTATGAGTTCTTGGACACCCACACATGAGAGCCCACTCTTCTTCTTAGTTGCTAATAGGGTGCACTTGGATTAGGTTAACCCAAATCTCTTCAAGGTCAATTTGATTGTCATGATTGGATGAGTTAGAATGAAGTAAAAATCCATTCAAATCCAATTGACCTTAATCAAATCATTTATTGAGTTCGGTTGGATTGTGTTGAGTTGATGCCTTTCTCACACATATCAACCCAAACCCAATCTAATTTCTAGTTCAAATTCTCTCATACACATTACCCTTCCTGCTTCATATTTTATGAGCTACATACAAGTGTTGGGGTGACTAATTGAAGTTTTTGTTGGTTTTTAAATTTCTTTTTGTTGAAATTTTTGATGTTCTCTTATCATTTATGTTTCAACTTTCACATAAAACATTAAAACGGATATCTACACTATTTGGTTTAACTTATGTGTGGATGATGTGTAGAAATTAAATTTTTACTAGTATTAACATCGTTTGGTTCAAATTTTGAAAAATATTACAAAAAAAAAAAAAAAAAAAAAAGGTGTTACAATTTACAAATCAATAAAGTTGGCCAAATCTAAACCCAACTAAGTAAGTCCAAATCCCATTCAAACCCAAACCTAAATAGACCCGCATGAACCTAAACCCAACCCAAATCCAAAATGTGAATGTTACCCAATCCAAATTGTGAACATTGAGTTTGAATCCTCTCTGGATCTCTTCCTCCTAATCCACCAAATTAGGGGATACGTGCCGTTGAAATTTGATCCAACGGTTATAAACATGAGCCTACTTTAAAAGTTATAATAACTTTAGCCGTTTGATCAAATTTCAACAATACGGATCTCTTGATTTGGTGGATTAGAAGGAAGGGATCCGGAGAGGATCCCTTTCCAACATTTTATATAAGTTTTTTGTTTTTCAACTTCCTGGTCTCTGTGCCTTTTGTGGAAAAAGGATATTGCTGAGTCTCAGCATGAGTTAGTAATAATGTGGTTTAAATTTATCTTTGATGAGAATCGAAAATAAAATCTTACTTACAAGTAAAGAAAAATACCACTAGACCATACTACCGATTATCATAAAAAAAATATTAAATAAATGTGAGAAGTGTGTGCCACGCGTACAGTTACAATCTGGAATCTCCTGGTACACAAAATCAGCTGTAGCGAATATAGCAAGCTCCTGCATCACTCTTCGCCACTCCTAATCCCCTCGATAAGCTTTAGATATTGCAATGTCGACCACCGCCAGAATCCATCCGACGGCCTCCGCTGTGCTCTCCTCAGCCACCAAACACCACCTCCGGCCACCTCCCAACGCTGTCGTGTTCAGAACCAATCCCAACTCCCTGCGGCGCCACGGCACAACAAGAACCCTCACGGTGGCAATGGCCGCCCCTCTCGACGTTTGTGCCAAGGCTTCCATTACTGTTCCCAACAAGCTCGGCGACTGTAAGTCTGTTTGGTGTCCTAGAAATTGCAGGAGAATACCCAATTTTCAATTGGGTCACCAACCCATGTGGCAGATTTGTAGCATTGCTATGTTTCGGATCATCCATTGCGCCAAATTCATAGAAATTGATAGTTTTGTGTACATTTTGTAGAAAAGTATTTTTCTTATACATATTTTAGGGGAGAGAAAATTGAACGGAAAGGTTTGGGATTTCAATAACTATCGAAATTATGGACATAACATGAAAAGATGATATCTTTACATTGGAGTTTTACATTTTTACATACATAGAGCAAATTTCAACCGGCATTGTTGGAAATGTCCGATAACTATGTCGAATTTAAGTTGTCTTATAGTTTCGTTGTTACATAATGGTTTATAATTATTGAAGTGGGATATTGTTTAATGTGTTAGTGTTCGTAGCGGTACCATTTGAATCAGGGGAGCACATTATTAAGTGTTTGTTTGATAACTTGTCTTTCCTAGGTCCCTTCTGTCAAAGGGTGTTGCTGACACTAGAGGAAAAGCATCTCCCTTATGACCTGAAGTTGGTAGACTTGGGCAACAAGCCAGAATGGTGATTACCTTGAATTTATCTGGGATTGAATTTTATTTCTTTGGTGTTGATTCTTTTTCTATGGTTGAAAAATTGTTACTTGTGTATGCTCTAGCATACAACCGTAAAGTGCAAATATCTGCTGCTATTTGGTTTTATCTTTTTAGTTCAATGACTTTGTTTTATCAATTTGTTTCTATGTTTAGGTTCTTAAAAATTTACCCAGAAGGTAAAGTTCCTGTGGTAAAACTTGATGAGAAGTGGGTTGCGGATTCTGATATTATTACACAAGCACTGGAAGAAAAATACCCTGATCCACCTCTGGCAACGCCCCCTGAGAAGGCTTCAGTGTATGTTATATGTCCTGTACTATGCATTACTCTTTCGTTACTTTTCACTAGGACATATGTAATGGCTTGACGGCCAAAATATTGGAGCGTCAATGTTAGTCTTGTCGAGATTTTCATTTTACTTATGCTGAGTAGTGTTGCCATCCTGATTATAAACTATAAACTTCTTAAACTAAACCAAATTTGGTTTCCTGATATTGTGTGGCTGTTTTGAGAAATATATCATGTTAAGTTCACCTCCAGAATGTTCGCTAGTCAGAACCTTATTTATTCCACAGTTCTATTTTTGGCTTTGCTGTCTTGTCATAATATTATAATTGTTTAGGTTCATATTTGAAGTTTTTATCTTTGCAGTGGATCGAAGATCTTCTCTACTTTTATCGGTTTCCTTAAGAGCAAAGACGCCAAGGATGGAACAGAAGAAGCATTGTTAAATGAACTTAAGTCTTTCAATGATTATCTCAAAGAAAACGTGAGGCCTTCTACATTCCTTCCAGTTTTTGCTGTCATATTAATGAAGTTTTCGTTCACATTTTGTAAATAACTGATGCCTTGAATTTATATCAGCTTGCTAATTTTGTTTTGCTTGTTCATGAAAGTTAATTTGTTTGCATATGAAATAATCAAATGAATAGCAGAAGCGTGTTTTTATACAACACAAAAATTAAAGTCTACACCCAACAAAAATACTCATAGTAATTTACCCGGGATAGAACCTCTAGTGTGTGTATTACACTTACCTGGAGAACCTTTGAGGTACTTCAGGATGTATGAATACATACATGTGACTTGTGAGGAAGTTGTGCAGTGGTAAAAAAATTGATTCACAACATTAATTGCATGGGAGATAATTTGTCGACAGGTTAAGAGCCTATATAGGCTTTCTCTTAGAATTTTAACAACATAATTCCTCTAAGACAAGTGAATACCTTTCTCTTATCTTACAACTTTAATACCCGAAAACAAAACGGATCTTTCACAATTCTATAGTTAAAATGTTCATGCTGAGAAGATGAGTCAGAGTCAGGTGACTCCCGGTGATGAATGTCACCCCTGTAGACAACCAAATTCGCAATGCTATGTCTTTCTGAAGAGCATTAATGATCATCGTGCTTTCTAGTCATGCCATGTTTTATCCTACTAAATCCATGTCAGATTAAACCATCAGTGGTTATACTCTTATTTATCAGAAAATAAAAACAGATTTAGGATGCTATCTTTCGGTGCAATAGCCCTTGATGTATGTGCTCTTTGTGAAGTTAAATATCTTCTAGTGCAGCCATGCTTAGAAAAACCAAATTGAATGGATATATCTCTGACATTTGTCTTCTATGTATTAAAGGGTCCATTTATCAATGGGAAAGTGGTTTCTGCTGCTGATTTTTCACTTGGACCCAAGTTGTATCATCTAGAGATTGCTCTGGGGCATTTCAAAGATTGGTCAATTCCCGATTCTCTTCCATATGTGAAGTCTTACATGAAGGTATGTGAAATTGAAATGTGTGTCGCTAACAAGTTTACACTGCTAAGGAACAAGAGGTTTATCTTGATTATGAAATTGACATCACGACTCCTGGAACTTTGCTAACAACAACAACAACAAAGCCTTTTCCCACTAAGTGGGGTCGGCAACTTTGCTAATAAGATTAACTAATTACATCTAGATGCACTTTTTTCTGGACTTGCATCATAAATTTTGAAATTGGACTTGCAAGAATGTCAAGGATCGTATGAACTTATACCATGTTAATGGAAGTTCTGTGACCATATTGTCAAAAAATTTGTAATCGTTTTGAGTTTAGCCCATGTAGTTCTTGCTTTTTATTTGTGCTTGTGTGAGGACTATAACCCATTTTGTTCTTAGTGAAGTATGTTTCTAACACTGCTGAATTTCTGACGTGCAGAGTATATTCTCACTGGATTCATTCGTTAAAACTAGTGCCCTGAAAGAAGATGTCATTGCGGGTTGGCGTCCAAAAGTCTTTGGTTAAAATGTCTTGCTGCTGTTATCTCTAGGTATCTATCTAAACTTTACCTGCACTGTACCTTAATAAAGTCAATGGTTTCTCTATTACTAACCTCTGTATTGGAGGCCACATTGTAAGAGGAGAGTATCAGTACACTGAGTTCATAGATTCAGGTGGGAAAAAGAAAAAACAAAGAAAAAAAAGGTCGTGACGGGTGTAGAACAGGGATTGTTGCGTGTATTATAATTTAGGAACTCCTCACGTAAGTGTGTCTGTAGAATTACTAAGGGGATTGAAATGTTAATGCAGATATTGGAATATGTTGAAGTTTGACATCGTTCTTCTTTTATTTTTTATCTTTTGCTACAAAAGCTCAACGAAAGTAGTACATCGAGGTTATAGCAAAGCTATTGATGTTGCATAGCTTCGAGTACAGAAGGTGAAAGTTGCTATAGTTACGTAAAATGCTCCTAAATGATGGATCTAGCAACAGTGTTCAACACAAGGCGGAAGGTATCAACCCGACAGTGAACTTTTCATGCATTGATCATGTCAATTGTGCAGCATGGCAAAGGAACCCAGCTTGGTTGGGTTTTGGCTGCACCTGAACAATAAACAGTACATTGGAGCCGGCCTAGCAGCATCGAAATGAGCAAGCTTTTCGAAGTGACAATTTTTGGCATGACACGACAACACATTGAGAAAGCAATTAAGGTTA
Organism: Pyrus communis; assembly: GCF_041283825.1. Classification (NCBI taxonomy): domain Eukaryota; kingdom Viridiplantae; phylum Streptophyta; class Magnoliopsida; order Rosales; family Rosaceae; genus Pyrus; species Pyrus communis. Next base: position 25,685,627 of record NC_142573.1, on the reverse strand, counting down.
AGAATAATTTTGCGTGTGTGCTTGCAACTTTGAATGGATTCATATCGCAGTACTTGATGTGGAAACGGGTTTTGGCACCAAGTTGAGAAAGCAAATAAGGTTAATGATTATTGAAAAGGGACATTGACTTGTCCTCTAACATATGTAAAAGTGCTTTTTGAAAAGGGAGATTTTTTTTTTAATGTTCCGCAGTATCTGGTATCCCAGATGTTTTGACCGTAGGAGTTTTGTCCTCGTTAAAGTGCTTTTTGACAAGGCAGTGTGCTTTATACTGCAACATCATATTTTAGAATTGTTTGTGGAATGGCTGGGTTTGATTTTTGATAAAGAAAAGTGTTTCAATTAAGCTTGGAAGAAAATTTTAAACACTTTTAACTTATAAAAGTGTGTTAGAAACACGTCTAAGTGCTTAAAGTAATTCCACCCCTTCGGCCTCGACAAGGGCTAGGAAGACTATGACAGTTACTATTTATCATTCACAATTCATCTTTGCCATTATTATGACAATTAATATGGAATTAGCTTAGATTTTTCAATGTGACGAGAACACGGTTTGGTATATCAAGTGTCATAATACAAGTGGTTGGATATTTAAAAAAAAAAAATTTATCTACTTATATTATGACACTTAGTGAACTAGCCGTGTTCTCAGCATATTCAAAAATTTATCCAATTGATGTGGAGGAGTTCTCATTAATTCACTCCATATCTGATTTACGAAACTTCATGTTTAGATCGAAACTGCTATAAAGATGATCTCTACAAAAAAAAAAAAAAATGAAGTATGAGATTGTTTAGTTATTGAAATGTATAAATATATATATATATATATATATATATATATATACACACACGAATTCAATAAAAGCATTAAGAATTGTCTAACTATTTGCTATAATTGATTGACTAAACAATTTTTTTGTAGAGATGATTTTTAATTATAATATTAATGATTTCAATTATAAATTTATAGATTGTCAATTAACACTGTGTTTGGATAAAAAAAATTTAAGATTACTACGAAATTTTAAAATGACAGAATTTTATTTTATAGAATTTGTGAATTTTCTGGTTTGGTTAAACCTAAAAGAACAATACAATTTGAATACGGAAGTTCTATTTTTAAACTCTCATTTATAGAAATTTGGAAATAGCACTTGCTTACATGGAATTTAAACTTGAGAATTGGAGGTCTCAAATTCTAAGTTATTTTTTCTACGCTGACATTCTAAATTTCTATGTTTATGAATCTCAATAAGAAAATCGGTGCATGTCAATTTATAAACTCTGATGTACTACTTTCGATATCAATAAGAAAATTATCATACCAAACTTTTGATTTAGCAAAATCTATTATCATTACAATACCAAAAATTTTGGCCTATCGGATTTCGGTATGCCAAATAGTTCAATTAGCATGATATGATAATAGTAATTGACAGTTTGTTTTGGGTCACCTTTTTGGCTAAAATCTGATTTTTTTTTTTCTCTTTTCAACCCAATTCAAGGAAAAAAACTTTTTTTTTTTCTACCTTTATCTCATATATGTAGCCTAAATTCATCATTCACATCCACACACATAATAAAATCAAATGATGCATCAAGATTCATATGGAAATTAAGGTTACAATCCAAATAGAAATTACAAACCAAATAAAATAAAAGTTTACAATCAATAGAAGTTAAAGTTTCAATGAGGATCTTCTCCGGATCCTCTTTGTAAGGATCCTTACATCGTGTTCGTTCATTGTATATTGTACGATCAGTTTTCCTCAGGTACTATTTGTGTTTAATTTTAAATAAAAACATTTAAAATAAAGAAAAACTAACAAAAAAGTCCAATAAAACTTAAATTTTAATGAAAAATAACAAATAAAGGTGTAGTGAATAGTACCAAGTAAAGATAAAAATGTGATTTTTCGTTAAAAGTGAACAGTACCGAGAGTATTTCGTTAAAACTCCCTTAAAATAATAGTTTCAAATATCAATATCATACCATAGAATTTCGATTCGATATAATACTTTGCTATTACCGATTGGCACAAAAAAAATTGACAAAATTGGTACGATATGGTTGACACTGTAATTTGGCAAAAAATCGACCCGTACTTACCCCCAGATAATACTCTTTGTTCAAAAAATAAATAAATAAAATAAAATAAAATAGTGAACCCATCATAAAACGGCGTCGTTGAGCATAGGTCTTTGGAACCCAAAATTAAAAGGAAAAGAGAAAGGCAATTTTACCCTATTTCTTTCCTCTGCTCTCTGATTTCAGCGGCAGCCCAAGATTCCCACCACCATTCGGCGGCAACCCGCCCTTTGGACAAGATTTCGTCGGAAGCCGACCAATTCGAAAGAGATTTCCTCGTTCCCCACTGGTCATTTTCTTCAGGTTTTCTCCTCTTTTTTCAAATTTCTTCAGTTTTTTTATATTTATATTTTATTTTATTTCGTTTTTCTTCAAATTTTCCGGCGACCCGCTGGATTAGCTTTGAATTCTGAGGTCTCTGTTTGATTCCTGGAACTGTAAATATTTTATCTTTTAAATACACACATATATATAATAAGGGTTTTGGGTTTTGGATACCTGAACTTCAGTTGGGAAGAAATTTGACGTATGGAACTGTAAATTTTCTTTTTAAATACATATACATATATATATATATATATATATCATATTTAGGGTTTAGGGTACTTGTACTTCAGTTGTTATGAAATGTGATTTATGGGTAAAAGTTTTAATTTTGAAGTGTAATTGCATATGCATATTTGCTTTAAGACTGAAAAGATTATTGGTAATCTGGTCAGCATTAGGGTAGAATTATGAGGGTGAAAAGGCAGAAGCGTCACCGGAAGAGTGTGAGGTTCTACACAGCATGCTACGGCTTCAGACAGCCCTACAAGGTGCTGTGCGATGTTACTTTCGTGCATCACCTCGTCACCAATCGCATTACCCCCGCTGACAAGGCCATCTCTAATGTCCTCGGTGCCCCTGTCCTGCTCTTCACCACCAAATGCGCTATCGCCGAGTTGAAACAACATGGTCCAATGCTTGGTACTTCGTATTCACAGTCTCTTGAAGCTGCTAATAGCCTTATTACTGCAAGGTGTGATCACGAGAGTCACGTGAGTGCTGAAGATTGTATATTGGATGTTGTTGGGCAAAGTAATTCGGAGCACTTCTTTGTTGCTACTCAGCACGTTGATCTTCGTCGGAAACTTCTCAAGGTCATTGTCTCACTTTATATCTTATTATTATCTTGTTGGCCTCTTCGAATCTGTTATACAAATTCTTTTGATGTATATCCTCGAGCATGCACCGACGGAGACATCTTTTCACTTGCAGATACCAGGTGTCCCTGCTATTTATGCTCTGAGGACTGCTCTTTTGCTTGAGTCCCCTTCTGATGCTCAACACCAATTTGTCAAAGCTTCTGAAGAACAACGCTTGCATATGACTGACTTGGAATATAAGATGTTGAAGAAGAAAAAGAATATTCCGAATTCTCTTAAAATAAACGATCCTTCTGGTGAAGAAGATGGTTCTGGAGATCGGAACATGGAAGCGCAGGCTGTAGCAAAGAGGGATACTGCTAGGATAGGATTGGGCGTGAAGGATAAAGTTCAATTTAAGAGAAAGAGGGCAAAGGTACTACCAAACTCATTTCTTTCATGTTCATGTATATTTCTTTATGTATTTTTCTTTCTCAACATGTCTGCTTATATTTAGTTTTCTGTGAGGCATTTACTTCACCCCATCAACTTTTTCGATATGGACTCCATGTAATATGAAGTAACATGTTGGAAGGTGGACATCTGTTGTGTTTATTTGGACTATGAAAACTCTTGTTACAATTAAATATTTATACCATACACTATATACGGATAGGCCTTCGTATAGCTGCAACGCTGCATCATGGATTAACATTAATATGATGGATTTGAATTACACCGTATTTTATTGCACAGGATCTTTTCCAACTCTGTTCCCCCTCTTTTTTCTTACCAAGATACTCATATCAAGATATCATATTATGGAAATAATGTATATTTTCACTAGGAAGATGCTTCCCCGGATCTACATAAAAATTCAATGAAATCTTGTTCGTGCACCTGATACTCAAACAAAGAAACAATGCTTATACATTTATTGCATGGGGGGCGGGGGACTAGACCCGAATGAATTCTTAAAAAGGCAAGAAGTGTCAAAGAACTAAGATAAAATAAGGAGAACTAGTTAATCGTACATCCTGTAGTTTCCTTAGTCAGTGATTAGTAATGCGTATCTTGTTCCGCATTCAGATTTATTTGATGGCTATTTTGTGATGGACATTTTTGAAATCAAAATCTTGTTTGAGCTGGATGTTTCTGGGAGTATGGATAGATTAAATCATTGTTTCTCTTTTTCCAAATTTTTGGTAAAATTAAGTAGAAATAATTGGACTAATACAAATTATTACGTCATGGTGGCATGCAAATACTGTTAGAAATGGTTACCTTAAGATGACTGTTTCAATGTTTATGTATTGACTCCTTTTCTTCCACCTTACAGGGTCCAAACCCCCTTTCGTGTAAAAAGAAAAAGACGAAAAAGCCAGATCTTCATTCTGCACAGGTGAGCTTGAAAATATTGTTTATACCACTCCCCCTCCACTGTACTACCGGCTAGTCACAATAGTTGACGGCAATAATTCGATGTCTTACTATCCTTTAAAAAAATGCACGCCCTTGTGTATCTTTTGAGATTCTGAAGTTACGTGCAGGAAGGGAAGGATGGAGATGCTACTTTGAGGAGTCGTAAGAAACGGAGTAGGTCACGGAAAGGCAAAAAGACTCTGGAGGCAGATGGTTAATGTTCCTTGGCTAAATGGTTATTTAATTTAGCTTTCATTGGAACGAGATGAATGAGCAAACTGTACTTTGGTCAATTTTGGGGCAACTGTTATTTGAGGGAAAGGTTATGTAATTCTGTCGACATCATAATTAGCTAATCATATTTATAGCCCTCACACTAAGTTCATATAGAGTTTGTCTTCTTTTCGACTCTGTCGGTGTTAAATATTTATTGCCAGAACCCGTGTTCACCGCGCTTTGAGACAACCGAAAATGCTGTATATTCCGGGGAAAAAAGAGGGCTATAAGTGGGCCGTTTGCTATTGCTATAAGGGCTGCTCGCCTTTATATGGCAAGCCTTGTGTCCACGAGTCGGTTTTCTCTTGAGCACTATATTCCAAGAGAACTACCGATGAACTACTCAAACACTGCAAAGCTACTCTAGAACAATATAGAGTCGCAAGAGCTCTCGAAATTACTAATTTATATCTGAAAGTTAACCTTTGAGAGTCAAGATCCTCTCCGAGTCATTGTGCTTGGAGCCCAAGGATTTGGAGTTTTGGCTGTTGAATAGAGAGAAAGAAATAACCGGACTCTTGGTTTGTGTGAGACAGGCAAGTGAAATGAATTAATGAAGATTGTATGATTCAAAATGAATGGCACAGATCTTTGAGTCTATCGATTATGGGTACAAAGATTTGGAAAGGATCTCAATTCTACCTTTGAAATTCAAAAGAATAATTAACAAGTAAACAAAAAACAGTCTTCATTTATTAAATAAAAAAATCAAAGGACAATAAGAATTGTTCCTCTATGTCTGTCTATTGGCAATATAATTGGCTAAATAATACAATGGAGCCGCCCTAGTAGCATCGAAATGAGCAAGCTCTTGCACTGCTTGCGCCACCAACTCGGCAGCAAAATTCTTTGCCCCTTCAATCCCCATCAGCTTTGGATATGTCGCCTTATCGCTTGCCAAATCTTTCCCCGCTGTCTTCCCCAATTCCTCTGATGATTTCGTCACGTCCAAAATGTCGTCCACCACTTGAAACAACAACCCTATACACCTTGCATACTTCCTCATCCTCTCCACCTCCCCTTCACCTGCTCCTCCGATGATTGCCCCGCAAACCACCGATGCCTCGAGGAGCTTCGCGGTCTTATGCACGTGAATGTACTCGAGTTCTCGCAGCGTCACTTCTTTGCCTTCGCTTTGAATGTCCACCATTTGACCCGCCACGAGGCCTAATGATCCGACGGCCGAACCAAGCTCAGTGATGGCTCGAACCACACGCTCCGGCGATACTACTTTTGTTGTCTTGGCCGCTATATGTTCAAAAGCAAGGGAAAGAAGCGCATCACCGGCTAGAACTGCGGTTTCCTCCCCAAAAGCCTTGTGGTTGGTAGGCTTCCCGCGACGAAGATCGTCGTTGTCCATGCAAGGGAGATCATCGTGAATAAGCGACATGGTGTGGATCATTTCAACGGCACAAGCTGCTGGGATTGCAAGTGACTCATCCCCTCCAACTAATTCACATGAAGCGAGACACAAAACCGGCCGGACGCGCTTTCCGCCAGCCAAAAGCGAGTACCTCATTGCCCTATGGATTTTCTTGGGGTACTGCACGGGTACGGCCTCGTTCAACGCCTTGTCCACCATGTTTGCCTTCGTTGACATGTACTCATCGAATTTGAACACCGGAAACTGCGTGGTTTTGAGTGGTGTGGCGATTGGTTCTCCATTGACGAGCAATGGTTGGAATGCAGATGATGAGTCAGTAACTTGTGTAGCTGTGGCCCTTATCTTCATGCGAATGAGAGGAGTTGATGAGGTTCTAGTGCTGCCATTCGGAATTTCGTTGAGACGACCAAAATTAGCAGCGGTTTTGAGAAGGGATGGAGTTTCATAGCCTAGGATGGTTGCAAAAGAAGCCATAAATTCCTTGCTTGTTGGTATCAAATTTTTGGGTGAATGCATGATGAACTTGTTAATTTGGAGTTATAAACTTGTAGTCGGACAGGCGAAGGAATAAAAAGATGCTGTTTACTATGTGAATTTGTATAGATTCATGTTATTCCTTTTGATGTAACTTTGTCTTCTATTGTATCATTTGGCCTCTAATCTTTTTTCTTTTTTAATGTTTTGGATATTTTTGGCTCTTCTCTCAGAGCATCTTCAGTGATGTTCCTTTAATTGTCCCTGCCATTGTATAAACCCTACGTATAGGGTCAAGCATCTTCCAATGGGCCGGAATTAGAGTTCCTACAGTATAGAGATTTGCCCAAGTACTAAAAAGAATCCTCAAAAATAAGGACGTTGTAGGTACTCTCAATGGGGTGGGCCCATATTCTTTTTTGAGTTGGGTGATGTTCCTCTTAATTTTCTTAGAGCAACTCCAGCCCTCTCTAAGAGGCTGGTTCAAAGCCTAAAAACATAGGCTGACACTTAAAAAAACCTCTTCACCCCTAAAAATAGGCCAACCCAAAGTCCAAGCCAGTTTGTAGGTCGGCCCAAAATGGTTTAGGATAGAAATAGGCCTATCTGGCATCATGCTGACACCAGTAAGACGTCAGTGGACCATACAAATTTTTTTGCATTAGGCGTGTGGGAAACACGCGCGCGTTCCCGACACGACGGGCCTGTGTTGCAGGCACACTAAAGGGTGCAGGATATGGGCCACGTGGCTAAGTCTCAGTTGTTGGATTTCCAACGGTAAACAAAATTTGAAATTCAAACCTAATGGCTAGTGACGTGGCACAATCTAGACCGTTCAATTTTCAGATCAACAATCCAGATTTTTCGCCCTAAAACTTAAAAAATAATAATAATAATAATAATAAATTGTTAGAAATTAATAATATTTTTTTATAAATTAAAAATAATTTTTTAATATTATTTTATAATAATAAAAATTAATAATATTTTAATAAAATGGACTAGGCTATTTAGTTTTAAGGTTGGAGATGCACTTGGCCAATTACTATTTATTGCAACCAATTACTATTCATTTAGGTGGATTAAATGGACTTTGGGCCCGCTCATTTTTTAGAGGTGGAGTTGCTCTTAGGATTTGATACATTGCCTTATCCCCAATATATACTAATTTGATTTGAATTAAGTGTTTCTCATTTGAGAGACGAGTAACATCTTTAATGGGCTAAGAATTAATGGAGTCGCGCTAGGATACTTGAGTTATGTTAGTCAAATCTGAAATACCCATGTGGCTCTGAGCTTACTCTGAGGGCTTATCTGTTATTTCCAACTATCTTGAGTGTCATGTATCATGATCAAAGAAAATCTTGGTCCCACAACTATGATAAACAAAGGTTTTTATTTTTTTTATTTTTTATTTTTAATACAAACTATTTGTCTACTGTAAACTACTCTAATAGGATGGAGAAATGTTTGAACCTGAGACGTAATTTGTTAAAGTGAAAGGCTCTAATGACTAGGGCAATTCATCACTAGCAACCACGATAACCAAAGCTAGAAAGCAAAATCAAATTAGCTTCGCCTTTTTCATGCAATGATACATTTACACTAAAATAAAGAAAAAATAAATTAATTATAAACTCCGTATTTTCGAAATTTCCTTACAATTGAACACGAATGGTAACTAGTTGTCTTTTTAAGGGAAAAAAATCACATGGACCAAATCCGAAATGAGATCCCTTCGTAATCCACTGCGTCTGCTGTTTCTCTGCCACTAAAACTAAAACCCTCCTTCTTCTTCGTAGCTAAAGTCCTACCAGGGTTTATGCTTATCGTCATTCCCTCACTGGAATATACGACACCAAACACAGAGCGTTTCTGTCGAGAATGATGATTCTCCAAACGACATTCCCCGGCCCCTCTCTCTGCTCGTCGTTCTCTGCTCACCGGCTCCGTCCTCTTCTCTTCTCCAAACGACGTCGTGGCCGCACAAGCCTCTCCTACTGGCATTTCAATCCTCTTAAGCCTAGGCACTTCTCAGGTAATGTTATCACCTTATCACTTTCTCTTGTCATTCTTTGTTTGGTTGCTGAGAAAATTCGGATGTTATCATTTGGAAAGTACTGAGAATTGAATATAATCGATCAAGAAATTGAATTTTAAACACTTTAATTCCTACTGTTTTGTTCATTGAAGTTCGTTTTATAAGATTTTTCGTAAGTTCGGTTATTATTTTGACTTCCCATCGTATGAAACCATGGCGAAAACATTTGTGATGAATTGGGGTGGTGCATTTATCATTTCTTTTTATTTCAGTTGCTGCTTCCGAGAATCGTGGCTTTACGTCTCCAGAGATTGCAAAGACCTTTGATTTTACTTCAGAAGAACGAATATACAATTGGTATATTGGTTTTTATACGTTTTTCATTTGCATTCTTTGTATGATCACCAAGAATTGGAGTAACCATGACAGATATAGCTTTAGTATTGGTGCTTTGTGCTTTGGTGTTATGCATATCCTCTGCGATTTTCTTTTGTTACAATTCACTGTCGATTTCTTTTTTTCTTAAGTTGAATTGGGGAAGCTTCTGTATCTGAAGGCAGCTGTTGAATTTATTGGGGCTTATGTTGTCTGATATAATGCTATAATTCTGCTGTTAGTTCTGAATGTAGAGGCTTTGTAGTATATTCAGTGCACTGCTCTGCTTCTGTGATGTTGTATTGCCTCATTGTTCATATTAATGAACTTATTTTGAAAAAGTTTATAGACCCCCCATCCGAACCCACACCCGAGAATTTGATATTTCGAAATATCCCCTTTATCCAAAAGAATTATTAACTAAAATACTATAATGATGTACTTTTTATTTTGTATATTCCCCATTCATGTGCAAAATGATTGGAAATTTTGGAACTGAATTTTTTGTCAGGGTCAGAAATGAGTTTTCACATTCTTTGAAATGGAGTTGAACAAAATATTATATCTATTCAGTCATTGAAAGGTAGTTTACACAATTCGGGATGACAGCACATATTTTTTATTTTTTTTTGGGAATATGTTTGGGTTGGAGTTCACATTTGACATCTTTCTCAAAATGATTCAGTTACCAATCATTCTCCAGGTGATACTAGTGCAATGCACCTGACATCATTTCTCAATTCTTCCCATATTGAAGCACCCTTAAACCAAGGCTTAAAAAAATAAGTATCCCCTTAAAAACACGGTCTCTTGTCTGGAATTTTACCTGGTAGTTTTCAAGGTTTCTAGTTGATGCTTCAAAGTGCATTATGCAGGGCTGGTCCTGCCTGATACTTGTGGGGCCTTGTATAGAAAATAAATTGGATACCTTGTATTATGCCAAAAAATACTGTGAATGTTCAAAGTATTGGTTCATTTTTGTTATGTTTCCTTAGTAATAATTGATCTATACCATTGCTCTACATTAGAATTAAAGATTAAGTTTCAAGAAGCTGTCTCTGTTACACAATCAGATCTCTGACTTACCTCAGTGATAAAAGCTTCGCTATCATGCTGCATTGGCCTATGGTGGATGTGCATGGATTTAATGCAGCGACTGTATTTTGCATTAATTTATTGCGAAAACTCGTTCTCACCTCAACTTAAAAGAATTTATGTTGCTGTGTGTGTGTTTTCGTATTTCTTGTTTTGCCTCAACTTTCACATATCAGTTTGCAGATTTTATCAGTTAGTGCTTACTAATCCATTTATTATGTATAATCATTGCATATAACATATTCATCACTTCATCTGATTGTTAGGTGGGAGTCTCAGGGATATTTTAGGCCAAACCATGACCAAGGAAGTGATCCTTTTGTGATCTCAATGCCGCCTCCAAATGTTACTGGCTTCCTACACATGGGGCATGCAATGTTTGTGACTCTTGAGGTTGTGAAAGATGTTTATAAGTATTGGGATTTTACATTTTTGTTGAAGTGCATATTAGTATTTTTACCTAGCCATGCTTATAGTTATCTAGGCACATGTAAGTGTTGATTATGATTGTCATGTCTGGCCCAAGATTGTGTTTGTTTTCTAATTGCACATTCTGGGTGAGGTTGTACAAATATTAGTCCACTAATAAATGGAAAAGATGTTGGGAGAGACATGTTTTGGAATATCTAAATGGAGGAATGCGAAGTTGAAAGATTGGAATTGAATTGGAAGAAGTAAGGACTGGATGTGCAATCAGATTTTATACTGATGATGAAAGCAAAGTTGATAAAAATAGTAATCCTAAGTATCAACACAATGTCAGTTGTACCTGTGGGCCTTGTGGTGTAGGTGTATAAACCTCTTAAATATTGATATTTTTACAATTGGAATCCCTTTAACCCGCGATTCGCTGTAGTTAATGATGATTGGGGTGATAATGTAATCTTGGATTATGTCAAATTGTTCCGAGGACCTAATGTAACAAAAAGAACATTACTGAACTTTTGTCTGAAAAAATGTGGATGAACTGGGTTCAATTATTCCTAAATTTTAATTCAACTGCTTCTTATTTCTTCTATTCATTTTTCATTATTTTCTGGTAGGACATTATGGTTAGATACCATAGGATGAAGGGAAAACCAACACTTTGGCTTCCTGGGACTGACCATGCTGGTATAGCAACTCAGGTTTGTCTCTGTACCGCAAAGCCTATGTTTCAAACTTTCAATGGAAGTATTTCCACTGGTTTCACTTTTGCAATACTTCACGTCATCTTCATTTATAATTTTCTGTGTTCTACAACTGCTTGTATTGCAACTTCCTATATAATTCTGGAAGAGTTGAAACTGCTTTGATCTGATTCTTTCTTTGTTTTTTGAGTACATCATTGGGATTTGTTTTTTTTTTTTAATGAGAACTTTGTGGGTAAATTTTGGAATCTATATGTGTTCATTAGCTTTGGTTCTGTCTTAATTTGCACCCTTTTGTATTACATGAAATTGTAACTTACCTATCTTAGTTTGAATTGTTTTGCTCATACTACCCTTACTCTTTTTCTACCAGCTGGTTGTGGAAAAAATGCTTGCATCTGAAGGAATTAAAAGGGTTGACTTGGGTCGAGATGAGTTTGTGAGTAAAGTTTGGGAGTGGAAGGAGAAGTATATATTCTTATCTATCTTCCATTGTTTATCTTCTCTCTCTCTCTCTCTCTCTCTTGTGCATTCTACCATACTATATTTTTTTTTGTGGTTAAGGTAGTAAAAAGAGAGAAAAACTGTTTTTTTTGTTTGTCACAACATGTAGAATTCCTTGTACAGGATGTTGCTATGGGTTTCATAAAGTTATATTACCATTTGGTCTACGCTGATTCACTGATAAATAATATCATTTCTTTTCAAAAAAGAGAAAAATCTGGCAAAACAATTTTGGTGTACACTGAGTATCTGATAAATATATACATTGGCCTATGGCATATCTACTGAACATATTAGGTTTCTCTTTTGATTTTGTGCGTTAGCTCTTCTAAATATCTAGTAAGTTCTTTATTCGTAAAGATACCTTTTTGGAGAATGGCCACTAAAGACGCTGAAAGCAAACTAGGATTGTATGAAAGTCTCATTTCACAAGCCAACAGTGGGTGGGATCAAAATTGGCCTTTGAAAAAAGATAAATTAGATACCCAAATTACAGTGTTTAGCAGGCTGCTCTCATATAGATAAATTAGAACTCTAGCCAAGTTCTCGCACATGGATTGCGTTTTCTTTAATGAAAAATAAATCTGTGGATGTTAATGTATATACACAGGAGGTGAATAGAAGAACACTCAAAAAGGAGACTTAACTCTAGAATCTAGAGAAAGTAAAGTCGATGGGATAAAAAGGAGGAAAACATAAGATAGACATCATATGGTTATAGAGAAGAGATAAATTTGTTTTCAGTTCCGAAAAGTGCTATTTTGCTGCCACAAAAACTTTAGCATTTTGATTCGACCATACGTAACAAAAAACCTAGAAACACAGAAATAGAATTCTAAAGTTAACATGTTCCACGCCAGCTAAACTCGCACTCCAATTAAAACGCAGTCTATGACTAACTTGGCATAATTCACACCATGGTAGTCATTGCAATTACAAACTTCCATTCTTCCCTTGCAACCAAGTACTCAGTTTTATTCCTGCAGCATGAATGAAGGATCATCGTAGTCTGCTTCTGAGGATTAGCTAAGTTAAAGATTCTACTGAAAAGTAACCTATACCAGTCATTCGTTTCAAAAAGCATGCCTACTTTTGAAGAAATACCATAAAGTAAAATCTTGTGCAGTTGTGATTCTGTTCTGAATTCTCGTCTCTTATATTCAAAATTTGTGGAACCATATATGAGTAATTTATACTAAAAACAATTCCCATAAAGAGTGAATTGCTGCCATTAATGTTTAAATGAAATTTGTTATTTCTTGTTATTTCTTAATAGATTATTTATTATTTATAATATCAGATATGGTGGAACCATCATCAATCAGATCAAAAGACTTGGTGCTTCTTGTGATTGGAATAGAGAACATTTCACCCTTGATGAACAGCTAAGTCGTAAGGCATTTTTCTATCTTGTAGAACTCTCGTCAATTGTGAAAGTATGTATGAAATGTAAACCTTTGTTTTTTTTTTGGGGGGGGGGAGGGGGAAGGGGAGGAGTGTTGTCGAGTTTCCATGAGTAGTAACTACAGTAGGGTAACTAGTGAATTGTTTAGGAATATACGCATAAGTTATTGATTTATATTTTTTGTTATACAAGCAATATTGGGGGAGGGGGGAACCGAACCTAGGACCTCGGGCGCATGGGTAAATGCTTTTAACCACTTGAGCTACAAGCCCCTTGCATAAGCAAGGGTTATTAAAACCTTTTTTTTGCGCTCCAAGATGTAATAAAGGGAGCAGTTTTAACTTTAAAGGTCACTAATGTTGTATTGTGGTCATTTTTATTTTTTATCTCTGAAAAATCATATCCTTTTACTCCATGCAGGTGCTGTTGTTGAGGCCTTTGTCAGACTTCATGAGAAAGGTTTAATCTATCAAGGTATAGCCCTAAGTTCCCCTTAAAGTTGTTCCATAATCCTAGATTCTGAAGAACTTTGTTGTGGCCTGTGTCTTTTTTAATGGAGTTCTGAAGGTGGGTTTGTTTTGCTGCTGAATCCCGTTGTCTTTAGTTTTTGTTTTTCTCTAGAATCTCTACTTCATTTTGTGACAACTATTCTCATCATTTGAAGTTCTTAGCTTTAAGTTATCATCATGTGTGTGGGATGGCTAGTAACAATAAGCTGCTATATGCTCTGCAGCATGCCAACTTTGTGAAACATTACGTTGATTCGTTGTATCAGTATTTAGTTGAGTCTTTCTGTTAAAAGATACTTTTTCATTAATTCTGTGTGGTGACTTTTAGGAAATATATGATGACATATTTGTACCACAAATATGCTACTAGCTTCGTGTTGGATAGGTTTCGTGTTTGTGAAATTTTGGAAGAATTGAATTATTTTTGAAAATTTGAAATATGTGGTGACATATTAATCTGATAAAGAACTGGTATGTCAGAATTTTCATTAAATTCTTGTATATTGAAGTCTTAAGCTGACAGTTTTTTCTTCTGAATAATAGCAAAAGTCAAGATGTATGGAATTAGCTCTCTTCTGTTTATAACGATTATGTTTCTATGGTGACTGAAGCAAACATTTCTGTCATAACGGTTCAAATTATATTCACCTTATTATTTTACACTTTTTTCCTGATACTTTTCCTCTAGGTTTTGAGTTGATTTTTGGAAGAGCTGGCTGTCGCGTTATCGTTCACAAGAAAGTGTGACTTACAGCCAATTAAAAACTGATATATATTTTTTATTTGTTTATTAACGTAGGGTCCTACATGGTCAACTGGTCTCCTAGTCTACAGACTGCTGTTTCTGACTTGGTAAGTTTCATCTGGTCTCATGTAGGTGTTGCTCTCTAATCTCAATTCAGCTTGTGCTTTTAAAATGCAATATTTGACATGGCCCTTAATATTTGTGAACAGGAAGTAGAATATCATGAAGAATCTGGAACTCTTTATCATCTTAAGTATCGTGTTGCTGGAGGCCTAAAGTAATTGGCAGCTGACCATTTCTCATTCCTTTATGAAATGTGATTTTAATGTTATACATATTAGAGTGTAGAAGCATATGTTTTCTGTTGTGCTATGACTGTGCTGATGCAAAATATTCCGTTTATATATGGTTGCTAGGTCAGATATTGGGTTAATCCTCTCAGCTCTGTGGAGTTGCCTTTTTCTCTTCCTGTTTCTGTTTGGGGTGCTTTGCTTGACCAACGTTTTTGTTGTTTCTGCTTCTTTCCTCTTTTGACATAATTTTTTATTTCTAGAAAAACAATTTGATCCCTCTACAGAGGAAAATTTATTGGCACAATAACTGTGACATCTCATAGTTCAAACATTGGTAGTTTAGTTTGTGTTTGACAACTAACTAATATACGAACAAAAATATGTTTATTTTCCACAAGATTTTGGGAGTCCTTAAATTTTACGATCTTTATCAGTCATTCACTTATATGATAAACTCGGTTGCACATGATAACATGTTTGTTTGTATATTCTTCTACACCTGTGTGTCTATGATGAGATCTAACAATTTTCCGAGTTACATTATGCACTCTCATTGGTACCTCCTGTACTCAGGTCTGACTATTTGACAATAGCAACAACACGTCCGGAGACATTGTTTGGTGATGTAGCTATTGCTGTGCATCCTGAGGTAGGGTTATTTTGCTTGCATTTCTGGCTTTCATAGGAGTTTAGTTATGAATCGACCAGGTGATGACAATGCTTTTTTGGTAAATAATGTTTAAGCAATTTAGAAAGGTTAATAGGGTAAAACATTTTGGACATTACTTTTGATTCTTTTGGACCAACATCTATTTACCTGATCTTTTATATAAATTCCTAACCTAGGCTTTGTTATGAAAATGTAGATTAATGAATAGGTCCTTAAGTCTTTAAATTCTATTAATGTAATATTTACTTAAAAAGTCTGTACATGCACAATGGTCTTAGATCTATGCATATATTGCTTAATTTTCTGAATTCTACGGCATGAAACCTAAGCTTGTTTGTTTACGTAGTTACCTTTGTTTTCTTCCTTATTTAGTATTGTTTAATTTCTTTTAATAAAAATTTTACTATTTGGGGAGGGATTACAATAATTTAGGTGAGGGGGGAGTTTCGAACCCAAGACACATGTGTAGAAACCCAACATCCTATTTCTTTAGTATTGTTTAACTAACAACAAACCCGAGGTGTAAGAAGTTGTAGATGTACAACTGTTTTGAGTGTTGAAATTACTTTGTATTCCCTGTTTGGGAACTTCTGATATGTTTTGTTTTTTTACTCCTACGGGTCATGTTCACCTACATTTGAATCCAAGGAGTCTTTTTTTTTTTTTTTTTCTGAATGAAGAACCCTCATTATTTATAAAGGGAAAATTTAAATCCTTGTCAGTCTAGATCACTTTGGCATATTTATTTTATGAACTAAGAGACCTAAAAGGCCTCCAACACAGCCACACATATGGGCCAACCAAATAGCATAATACTGTCGCCACACCTAGTCCAATACAACAGACCAGAGCCTAGATGAATCATACTAAAGGGAACATGCCTAAAGTGTTTCGGAAAGCATGGCCACAAGAAATCAACTGTCCCACGATGAAATCAACTTTTATTCCCTTCTTCAACACTTCTTCCTTTCCCACCACACCCCCCAAATAGAGTTCAAAACTACACAATATGGGCCTTATTCTTCAAAAAATTCCACGACAACCCACTCTACGCCGAATGCAAACCAGAAACTGCTAATATGTGACCCAAGGGAACAATATAGGAACATATGTTTGGATGTTTCACTCAGCTGTTATGCCCTTGAACAATGCTGGTCTCTATAATATTTGGCTCTGTGCTTTTTCCATGTTTGGAAAGAATTAATTACCTTATCCACAATTTTTAGTTTTTCTTTCTATTCTTCTCCAATGGTATGTACTGTTTGATAATGGCATGCAGGATGATCGATATTCTAAATATATTAACAGAATGGCTATAGTGCCTTTGACATATGGCCGTCACGTCCCTATCATTGCAGACAAGGTAAAGCATCCTGGACTACTTTTCTATATAAACCATTGTATTTGATGTTGTAGTTTTATTGTTGGTATGATGCCAAATCCCAGTTACTGATGCTGAGATCTCTGATAGATATCGTGCTCTAACAGTAATGTCTAGGGATGTTTAGAAGTAGAAAGTTAATATGGGAGTGAATTTATTAGTGGATGCCTCTTTGATTGGGCACGGGTCTGTGTGCAGTTCCTTACATCGATTAATAAGTATGGTAGAACACGAGTGCAAGGTTAGAAATCAAGAAAAGTAGTGATGAGTTTAAAGTTAGTTTCTTATTCTTAATCATGTCAAAAGTTCTACCCAGGTCCCTTACCCTAGGTTTATGTGTTGGTTTTTGTTCTGTTTTTCTTTTTGGTGCCGGCCTGAACGCTTTCTTGATTCACCACTTCAGCTTATTCACTTGCTGTAAAGTTTATAATGTAGCAGAATACTTATTTTAGGCTTTCTTTATTCTTCCCTGCTATATAAAACAAACACAAGGAATATTGTGGTTATGTCCTTGACTCCTTGCAGAACTATAAAGTGGTTGCCACAAGTTTTTGTTTTCAATACTAAATTACGTAATTAATTAGAATCCTATGCTTGTGAAAAGTAAAATAAGAATAATGTTTGGAAAAGTAAAATTAGAATCCCGTCCTTAGCAAAATTATATTTGATTTGGTAACTGAATCAAGAGTATTGTGCAAAGCGCAGGACCTGCTGTCTGGGGCCATATTGCTTTACTTCTTTTATAAGGCATCATTAGTAATCAGAAAATGTGAAACGTCACCAGAAGATAGATATTTGTTTTTGTTGATATTTCCAGTTCGCTATTTGCTGAATGATTACCTTTAACTGCCTGTCTGAATCTCCTATAATTCCCGGTAAATAACTCGATTTGTGGAACATTAATTGTTTTGGCAGCATGTTGATAAAGACTTTGGCACTGGTGTGTTAAAGATAAGCCCTGGACATGATCATAATGATTACAATCTTGCAAGAAAGCTTGGTCTTCCCATACTTAATGTCATGAACAAGGATGGAACACTAAACAAGGTTGCCGGACTGTACTGGTAAATGCTGTATCAGTTTTCTTGGATTGTTGAACTTGAATTCACTGGAGAACTGCATCTTTTATCTTATATCTTATATTTGGTAATGAAATCTGTGATTCTGTCAGTGGCCTTGATCGGTTCGAGGCCCGGAAGAAACTTTGGGCAGATCTGGAGGAGACTGGTTTAGCTGTAATGAAAGAACCACACACTTTACGAGTTCCCAGATCTCAGCGTGGTGGAGAAGTGAGTTGATAGCTTTTCACATTTGGGTTTAGAACTTTCATAGTTTGAAACAATTGTAATTTTCTATGAAGATTTTGTTACCTTCACTATATATGTTTTCATTCTTTTGTCCTCCAAATCTTTTCAATATCAGGTTATAGAGCCACTAGTAAGCAAGCAGTGGTTTGTAACGATGGAGCCCTTAGCTGACAAAGCCCTTAGTGCTGTTGAAAAAGGAGACTTAAAAATTATACCTGAAAGATTTGAAAAGGTATGCGTTATTTGGCCTCATATTGACCCCTCTGGGATACCAAAAAGTAGTTTTCCTCTCCTTTCTGTTGGAGCCTTCAAGTACAAAAGGAAAAAAAAAAAAAAAAAAAAAAAACCTATGCAGCTGTTTTCTTTTCTTTTATTATGACTAGAAGCATATGTTTTTTTTTTTTTTTTTTTTTCAACTTTTTGCTTAAGCATCTGATCGATGATGCATAAACAGAAAATTTAGTGAGAGAAGAAAGGTATAAATAGTGAGTTAATTTACCTAGTTAAGCTTAATTTTCAAATCTAATAATATTAGCTCAGTGAAAAGGAGCATAATTGACATTTTGAATCTTTAGTTGACAGAAAAAGGTTTTCGTAAATAAAACAGATTAATGGGCCTGTTCCCAGCACAAGTGCTGATATCTGTTTTTACACCTCTATTTCTCTGTATTGCATCGCAATTTGAGTACCTTATGTCGATAATGCAACAAGCTCTCTTCCCCATTTAGGCGGTGGCTTACCCAGAGAGATCTGCTATATTCTATACTCACACCCATGCCTTCTATTAAATAACAGATTTACAATCACTGGCTATCGAATATTAAGGATTGGTGCATAAGCAGACAACTGTGGTGGGGACATCGAATACCAGTTTGGTACATTGTGGGTAAAGACTGTGAAGAAGAATATATAGTTGCAAGGAGTGAGGATGAAGCTCTTGGGAAAGCTCAAGAAAAGTATGGAAAAGATGTGAAAATATATCAGGATCCGGATGTTCTTGACACATGGTTTTCGAGGTCTGTCACGGATTGCCAATTATTTAATTTTTTGTGTAGTTTGTTTTCTATCAACTTTGAAAAGTCCCACTTTATTTCTATAATTTTGAAAGCTGCCTAATTTTTGGGTAGGTTATCCAAAATTACCATGTTCATTGCTAGAAGGTTGTTAGCCCAAGTGGTGAGTGGAGTAGGAAAAAGAGTTAGAACTAGGAGACGTGATTAGCTAGACTTCATCCAGTTACCAAAGAAAACAACAAAAGATTTTAAGAATATCCATTAGAATGCTTATACTCAATCATGCTCGATGAAATCAAGAAGTTCTTACGCAATAAGTTTCAAATTTGTGTACGTGTTGATGGCCATGGGACAATCTATTTTCATCCTATGTATCATATAGCATAAAATACATGTTTACTTGATGCATTATTGATTGGTTTAGTGTTTCCGCATGATTCATACAAAGTTTCATGCTTTAAAGTTAATTCCATGAAATTTACATCGAGACTGACATTTTCATTCTTAGTAAGAGGGACTTTGCTATTTTCTTTTTATATCATATACCTAAAACTTTGAAGACTCTAGCCAACGCTTCCAAGATTTAAGATTTAACTTGCCTATTTAGAAAATTTGTCTTAGCCCATGAATACAGTTTTGCGCAGTTGTTTGAAGGGGTTATGTGACCAAGTTGACTGTTTATATAGTTGTAATGGGAATTGTACATGATCTTTCGAACTAATAACTATAAAAGTATAAATATGGAACTAATTTGGTAATTTCTAAATCGAACTGATACGTGATTCATGATCTTTGGATTTGTAAGCAATGAAGCAGCATATTGTTTAAAGTACTATAGTTTTTATCAAATTTCTAATGTTCTGCTGCATGTGGAAGCTTTTGATTCACAATTAATGCATACATACTTAGCCTTTTTTTAATCCACATCAAGGCTTCATATATTTGACATTCTCTGTAATTTGACTAAATATATCTCTTTTCCTTTTCACAGTGCACTGTGGCCTTTCAGTACTCTTGGATGGCCAGATGAGTCAGTTGAGGATTTTAAGCGGTTTTATCCTACAACAATGCTTGAAACTGGGTAAGTGCATCCCTTGCCAAGCATTTGCCTGCCATCTGTATTCGTTTTCCCATGTATGGCTGCATTTAATACTGAATCTCTCTCTCTCTCTCTCTCTCTCTCTCTCCGTAAACCTCTCCTTCCGTACCTAGCTACTAGACATCTGATTCCCCTCATCTCCCCTTTATTTGCCCACCAAGACTAACCATACCATCTTCTCTTTTGGGGCTGCTTCTATGGCTCTTGTGGACTTAATTGTTCTAGATTTGTTCTTCAAGCCCAATCCATTCCCAATATCTGGGACTGTTTTCCCCCTTGTGCAAGGGGGTAGGGTATTTTTCTTCTGGCCCCAATGGTGTGGTAGCTGAATGATGAGATCTCTTCCATTTGTATGCCCTTAAATGAGAAAATTGAGGACTGATATGATGTTGTGGAGGTTGAACAAGATGGGAGTGTTTGATGCAAATTGAAAAGGTCTTTTTCTATGGCCTTCTTCGGGAGTGGGCAATGGATTTTTCCTTGCACTGCAGTTTGGCGTACTAATGCATATATAAGGCATAATTTTTAGTGGTAGTTAGTTGAAGTGAAATCTTCTCTTTGATTACCAATTCAGTATTAAATGAGAAAATTTACATGGTTGCTATGTAACTCATTATACGCGAAATAGTAGTTAAATCTGTTTCTTCATAAATTCTTTACCAATGATATGGTAGTGGAGCTGCCTTCCATGTGCCACAGTTTGGTTTACAGGATCATGATTTATATTTTTTTCAATTAATAATAGTGTCTCTATCATTTTATATTTCAGTGGTAGATAAGTTATCACTAATTTGTAAGGTTTAATAACTTTATTATTTGGTGATCAAGCTTGCTTCTTTGAAAAGGGGGTTGAAGTTTATATTATTTGTTGAATGTTTGAACAGGCATGACATATTGTTCTTCTGGGTTGCGAGGATGGTCATGATGGGAATTGAGCTCACAGGGACAGTGCCATTTAAATACATTTATTTACACGGTCTCATCAGGGATTCACAAGTAAGTTGAAAATGCACAATAATACTACTGCATCAATGCTGATATTGTATTTTAAATGTCTTTTTAGCTTGTCATTGTTTCTTGAGTATTAAATAGTTTATTCCCAAGCTCTCCATTGTGTGCTTACTTTGACCATCCTTCAAATTATTTGCTAGTAAAGTTTCTGATTATATGGATGTCGTTAATTTGTTGGTTACGTTTTGCATGGTGTGTAGGGTTAATTGTCTTTTGGGAGAGTGCTGATTCTGCTCTCTTGCTTTCCTGTCAGTTTTCTTTTCTGTTCTGAGTGGTTCCTGTGGTCTTCTTGACCACCTGACTTCCTCTTTGTATTTTTTCTCTATCAGTACGATTGTCTCTTTATCCAAAATATTATTTTCACGGTTTTTGGGTTGTCCTCCTTGGATGGATTTCAGATTTTTTTTCCTAATCTTGTATTTTCCAGATTACTTCCAACAATCTGATAAGACACCAGTTGCTTCTCACAATTCATGCAAGATTGATTCTTAAAGAATATCTCGGTGAGATTGAATGCAAAATAGGGTTTTGCAAGTGGTGGACCAATCTATAAACCTGAGAGAGAGAGAGAGAGAGAGATGATAAGACACCAGTTGCTTCACACAATTCATGCATGAGATTGAATGCAAATTGTTTTGCAAGTGTTGGACCAAAAATCAGTGAGAGAGAGAGAGAGAGAGACGTAACCATTTGAATGGCTTTCTTTGCTGAAACTCCCAAATGGACTTTCAATCTGAAATGAAAGCAGGGAAATCTTCTTGAGCCCATAAAAATTTAAAGAATCATTAAAAATGAACCAAAAATCCAATACTATATGTCTCACCTTGTGAGACCCTAAACACCTCTACTTATGCCTTCACCTATGAAAACACTGCTATAAACCATTGTTTTATACTTACAATGTAGTCAGACAAAACCCTTGATTGTTCCTTCTTTTTTTTTTTAATCTATTCTCTAAAGCATTTGTACTCTACTCTTACATGTCTGATGTTGCGAGATATGAAATAATTTGTGTAACAATCATTTCAGGGCCGAAAGATGTCGAAAACATTGGGGAATGTAATAGATCCATTAGATACAATCAAGGAATATGGCACAGATGCTTTAAGATTTACAATTGCTCTAGGGACTGCTGGCCAGGTTTGTTTTGTTGTCACTTTACTTATGAATCAATTCTGCATTTATTCAAAATTGTCACTTTTAAAAACAAACTGATTTTACTTTATTTGCCGACGAGAAATACGTGTATGCAGTCTTCAGCTATTGCATGTTAATAGCTTGATACAACTACCATTCTGGCTGATTTGGGTGTTCTTGTTGTCCAGGACCTTAATTTATCCACTGAGAGGTTGACATCCAATAAGGCCTTCACTAATAAACTATGGAATGCTGGAAAGTTTGTATTGCAGAATTTACCCAGTCAAAGCGAAGCATCAACTTGGGAAAATATACTTTCTTATAAGGTTTGTTGTTAACACAATCTCAAGTCATACCAGAAAACTTAAGTTGCATACGTTTCCTACTGAGCTATGAAGTATAACTTCCTCTCTCAAGGATTGACCAGAAAATGCTCCACCCAGTCTCATATAAGTATCTCTAAACTTATAACTTCCACTTTTGAGGTCTAATGGTCAGGCCCTCAAAAAAAAAAAAAAAAAAAACGAGAACTTAAATTGACCTGATATCACCAAAGTTAGCCCCAATCTCGTATATGTATCACAAACTTGTCTGCAAGGCACAACATTTCTGAATGTGTCTGAATTCATTTAGCGAGTTCTCAATTACCAAAGCAAATGGGCAGGTTTCGGTTGATGCTGCTCTTTTATGATTGAAAATTCTCTAAAGATTTCTTACAAATTACTTCACTTGCTATAGTTGTCTTTCTCACTTTTACTCTCTGAATTTGTTCATACAATGTGTTAAATTAGCCAATAGCACACTGGCTGATTGTCTCATGAATGGGAATCAAATAGATTCTCCATGTAAATGTCATAACCACTCTATCTCTCCACATTCCATAAGATGCAATCATCTGGTGCTATATCATATCATGGCCCATAATTGTATCTTGCATTTCTCCACTAAATATTAGAAATTTCAATCCTACTGTACTTTAGCGGTGGTTGTTTTTACATTATAGGATGATGAGTATTACTTGTATTGCTTCTTAATTCAAGACAATTCTTTTTCAGTTTGATAAAGTGGATCTCCTAGACAAGCTACCCTTACCAGAATCTTGGGTGGTAAGATAATTGTCAGGTTAATTTTCTGTATTGCCTGTTGATTTTACTTCTTTGTTTAACCACTCACTTTCCTTCCTTTTTCAGATTTCAAAACTTCATTTGCTTATTGACACAGTCACTGCAAGCTATGACAAATTTTTCTTTGGAGATGTTGGAAGAGAGACGTATGAATTCTTTTGGGGTGATTTTGCTGATTGGTATGTTTGGAGTTTTCATTCAAATGTTTACCGTCAGATCATTATTGAAAGCATCATCTTATGTTCCTATCTATTCATTAAGAAAAATTAAACACAAACTGGCAGAACACTTCTCCAAAGGTGTTTACTGAGGACATAAAATCTCTGTGGATTCTAAGCCTTGCATGGAAATCTACAATGTTTTTAGAGTTTCCACCCAACGCCAATTGGTTTTTGGTTGGATACTCTAGCTTTAACAGTTTATGCAAGAACAATCCACGTGTCAAGCCCGCGCCTGCTGGTTTGGGGTTGGTTGCTACTTTAAGAACGTTCATTGGATACAGTGAACAACCTTGTGTAGCCTAGCTAGATGACTGGACAACTTCTCCCTTGGTTTGGGGTTGGTGCTACTTTAACAACTTTCTTTTTGTCTGCTGTTATGTAATACTATGAGGTTCATCTCTGTTTTGTATAGCCTAGCTGATGACTGGACAACTTTCTCCCTGTATTGTTTTGCTCTTTTTTATCATTGAAAGTGTGTTTCTTACTACATAACAGAAACCGTTTTCTTTTTCCTTTTGTTAATATCTTCTGCGGCTCTGCCTAACTCAGATGCATTACATCTTTTTCAACTGTTGTCTTTTTTCACTTATGCAGGTATATAGAGGCCAGCAAAGCTCGTCTTTACCACTCTGGTGGTGATTCAGTTGCTTCTGTCACCCAGGCAGTTCTATTGTATGTTTTTGAAAACATACTTAAATTGCTACACCCCTTCATGCCATTTGTGACCGAGGAACTCTGGCAGGTAAACTGATTCACTATATACACCATCTGTGTTAAATTCAACTTCTCTACCGATAAGGTATTTATTATTTTCTTAAGGTTTAATTATTAAAATAAGAAAATTTTGCTTAGGGTTTAAGGTGGACTGCTTGTTCACCTTCATTGTACTGTTATCCCTGATAATGTTTCACTGTTAAAATGAATGATTGATTTGATATAGGCACTCCCCTTTCGGAAAGAAGCTCTTATTGTATCTCCATGGCCACTGACTTCACTTCCAAGGCAGAGCAACTCGATTAAAAAGTTTGAGAATTTACAGGCATTGGTGAGTAGATATTCCTTCGTCCTTGTTTATTGCTCCATATCCAAGTCCATGTGGCACATCTGGTATCTTCTATATTTTTCTTGTAGTCAATTAATTGAATCACTAAGTTTGCTTCTTTGTTATTCTTAGACTAGAGCTATCAGAAATGCTCGAGCAGAATATTCTGTTGAGCCTGTAAAGCGTATATCAGCATCAATAGTTGCAAATGAAGACGTCACTGAATACATAATGGTATGTATTCATTCTCCAGCCAGATTTTGCACTTGATTAAAATGTAAGAGCTGATGAGGTGCTTATTCAAGTATGTTCCTGTATTATTTTGCACTTTTATAGTAAGAAAGATATGAACGAACTGTTACTGTATAGAAAATTGGTGGATCATTGTTGGAACTTCCGGTAAGTGTGGACACTATAGAGCCACAGACTGAATCATAAATCATATCGTAAAGCTGTCCACGCCCCATGAAACCTTTGTGCGAGATCCCACTGGGCCAATCATGGCCCTGATATAGCAAAACGAAGTCAGGACTGGTCCTAATTGCTGAATCATGCATATGTTCTTCAAGAGTTTCATGCGTCTGAAGTCTCATCTGAGCTCGGATTTCAAATTTTTTTCAGTGAAAATTGAGATGACTAGTTGCTGTCCCTGTTCTTTTGATAAGTTGTTTATTTATGTGCATATATGTTTGGATATAATTATCATTTGCACTAACTCACTTAAATATTTGAATTTATATTTTGATGCAGAAAGAAAAGGAGGTTTTAGCTCTTCTGTCCAGGCTAGATTTGCAAAACGTCCATTTTACAGATTCTCCTCCAGGCACGTTTCTTCATGGATTATTTTCCATTTGACGAAGGACCAGAAATGTTCATGTTTATTGTCATTTATGTTTATGGATTTATATGATCTGATGTTGAGGCATATATTTTGGTGGATGTCATGTATTTTACTTCAGGGAACGCGGATCAATCAGTCCACCTTGTAGCTGGCGAAGGACTAGAGGCATATCTCCCTCTTGCTGACATGATTGATATTACTGCCGAAATCCAACGCCTATCTAAGAGACTTTCCAAGATGCAGGCGGAATATGATGGACTTAAAGCTCGGCTCAGCTCTCCTAAAGTATGAATTCTGTTAATCATGTTCATGCATTTGGCAGTTGGCATTGATAGGCGAAAGTATTTGACATGTCTTCTTCCCCAAAGATCCATCGAATGAAATGATTGGATTTCGATTTTGCTGACAGGGATAATTAGTAAAAAGTAACCAAACTTAAATAAAACCTAAAACATTTAGTAGGATGCATTGGAATAACTAGATATAAACAAAAAGTCCTTACACATAATGGTTCGCTTAAGATAGCTGGAACTATTATAAAATTTCGCTTATTATGATGCATTCATGTTATGTTGAGTCCTTTCTTTCTTTAGGATAGTTCCTTCCCATGCTGTTCATGCATTCCCAGGTATCATGTACCTCTGACGATATCAGCGTTGTACATGCAGTTTGTAGAGAAAGCTCCTGAGGATATTGTCCGTGGAGTGCAAGAAAAGGCGGCAGAAACAGAAGAGAAGATTACTCTCACCAAAAACCGTTTAGCATTACTCGAATCAAATGTTCTGGTCACATAATAAGACCCTCTGTCTGTCATCCATAGCATCCATCCATCTTAATTGGAAATATCTCCCTGCCAGATTGATATTCAATTGTCCATGGACTCAAGCCTATGGGATTTACATCTTCTGCATTGTAACACTAGTGATCGGTGAACGTTTCCTCGACAACAATTTCTTACCATATGGAGGATCTGAGGATAGATGTGCAGTAAACTCGGCTTTAGATCAAAGAAGTCTGGGTGCATAGCAATTGCCGTGGCCCATGCCAACAAAAAACCAGCTGATAGACTGCTTCAAGTGTCAACGAAAGTGTTTGCCGGATAGACGCCTCGGTATTGTTGTCTTCCTGTGACAATGGATGTACATTATTCAGATTCTACTGACATTTTTCTTACAATATAAGGGTACGTAGTTAAGGCTGTAGCCAATAAAGACAAGAATTTACGGCCAAGGCACCAAACATAAGCAGCAATCAAGGAAACATTAAGACATTCAACTGGCACCAAGGCAAACTGGAGTTTCGCCTGAAACCAAGGACGCTAAAAACTCTTAAGGCTCGTTAGATGTCTAATATTGGCTTGGCTTGGATAAATCCGCTACATTCAATGAATGTTGAACAGAAATACAGATGTCAACTTGCATATTTTCTCCAAGTGAAGGTAGAAGATGAACAAGTCATGATGAAAACTTTTCACTCTCAATCTTACCATTTTTGTGGGGATTTTGCAACGACAAGTTTTCTTTTACGATTTCTTCATCTTCTACTCTCACCTGGTCAAAATATGCAAGTTGACGTCCATATTTTCATTCAACATTCATTAAATGAAGAGTGAGTTTTCCAATCCAAGCTATAATCCTCCTGAGCATCAAACGAAGCCTTGCAGGCAGTTTGATAAATATTCGATTTTTTTTATTTTTAGTTTTAGTTTTCCCTTTTGGTAACATGAAGCTTCTCGCTTAATCCACTTAATAAGCAGTAATTGTCATTAATGAACAATAATTGTCTTTTGTAACATAAAGTTTTAGTTTACCCATTTGGTAACATGAAGTTTTAGTTAATGCCGTCCAAAGTAAATAGCCAAACAGCGTGCTTAGCAAGCAATGCCATCTGGACAAGCCACTGTGCTATCCTATCAAACACACAGATATGGGGCTAGTCCTATCCGTATCCTATCCTAATGAAAATAAAAATAAATAAAAAAATGGCATGCAACGTGCTCTCCACTTGAGCTGCACATTAACATCTATGAGAACCAGATGGGACTTCAACCTTTCAAGCGTTTATCAAGTAATGAAGCTTCACAGCCCCATTTGTTATCCTAACTTATTTTTTCTAAAGGAAAATGGTTTTCATGCACCCCTTCTTATCCACACATTTTTTGTTTTTTAGCTGTTAAATTCAACAATTAAAGTAAAATTAATTGTCAGAATTAACAGAGGGTGCGCAAGGTTAAAAGATTGTGTTGAAATCAGAGGGTGCACAAGGTTAAAAGATTGTGTTGAAATCAGTACCCAGTTCTCAATTAATCATCATGTGTCCCATAGTGTTGTTTTGCATTAGATTTTGGAGAAACTTTAAACCCTAAATTTTTTCATTGATTCCGTTTGATTCAAATCTAATTATAAGAAATAAAGAGAAATGTGTAATAAAATTAAAAAAGTGTCTGGTTATCATTTCTCTTGTACATTCATCTAATATGTGTTTTGTAAGGTTTATTAATTTTATTTAGAAGAAAAAAAATGGTTACTTATTTATTAAGGAACAATGAACATTATTAATTGGAATGATAGATTTACTTGTAAAAAATAAGATTTAATCCTAAAACATTTAACCAAACAAAAAGCAAGCCACAAGTCAGCCACTGACTGAACCTTCCACCCAAAACCCAAATATTCCCTGAGCCGAGGTTAGCCATGGACTCCACCACTACCCCTACCCCTACCCTTCTTCCCCATTCCCAATCCCAATGCAGCAGCCCACTCCTCTACCCTCCACCCTCCTCCGCTACCAAGCTCCCCATCAAACGCAAAAACCCCGACCCCATTAACCCTAACCCTAACCTCTTCTCTCCCCAACTCCTCAGTGACTTCAACGACGTCGTCCTCGTCCCAATCCCACCAGATTCATATGCCCAAACCCTCAGCACCGCCAGAACTCCGCCGTTTAAGTACCACCGAGTCTGGACCGAGCCCGACGAGCTTCTCTTCCTCCAAGGCCTCCTCGACTGCGCCTCCCATGGCGGCTTCTCCTTCCCCAAAGACCTCCCCCTCTTCTACGCCCGCTTCTCCGCCACCGTCTCTCACTTCTACACCAAATCCCAGCTCTCCGAGAAGCTACGTCGCCTCCGGAAAAAGTTCCGAGTCGTCTCGTCCCGCCTCGCTCGTGGCCTCGGCGAGTCCCAGCTCTCGCCTCACGATCGCGCCCTGTACGACCTCTCCGGGAAGCTCTGGAGCCCCGAGTGCTGGTCCACTTCCCCGTTCGGTAACAGAGAAAAGAGCGATGCCGAAGAGTCTGATAATTTGGCGGCGGCGGATGAGAATCAGAATCAGAATAAGAACCAGAGCGTTTCGGATGATCTCGATGTCGAAAATGATTGCGGCGATGAGGTGAAGACGACGAGCGAGTTGGCACGGCCCATTGCTGCGCTGGCGGCGAAGAGTGTTCTGGATGTGTTTGATCAGTCTCTCAATGAGGTTCGGATGCTTCTTGTTCAACAGGGTGTGCTCTGTTCTGACCCGGTTCGTTTGGCTTCGGGTTCGGGTTCGGGTTCTTCGAATGAGGGGAAGACTGCAATGGACTTCGAGAGGCAGTGGCAGCTCCAACGGCTTGCTGAATTGGATGTATTGGCTCAGAGATTGAGGTTGGTTCTCGAAGACTCGAATCGGTGGCAATGAGTATATGTGAGTATGAGTTTTTCTACAATTACATATGTATTTTGTATAGGGAACTGACATATGATAGTGGAATTGCTATACATTGTTCTCTTTATTCTTTCAGCTGTTTGTAAATTTCGTTCTTATCATCATAGAGAACAGAAGGTTTAGGTTTGAATAACCACATTTAATTCATCTGTTTTTACTCGTTTTGTTAATTGCATCTAATTGATTTGTTTTCGTGATTACATTAGATATCACGAGGGCAAGCCTTGGCGCAACGGAAAGGTTGCTCTTTTGTGACCGAAAGGTCACGGGCTCAAACCCCCCGACCCTCACAAAGCGGGGAGCCTTGTTGACTTGGGGTCGCCCCTTTACCACATTTGATAAACAGGAGGTGTTTTATATTAGAGTACTTGTCAATGGTATGTCCTACACTGAGAGTTCTCCACATCGATAGGATTTGATATTTGCATTATCCCAAATTCTCAACGGTGGAACTTCGGCCAGAATTATTTGTTCGCATTCAATCTTCTGATATATTGAATTAAGTAGTTGGGAACTTACATGATGTACCTTAGACACAAGTACAATTTAACCCACACACTCTCCATCTATGGAGCAGGATTCTAGTAGGTGGTTAACCAGTAGAACACCCATCAGATAGGCTAAAAGGTTAGATTTATGCCGTTTAACAAGTAAACTTATCCTTCTCAGTATGTAAATCGTGCAACCACAAGGTGAGGTTATTCGGAATGCCTTCCGTGACCATTACAAAGGCAAGTGAGGGGGATTTGCGAATGACACCTTCCAAGTAGTGATTTGCAAATCCCTCATACATGCCTTTGCAATGCTCATGGAGGGGTTTTCTAATCCCCTTCGTCTAACATTTTGTAGTCTACTCAATTGCTTGGGACTTACTAATCCCTCACCCAAACATAGCCTTAGGTTTTACTTGCATTCAAATTCTGAAAACTTTTACATTGTGCATTTTTTTTTTGTTTGTTCTTAAGGGCGGCCCTTAAGGTTGCCTTCCCTTTATACCCATGGAAGCGTTTTGAGTCATAGCTGCAGAACAGCAAAAAAGGTCTCTTTAGGGTTTTCCTTCCGAACCCTCCTCTTCCCCCACCTGGGTTTTCTTCGTGAGGCATTGCTCTGTTTTGTGCTGGGTCTCGGAGCTTGTTTTTCTTGAAACCCTTTGGCAAATAGCTTTCATGTTATTTGATTCTGGTTGTTTGAGTCAATGGGGAGCTTCTGTCCTACTGGTAAACTGTTTCCTTGTAAATCTCTCACTCTTGGGTGGGTAACATTTTAATCCCCTTCAGGTTGGAAATGGGGTTTTTGGCAAGAGTCGTGATTGAATTAGATGCGTGAAAGAGAAATCCATTTTTTTATGAACTCAGTTTTTTGAGGCATTTGGATTTGTCTGACTTATCTCCCATCATTATTTTGATTGCTGGCACACCACAGTAACATAGGTGTGGAGTCACATTATGAGGCATGGCTACTTTCTTCCGTCCTATGATTCCCATCTCCGTATGTGTACGTGTATTGCTTCTAAGTAGCTTCCCGATTTGTCACTTAGTACTACGGTTTAGTTGTATTCCTTTTCACTTGTAACTGAGAGGTTTCAAATTTGATTATTGTCAAATGTGGGTTTGAATCACATTATTGCTAGCCCATTGTGAGGCTAAGCTCATCCCCTCCGCCCTCCCCTTCCCCTTGGTGTAGATAATATTGTCTGTTTAAAAAAATAAAAATAATACATCCCATCTTCCATAATGTAAAAAATGGAAATCCCCCAAATGCACCAAATAATACAATGCATTGCTTCAGCACCAGGTGGGTGTAAGTCATGAATTCACATTTTGCTACTACAAGCAAGCAACCCTTGACAATAAACTACATGCACTAATTTGAATGAAACAAAAACAAATGGTGTATTGTATTTGCGTTCAAAACCCTAACATTGTGTTTGGATGAGAAAACCAGACATTGCAAACAATGTAAGGTTAAAAACCGGACATTGCAATTTAACGTGGTTCACTCAAATCAAGCTACATGCATGTTAGTGTTTCAGTTTTTTCACCGTGAATGTAACGAGACCATCGATATGGAAGATCTCTTTATTTATCTGTCAAATTACTTTAGGTCAATAAAGAGCATCACAGTGCATTGGAGCATGCAGAAGTGGTGTTTTGAGTTCTTCCTACGAGCCGTGCTCACCCGCACTTTTGTTTTTCACTTGTGACGTCACTCTTGAAGAAAAATGTGCCGGGGAGAATTTCTATTCTTTCTACTTGGTTGACTTTTGTAATAAAAAAAAATGTCAAAAAAAGAAAGCTCGCATCTTAGATAAAAATCAGCAACCTTTCAAAATTGTCTGAGCCCGGGTTTGGTACTTTTTTTTTTTATTTTTTTTATTTTTATTTTGTTTGGTCTCCACTTGGATATAAACTTACCTAACATTGGAAATGACGTGACAGTCTTTTAAGTAATTATGCATTGTCATGAATTTAACTTTTTCGATCTCCACTTAGATGTAAACATACCAAACATGAAAAATGATATTGTTACGATATTTCAAATCAATCATACACTGTCATGTATTTTAACTTTCATTCATTTAGCTTAGGATACCGCTACAGTTTAGATTTGCATCGAGGTCTAGCTATAATAAGAGTCTTCCTCCCACTTGAGGTAAAATGAAAATGGTCCATGGTGCTTTAGTGGTGCTACTTGATTGGCATGCACAAACCCTCAAACTGCATATTGAACAAGTGTCCCGACAATACTCTCTTCTCCTCGCAGACGCAGCCCGACGAATACCGGATTGGAAAAAGGAATCCAATCCAAGCCAAACTTTGTAATAGTTGTAACCGCCAAACCATAAGACAAACTTTTCATAGCATTTGCTTTTCCCACTCCTACCCCCACGCACCCACACCGTTGCTTTCTTTAGCATAACATGCATCAAGTTGAGATTTTGACGTTTTGAACCCACCACTTCTCAGCCGTTTGATTTAGGATCATCGATACCCAATG
Organism: Pyrus communis; assembly: GCF_041283825.1. NCBI lineage: Eukaryota > Viridiplantae > Streptophyta > Magnoliopsida > Rosales > Rosaceae > Pyrus > Pyrus communis. The sequence goes on along the minus strand of NC_142573.1, from coordinate 25,653,214 downwards.
TTTAAACTCTAAAGTATTGTTATTGATGGAAATATCGATATGCAAATTCATAAAAATATTGATAGATATATTGTTATCGATATCAGTTGCCTTTGATGCAAATGATAAAAATTTGTTCAAAAACATATAAGTGTAAAATGAAGCTTTAAGGAATATCATATGGCAGTTTATTAATGGTTAACCAATATGTTTGAAATATCAACGAAATCTATCGATTTTAGTCAAAATTTAATAATTTTCCTGATATGGATCCCTTTCCATATCTTTTTCTAATTTTTCGATATTTTCCACAAAAATATTAATTGTATCAAATAAATTTCAAACACTGTCAATAACAAGGGGCTTAGGTAAAAATTCACATACATCATTATGTTACTAACATGCAATATCAATGTAACGATGAAATGTGTCATTTTTTCAGTGAGGGGGAAAAGATACAGCGGATGCTGTTGGGGATTTGGGAGAGCGCTTGGGGATTAGCGTAACTGCAAATGTCAAAAAAAGTTGCTTCTTCCTGGCTTTGAGGCGTGGGTCCCACAATCCCACATTAGAAAACGATATCCTCGTTATTTTCACACGGGATCTTGCTCTGACCCCAATGATTGACTTAATTACGAAGTTGCCATGGATCGAAAGGGTGAAGTTGGTAGATCACTAGCATTGTAGTTCCATTCATAATTTGGCACTTATTGCTTCGTGGGTGGGTGGCAATTTCAAGTTAGTTTATTGCTCTTTTGAAAATTGCACATTGTTTTTCCACTTGCTGGTTTGAAAAATGCATCACATATTATCGCATTCATTGTAGCAGGTACTAGGTATTGGTTGAGTTTATTTATGAGTGCCCAACCTTCTAATTACACATTATGGCTAGTGCCTAGTAAAGTCAAACAATGACCATCATTCAAATTATGCATTGTGCTTAACGTCTTTAGGCCCCGTTTAGCGGGTTGGATGAGATAGATTGTGATCAATTAAAATAGATTTGAGTTTAGTATGTTGTTTGTTATGTCAAAATATGAGATAGACATAACTGAGTATTATGATTTACGAATCCACAATAGATCGAGTTATCTAATTCTATCATTACACATGAGTTACAAATCATGTCTTAAAAGTCCATACCAATCCAATTCTATCCCTAAAGTCCAATCTCATCTAACCCACCAAACAGACCCTTAGAGGATTTGGTCCATTCTATTGTACTCAATTATTACAATACAGTTTACACTTTGTATTGTGACGAGATATTTAACAAGTTTACTCTAAGTTATTACTATATGAATTATACGAAAATCGTACAAAAAAAAATGCTGAGTTTATTGTATTAAGTTATTATTAAGTGAGGAGTTTATTGTTGTACCAAATTATTAGTATATGGATAACACTAGTAAAACGATAATGTCTACACATAAATCCGTTGCAATTATTTTCTTTAAATAAGGCAAGCGTTCACACAGATAATTCTTAGTTTTAACTAAATTTAATGTTGATAAAATGTGGACATTTTTTTTTGTGTTACCAGATTCAAGGTTTTGTTTTATCTTTCTTGGCTGGTTTGGTATTACTGTGCTTTGAAAAAAAGTTGTTTCTGCTGTGCTGTGAGAATAAGCAGCTGTGAAATAAAGCAGCAGAGTGTTTGGTAAACTTTTTTGTAAAAGTGCTTTTGAAAAGAAAAAAAAAACAGTATTAGAGTGTTTGGTAAACTTTTATGTAAAACAGATGTGAAAAAAAACTGATTTTTCAAAGCTGGGTTTTGTATCTTCTTGTTTTTAGCTTTTTTTTCACGCAAAACTGTGAAAAAAAACTGAAGCTGAGTGTTTACCAAACACAAAAACAGCTCCCAGCTTTTTTTTATAGCAGCTTTTTTCAGAATCACCTCAATACCAAACTAGGTCTTAGTACTGGTTTAATACTAAGGTGGTTTTATAAAAAGTAGATATAAAAAAAATTGAGCTCAAAAAGAAGTTTGGTAAACACTTAAAAACAGCTTGTCTTCATAGTTTTGGATGAAAAAAAATTGAAAACATGAAGCAACAAAAATGAGGACAAATCTGTTTTTGGTCCTTAATATCAGGTCTACCGACGAAACACATAAATGGCATTCACGTTAAATGGCGAGTGAAATAAGGACAAATCCGTCATCACAATCAATGTGTAGAACCCACGTGTCCTTTGACGCAGAGTCCCTTTCTCGTCTCTCTCCTTCAAAGGCCCACCCTTCTCATGTCGACATTACTTCTTAACTCTCTCTCAGTCAAGAACCAGAAATCTAGAGAGAGATAGAGAGAGAGAGAGAGAGAGAATTCTAGAGAGAGAGAGAGACGGAGAAAGATAAGCTAGCATGGACGAAAGTTCATCGGCACTGATCGAAGCAATTCTCAGAGAACAAGAGGAGGAGGAGGCACAGAAATATGGCAGGAAGCTCACCCAAAACGGTGACGCTTACGCGTGGCAGACGGTTTCGTATTCGAAGCGAAACCGGAAATCCTCCTCCAAGGCGCGTCTGGCGGACTCCAACGCCGATCTTCAGAACGGTGTCGTATCCTCCGCCTCCGACGTTTTCCGGCCGATCGAGCTGCATTCCGAGGAGCGCCGTCGGAGAGTTCTCGAGGCCCAGGCCGCAGCCGTTTCCGGAGATGCCACACCCGGCGCATCGAAGCGGACTTCCGATGACGACGATGAGGGTGATAGCGATGGTGAGGTGGCCGGGGCGGCCGTCGAAAACGGCGAGGTGAAGAAGGTGAAGCAGAAGAAGCCGAAGAAGCCGAAGGTGACGGTGGCGGAGGCGGCGTCGAAGATGGACGCCGGTGATCTCGGCGCCTTTCTGGCTGATATAACTGTGAGAGATGCTAATCGCTTCTGTTTGTTGTCAAATTCTGTAAATTTGGGATTCAATTCTTTTTTCTGATGTTTGGTTATGGGTGTTGGGTTGGATAGGCTTCGTATAATGAGACGCAGCAGGACATACAGCTTATGCGCTTGGCGGATTATTTCGGTCGAGCATTTGCGGCGGTCAGTCCGGCTCAATTTCCGTGGTTGAAGACGTTCAAGGAATCCTCTGTGGCAAAGCTGGTTGATGTGAGTTTTTTCTTACACGTATTTCTGCATTCAGCTTTGAATCTTTTTATCAAACAAAATGAAAAGAAGAAAAAAAAGCATCAAACTCTTTAGGAATTGTGGGAAAAGAAAAGAGCTTTGGATCATTTCGTCCTGTTTATCTGCTTATCCGGTGTATTTAATTGTACATGCATGCGGGTTTTCGATAGAATGTGATTGTTTCGAATCATACTATGCTGATTTTAAACCCCTTTATTTGTGCTTTCAAGTTGTGAAATCTATATATATGTTTCAACGGGTCTCCTAATATCATATGATTATGTTAATTGTCAAAGCAGATCCCCCTTTCGCATGTATCTGATGATGTTTACAAGATATCAGTTGAATGGATCGGCCAGCGCTCTACTGAAGCGCTTGGATCGTTTGTGCTATGGTCGTTGGACAGCATTCTTGCTGACCTTGCAACTCATCAAGGAGTAGCCAAGGGATCCAAAAAGGCGGTTCAGCAAGCACCTTCAAAGTCTCAGGTAAATTTCAGTTGTTGCATGTATCAGTGTCACGTAGTGCTGAACTCTTTTGTGCATTCCATTATCTGTGACAAATTGTAGAAGGTAAATTATCTAACTACTAATGCTGCATCTTCTTCCGAAATTGGAGTAATAATATGAGCAAAAACAGTGTTTTGGCCATGCTTTTGCCTTGAGAACTATAGGATCAGATTTACTCTAAATTTTTCAATCCGTATATTTGAGAGATATACTGCATCTACATTTGTAAAACTGTACCGGAATATTATGTCAAGTAAATATCTTGTAGAATTTTATGTAATTGTATGGTGTGGTGTTTTCGCTCTTTATAACCCCTTGTTTCTTAAAATGATTTTATTTGCATTCGCTACTACTATCCGTAATTATTGTTTATCTTTGCTTTCTTCATTTTTTTCCTTCCTTTTCAAATATGTTCCTTCTTCAGTGGCTGCATTATAGAGGATGCTTCTGTATGCTAGTATTAATGAACCTTTAGATATCATATAATAGCAGTTCCATGGCTCATTCAACTTTGTTGCATACGTGATCTGATGCCAAGATTGGCAGCATGTTTTCCTAGTATACCATCCGGGAGATGCTTGAGATGTTGATTTTTTTAATCATTTGGCAGTTCATTACCCTTAGAGATAGCTTATGCTTTGCCTTTTGGAAAAGAATTTTGCGTCTTTAACAGTTATGCATTTGATGTGATTCTTTCTTTGCTCTAAAATGTTTGAAGGCTGGCTCATCTTTCAGTGTTGAAATTGTTTTATGTGATATTGGATTTGGCTACCCTAAGCTTTAAACAGCAATAGTAAGACAACAGTGTTTTAAAATAGCATCGGAATTTGGGGGTTCCAGTCCAAAACTATTGATTACTGAGTTATGTACGAAACAGTTAAATAACTTCTAAAGTAACAAGCCTTTCCACATCCTTGCCTTTTGTTTTTTTCCTTCCATTAAATTGGTCAGCATTCTCTTTACCATAACAGTTTAGATTATGTGCTTAAACCAAGTGAGTTATTTGATGTAACCTTGGAGCTGCAGGTTGCCATATTTGTGGTTTTAGCAATGGTATTGCGACGAAGACCTGAAGTACTGATTAGTTTAGTTCCTGTGATGAGGGGAAGTCCGAAATATGAAGGCCAAGATAAGCTTCCAATCACAGTTTGGTTGGTTGCACAGGTAAGGCATTGTATTTAAACTTCTTAAGACCATGGTTCATTCTTTTCTAAAATATGGATTTTTTACTAGGGAAAACATTTATTATGCAGGCTTCTCAAGGAGATCTGGTTGTTGGGTTGTACTCATGGGTACAATTTCTCTTGCCTATATTGAGTAGCAAGTCAAGTAGTAATCCACTGTGTAGGGACTTAATTTTGCAGTCTGTGGAAAGGTATGACGCCATTTAGATTATCATGAGTTCTACCTTCTTCATCTTGCACATGTCCGCATGTCTGGCTTCCCTGTTACATAGACCCATCTACCATGACTAATTCTGTTCCTTTTTCGTATGATGTCAGAATTTTGTCTTCTCCGAAAGCCCGTCCTATTCTATTAAATGGTGCTGTCAGAAAGGGGGAGCACATAGTGCCACCATCAGCCCTTGATCTCTTGATGAGAGTCTCTTTTCCGACACCTTCTGCCCGAGTTAAGGTGGGCCTCTTTAAGAAGCCTTTGCATGATGCAAAATTTTCCTTTTAAACATGCTAATCAAGCAGGACCCCCAACCCGTCTTACCCCCCTCAGCCAAAGAAATAATATGTGGAACATTTTGGTTTTGCTAAGGCAACTGAGAGGTTTGAAGCTGTTTATCCAACTTTGAAAGAGATCGCCCTTGCTGGTTCCCCCAGAAGCAAGACAATGAAGCAAGTCACACAGCAGATATTAAAGAATTCAGTTAAAGCTGTTAATGAGGGTAAGCAAAGAACAAAAAAACTTATTTCTGTTTACAAGTATTTCCCCTTTGAAATTGTCTTTCCAAGTGAAAAGAGTATGAATTTGGCATTTTCTCTTTCGGAGCTTGATGCATAGAGCACTTTGCAGGCATACCTGATCTGTCTAAGGAAGCAAGCGGCTTATTTATTTGGTGTTTGACGCAAAACCCTGAATGTTACAGGCAATGGGTATGAATTGTGATCATTGTTCTCTTACTTCATATTTTTCTTGAAGGCATTGTACGAAGATTTATAAATCATCAATTTGCTGCATTGCTATGAATATTGGAACAGGACATACTTTATCTGGACAATCTCGATGCAAGTGTTGTTCTCCTGAAAAAGCTATCTGACGAGTGGAAGGAGCAATCTGTTAAACATGCTTCTCTTGACCCCTTGAGGGAAACTTTAAAGAGTTTCAGGGAGAAGGTAATTATATTCAGCTATCTAAATGACAAGTCTGCCAAGACCACTATGAGAGTATAATTTTTTTATACTTCTTTCTTTATAAAGTTCATGAGGTGCGTGGAAAACAATAATTTGAAGTGATGAACCCAGTCTTATGATTCCATTTGCCTTATATTAAGTAGTGTTATCCTGAACCTGTTCTTATGAACTTGTTTTCTGTTTTGGATGTAGAATGATAAAGCATTGGCAGCGGGGGGAGCTGATGCTGCCCGCCATTCACTGTTGAAGGATGCAGACAAATACTGCAAACAGATTTTGGGACGATTGTCGCAAGGCCATGTATGCATGAAGAGCATGGTACTTGTTTCTGTTGCCCTCGCTGTGGGTGCTGCAGTCATGTCCCAAAACATACAACCTGGGGACCTTAAGAAATTTGTAGCTATGTTTAACTTACCCCCAACTCTCTGAATGGAGGAACTCACCATTACTTACAGCATACCGGGTTTGATTAAGTCTGGCCCATAACAGTATAGGCAGAGGATGAGTTAAGTTGAGCGTTCGACCGACTTGTAGCAGGTTTCGGTAGAATTAGAAGTACAAGCAGCAGCACAGCGTAGCCGAAATCTGGGTTTTCCGTTTCACAAGGTGTTTGACGCATCTGGTTTCCAGAGTCATACTCTGTCAAGTGAGTCGTTTTTCCTTTCAAATGGACTAAAACTATATGGTGGCGTGTGTTTTTCGGGTTTTCTTTATTTATTTTGTGTCATAGAATAATAGCGTGTTAAAATGTGCACATGCAAAATGGTCATAAGAAGGTGGAAATGAATGGTGGAATAAGTGCTTGAATGAAAAGTGCAGTTCGTTTTCTCGTTGTGTTCAGATTTCATATTAGCATGTTTGAAATGAGAGACGGAGAATCCTTTGGGCCTCGTTTGGTGGCCGGGATCGGTTTGGACTTTGTATTTGGAATAGGCGAGGATTGAAGTGGACAAGATGGGAGTCCTTTTGTCTAGTGTTTGGTACAGTCAACTACCCTGGACTGGGCAAAAATACCTTGATAGTTAAAAATGCATTAAAATGACACTACTGATGGACTACAAGTCCCTCCCTCTCACTTTTACAGTGCATTACCAACACAGTTAGCCAAAGTTCATCATCCTAACGCACACTTCCAAGTCCCTCGATCCCGACCTACTGTTTTTTTTTGTGTATTTCTTAAGTCCCTTGATCTCGATCTAATGTTTTGTAGTGCATTTCTTAGTAATGTTCTATTTGGAGGCAATAGGTCTGAAAAAGTATCTAAAAATATCAAATTTAGATATTTGTATCATGTCAACATAAGGAACCATGGCATATATGTGTGGAATATATTCCATTTTGAGAGAGTTGAAAAGGCACTATCTCGTTGAATGAAAAAGTTCGTGGTAGCCTAGAGTCTCAACATCGGAAAATACGCTAAGAGGAACACTATAATGTAGAAGCTACCGCATGGAGTCGCAGATTGACTACTACATTTGGGTAATTAACCCTTGTTTAAAATTTTTTAAGGTTTGTAAACCCAACTAGACTAGACCCTTAGCTTGAACGGAAACGTACTTAAACCTTATAAGCCCAACATGATGTACCACCTAATAAGTAAGCACTTCTTAGGTCATCTCCAACCGAGGGTTGGCCAGAGGGCTCGTTTTAGCCCTTTGGCCCTCCAAGATATTAATATTTTAATGAACCGTACATGGTCATATTTGCCTCCATCTCCAACCAAGGGCCAAAGGGTCATAGGGCTCGTTTGAGCCCTATCACAAAAAACCGTCCAACTGAGGGCCAAACATAATTTATTATTTAAAAACTACAAAAGGCATTCCGGAAAGATGTTGAGAGAACTTTCGGTATTCTACAAGCACAATGGAAGATCATTAGTGAACCGGCAAGAGGGTGGAGTTGAGAAAATTTAGACTCCATCATGATGTCTTGCATCATATTACACAATATGATAGTGGAGGATGAGCGAGATGGGTATATTGATGGAGAGTCTGATGACGACCAAGAATATCCAAATAGGTCAAGAAGGGCTCATGCAAAAATATATGATGGGCCTAATTTGCCTTTCAATCTAAGAACTAGTAGTATCTCTATAAATGAGTACATGAGGCGTTATAGAATGACACGTTCTCTTGCCACAAATAAGTACCTACAACAGGATCTTGTTGCACATCTTTGGGCCGAAAGAAGCATGGAGTAGGTGTTTAAGTTTTATGTTGTTAAATGTTTTTAAAAATATTATTTAAGTTTCATGTTGTTAAATGTTTTTTTTATGCTGTATAATTTTTATGTTGGTTAATGTTATTTAATGTTGTTTCATATTATTTAATGTTGTTTCATGTTACTTAATTTAATTTAATGTTGTATAATGGTTTAGGAAGTTATAGGAAAAAAAATAGAATTTAAAAAAAATATGAAACAAATTTTGTAAGATAGAAGTTATAGGAAAAAAATAGAATTTAAAAAAAAATATATAAAACAAATTTTGTGAAATAGAAGTTATAGGAAAAAAATATGAAACAAATTTTGTAAAATAGAAGTTATAGGGAAAAAATAGAATTTAAAAAAAAATATATGAAACAAATTTTGTAAAATAGAAGTTATAGGAAGTTATAGAAAAAAAATAGAATTTAAAAATATAAGTTATAGAAAAATTTTTGTAAATAAAAATATATAAATAAATTTTTTTTTAAAAAAAAAAAATTAAATTTAACGACTAGCTGACGACAGCTAGCCGTTGGATTCAAATTTTTATTTAATCATTCATGTCAGTTATATCCAACAGGATTGCTGGAATTTTTTGCTAGTCCCGGGCTGGTTAGCTGACTGCATGCGGCCATCCCTTTGGCCCTTTCAAATTCCGTGGGGCCCACGAGCCCTATGGCATAACCCTCGGTTGGAGACTGTTTTCGGGCTATTTTTGGCTCTCTGGACCCTTTGGTTGAAGATGGCCTTATAATTAGACATTGAGTTTTATTATAAAATACCTCAGTGATATTAGAATAGAAAACTCACATGTGTAGTTGGATATTGTTTTGTCATATGCTCGATGTGAGATTCTATTATGCAACAACATGGTCACACTTTCATGTCACTAGTACTATGGTTTTCACTTGCAAGTAAATGTTTTTAGGTTTGAATTTAGTAAATGACGAGTTCCATGGATTTTACTATAGGCCTAATTGGATAAATAGTCATCGTGATGATAGGTAGTATGAATATACCTCCATGTAAAAAAAAAATTTGAGTTAACCTTTGTGGTGGAGCCGGTTAGCCAATTAGTCAGCTATACCACTTCTTAGTTTTCATATTTTATTTTTCCTTTTTGAAGAAAATATCCCAGCGAACAAGGAGCTACCATCTTCCGCCTGCCCTACTACCTCGCACAGTCTGGCTTGGCAACCCCACCCTCCCTCTATGTTTTTGTTATTTATTAGAGACTTTGGTCGTGTAAATTTCAAACATAAAAAACCTTAATTCTTCTGTGACATTGTTACTAAATAAGGGCATTATGAAGAATTTACGGGTCACATACTAACAGAGAAATAACAAAAATTTAATTTTGGACTTTGTTCTTAACATACTTAACTACAAGAGTTTAAATCCGACCTTTTTACCATAGAATCTTCTAACTATTATATCACCACGAAGATCATTTATCTGATTAGAATATTTACTATAAGCTGATAGATTGTGTAGCTTAGTCGAAAAATCATTTACTCCTTTAATACAAAATATTGTTGTATATAAAAATAAAATAAAACAAAACAAGTTGAATACCTCTTGCATCACCCTTGATAAGAATATGATTATGTAAACACACATCTTACTCGTAATAATGTTCACCTAAAAAAAAAAAAAGGGAATTTTAACGAAAAGCTTCTGGTACTGTTTTCTTTAACGAAAAACCATATTTTTACACTAGAAAGTCAATCATGGTACTATTCACTTTACCCTTTATTTTGTTCTTATTGTTAAAACTCAAAGTTTTCAAGTCATTTTCATTAATTTTCCTAAAAAAAACCCATAATAATGCTTCCATAGTAGGGAACGTCATGGTACTAAATTAACCAACATGATCTTCTCCGGATTCTTTTGATGAGGATCTTGGAGATTCGTAAATCATGTCCATTCATTGTACATCGTGCAGTCAGTTTTTATCAGATATTATTTGTATTTAATTTTAAATAAAAATATTTAAAATAATTTATGATGATCACAATGCACGATGAACAGATATGATTCACAGATCTCCAGAATCCTCACAAAAAGAATTTGACAAGAATCTAGATTCCTAAATTAACATAGCTTACCGGTTACGGTTACTATTTTAGTGGCATCCGCCGTATTGCAAAAGGACCACATGACACATGAGATGAGATGCCAAACGTCTAATAAAAGAAAGTAGCCCACTTAGCATTTAACATTCAACTTTAAACTCATTTAGTGATTTTTTTTTTTTCACTTGTACTTAGCTCAGATTTTTATGTTATTTTACAATTAACAAAGTAAAAAAAGTTAATCAAGCAATTCAAGACTAGAGAAGCAAGGATTCGCTAATGAGCCCTAAAACAAGATAAAGTCGAAGCTTGCATGTGGTTTAATATTTTAATAAATAGAGCGTTGTGTTTCTATTCATGTGTTTCAGAAACTCTACTATTTTTTTAATTATTGCAATATTTTTTAGCTCTCCATTCTTTTTAATAACAGCAATTTTCTTAAAAAAAAATAATACGATGCTTGTGAATGAAGGAGGACATGCGCAAACATCGAACATACAAAGTTATTCTTATGGTTATTTTAAGTCATTGGTCCTTTTTTTCGTTGTTGTTGATTTCAAGTTTCTTCATTCATAGCAGTTCAATTTTTAGTGATTAAGTACTAACTAATTTTCTTCTGTGTAATTTAGTTTACATTCCTATGTCATCAATATTGCTATCTATACATTTGTTTTTACCTTCTACACATATTTTGTGACATCCCGTCCCGGAAATATCGAAACGTACATTTGAAATTACAATTGTACCCCTAGTTCGTTACATTTACGTGTAGTGTTGTGTGGTGTAGTGTTGTAGGACCACACACACATTCACACACTCTCTTTCTCTCCCGTGATTCCCTCTCCCTCTGTCTCTTTTCTGTCTCTTCTCTCTCTCTCCCAAGCTCCGTTCTTTCTTCTTCTTCCTTCTGAAAACGTACGGACGACACCCAAATCACCCAAACCTTGATGGATCGAAGAAACTAAGGACACCATCGAACTCGTGAAGCTCGTACGAGTGCAACCATACCATTTTCAGGTAAGAAATCATTCGTTTTCACATCGTTTCGACTTTGGCCGATTCGAGTACTGTTCATGCAAGATTAATCTAGTTAGTTTTTGGACTTTTGAAGCTTGTAGATGTGTTAGTGAGGTCCCAAGGAGCCTCGGAGTACTTCGTTGGAGAAGTTTGGACGTCGGGATCATCGTGGTCAAAGTTGGCCGGAGCTTTCGAGGGGTTTTCCGGCGAAACCACGGCGAGTTAGGGGTCGAGACAGGTATGGATGTGTTCGTCTCGTCAATACCTTCATTTTGATATATAGTACGTTGAAAATGGTTAAGAAATGAAGAAGTTATGACACTTTGAAATTTACCCAGAAATTCCGGCAAAACACCCACCGCCGGCGAAACCAGTCCGGCGACGCGAGGAAGAAGACGCGCGCGTGGGCAGCGCGTGAACAGTGCGCGTGGGGGCGCGTGCGAGCTCCAAATTGAGTTCTGAAAATTGTCACGCGTTCGTGACGTCGTGTAGATCACCGTGGTATATTCATACACCCAAATTGAGTAACGTATGAGAAAGTTATGGACGAATGTTTGGTGTATGTGCGTTAAATAACATCAATTTGGTTACTTTTTGTATAGGTGAAAATATTACAGAGGAAGAATGTAACCAAGCTAGGGGAGGTTCAGGGACCTATGAGACGTCGATGTGATCAGTGAGTGGGCAGTTATTTTTCAGTATATATATATATACGTATGCTTGACGTATTTCCCAGAAACGTATTTTAAAAGAAATACGAATTAATTATCCTGTCATATATGCATCATATTTTAATATGTGCATTACCATAATTATGCATACTGTTGCATGGTGCTGAGGAGGCCCAGGTAAGCTACGATTGAAATACTATCATCACATGCATTAGTAGTGGCATACATTTATATATGTGTATTGGTGTTATGGACGCACAGGTAAGTGCCAGGTAAGTGGTATTCATGTTGTTATGCAGTAGTAGTTTGAGAGGATTAGAGAACTCATAATCTGCACCCCCGGTGTTAGTGCTCCCGTCCAGGGCCAGGGCACAGCCTTCACGTGTATGTTCACCAGCACCGCATGCTCGTCTTGGATCCAAGTTAGGTGCAAGCCTGTCGTGGAGACCACATTAGGTGGTTCCGACTTGTAGGTGACCCGCGATTTATCGCACAGCTTCACGTGATCGTAGCACTAGAGCATACATATATATTACACCCAGCTTGTCGTGCAGACCACGTTAGGTGGTTCCGACTCGTGTGCAGATTCAGTGATTGAGTTGAGCGTGGAGCTCTAGGTGCAGCGGTACATGTCACGTTAGGTGACTCCCGGCTGCCAGATTATATATTGTGATGTGATTTACGCTTGAGCATTTACATTTATTATGAGATTCTATTGTGGCATATTCTCAAGCATGAATGGCATATTGTGAGCATGAATGGCATATCATGGAACATGATTGACATATCTATACATACGCATATATGTTTATTTTCTGGGAAATTATACTTGTTTTACGGCGAGGGGTTACAAAGTTTTGAGAAGTGTTTGGAATTGGAAAAGAATTGTTTTACTGACCCACTCAACTTTGTTTTGCGCCCCTCCAGGTTCAAGAATTGCAAAGGTGTGGTGACTACGAGGAAATTCAACGGTGTTCTGACAGAGTGGACCCAATAAGGACTCACCTTCGGGTGTTTCATTTTAGAAGTTGTATATTTTAAAGCTTCCGAACTGTGCAAATGGTTACGTCACTCTCACGTGATGGCCAGCATGCCCTTCTTCGGGACGGGGTGTGTCATATTTCATGTTAATTTTTGTTCTCTTTAATTCATTAAATCTAACGGGTGAAATTTGAGAAGTGTGTGTGATAGGTAAAAGGAGTGTGTGGATAACATCACATTTAGACAACAATTAAGCATCAATGCTTTTATTATCATATTCATTTAGAAGCATAATTGATTTAAGGGAAACTTTGTATGCTGTCTTTAACTATCAATGTTCTTTGACTAAAACTTTTGTGGTTTTTAGTTTTTTATTAAAGTCCCTGACATTAATGTAATAATGTATTTCTATGTAGGTTATTATATTTTTAAATTAAAAATGAAATGTGTAGTTATTTATATTAATGAGATTTTAAATAAAACTCATAAGTATGGGATTAAAAATATTAAAGATGAATTATACTCTCCAATATATTGTGTATATATACACACACATGGGTACGTTCAAAACTAACCAAATAATTATTGTACCGAAACATGGGTACATTTTTCAAAAACACAAAAAAAAAAAAAAAGATATTAGACTTAATAACATTATTAAATTTCTTCTATTAAACTTGACATGGATACATTCTCGACTCAACGAAATAGAATATACCCATATAAGTTTAAAAAATGGATTAGAGAAAAGATTGAATGAATTTTTATATAAAAAATGGGTACATTTGTGACATCCCGTCCCGAAAATATCGAAAACTCACGTGTGAAATGACTACTTTGCCCCTAGTTAGTTTCTTTTACGTTTATTGGTTGTTTTGTGTGGTGTTGGCATGTGTTGGGCCACACACTCACACTGTCACTCTCCCTAACCCTCTGTCCCTTTCCCTGTCTCTCTCCTAAGTCCCCTTTTTCCTTCCTCTTCCTTCTAAAACGTACGGACACACACCCAAAACCCAGCAAACACCCACAGATCGAGGGAACCAAGACCATAGTCGAGCTCGTGAGGCTGAGAGGAGTATAGCAGTGCCATTTTCAGGTCAGAAAACCACCATTTTCACGTCGATTTCACGAAGTCAGTTTTGAGGTACTATTCATGTAAACGTAAATCCTCACGTTTTAGGAAAAATGAAGCTTGTAGGTAGCTTGGTGAGGTCCCAAGGAGTCTCGGAGTAGTTCGTTTGAAGGAATTGGACGTTGGAATCGCCATGTTCGAAGTTGGCCGGAATTGGAGTGTGGTGACAGGTGAGATCTCGTGATTTTTACCCCTTAAAAGTGGTATATTTATGTTCTCCTAAGTCTAAGCTTCATTTTGGTACAAAAATCGTGAAATTTAGGTGAAAAACGGACGAGATATCAACGTTTGAAGTTTTTCCAGTTTTCCGGCGCCGGAGGTTCGCCGGGGAAGGAGACGGAATATTCCGTCAAGTCTGACGGAATATTCCTTACGGCGTCAGTTGACGCCGTCAGCGTGCCAGGCACGTGCCTGCGCGTGGTCGGCGCGTGTGGCCGTGCCTTGGCCGGCGCGTGGGGGCGCGTGCGGCGGTGGAAAATTTTTCTAAAAATTTGGGTGTGATCCTGAGGTTGTGTAGAGCACATTGGTATATTCATTTGTCCAATTTGAGCAATGTATGAGAAGTTATTACGAGAAGTTGGTTATGTGCTTTAAAATTAACGTTTTTATAGTTGTTTCGCATATAGGTGATACGTATCCCGAGGACGAGCGTGGTCACTCGAGGCAGGGGGGCTACGACCCTTCCACATACCAGTGAGTGGGCTTTTGGTTTTCCGTATATACCTATATACTATATTTTTCCCAGAAATTGATTAAATGGTTATCAGTTATATGCCATGCATTACATTATCGTTAGTCATGCATCGTTGGTTGCATTAGTAGTTGCATATATATATACATATGCATATTGGGTGCTGTGGACGCACAGGTAAGTGTCAGGTAAGTGTTATTCATGTTTATATTTCAGTAGTGGTTTGAGATGCTTAGAGAGCTCATAACCTGCACCCCCGGTGTTAGTGCTCCCGCCCAGAGTAGGGCACAGTCCTTCACGCGATGTTCACCTCCCGCACCACACGCTCAGCTTGGATCCAAGTTAGGTGCACAGTCCTGTCGTACAGACCACATTAGGTGGTTCCGACTCGTAAGTGACCCGCGATTATTCGCACAGCCTTCACGTGATCGTAGCACTAGAGCGTATATATGTATTACACCCAGGCCTGTCGTACAGATCACTTTAGGTGGTTCCGACTCGTGGGCAGGTTCAGTTATTGAGTTTGAGATTTGAGCTCTACATGCAGCCGTACAGGTCACGTTAGGTGACTCCGGCTGCCAGATTATATGTTATTGTTATGATTTATACCTGAGCACTTGCATTTCATTATGAGATTTTGACATGGCATATTCTTGAGCATGATTAGCATATCTATACATACGTATATATGTTTATTTTCTGGGAAGTATACAGGTTTTACGGCGAGGGGTTAGAATGTATTTTTCTAAATGGTTTTCGAAAAGCTTTGTTTTTGCCCACTCACGCTTTTGTTTTGCGCCCCTCCAGGTTCTAGTTGCTTAGCAGATTTGGTGGTTTCCCAGAGGGCTTTCCCGGCATTTCTGACAGACGCTCACCAGCGTAGGGTCACCTTCGGGTGTACTATTGTCGAATCATTTTTCTTTGGACTGCTGTAGGCTTAATGCTCTGAACTTAGCGTCTCACTTACGCTAGCACTTGTTTTTTTTAGTACTTTGTATGCTAGTTTTTAATTATTCGTACTTTTTATATTACTATTTTATTAGCTTCCGCACGTGCACATGGTTACGTCACCTCTGTGTGACGGGCAGCACGCCCTGATCTCGGTCGGTGTGTGTCAACATTTTTAACAAATTGGTATATTTAAAAATGGATACATATAAGATTAAAAATTTGAAAATTTTTTATAAAAATTTTATGGGTACGAACTTATTCAAATTTTATTTTTTATATTTGGGAAATGTTTGAATTGAAAATTAATTAGGAGTTTAATAAGGGTGTGACTACTAAAACTTTAAATCAATTACTAATTTTTTTTAAAAAAAAATTATGTAACTTACATGTAATTCATTAATATATTAATGCTAGGGACTTTAATCAAAATCTAAAAACTGATAAGGTCTTAGTCAATGAACAATAGAAACTAGAGACCAGATACTAATTTTTCCTTGATTTAATGGTCAATAGAAATGCTAGGGTTTAGGAGACTCTCTCAATTGGAGAAATGTTAAGGAGACTCTCAAAGCAGGACTCTCCATGGACTCTCAATCACCTTATCTTTTTAGCACAATGTTTCATAGTGTTAGTACGAGAATTGTGCCAAAAAGATGAGGTGATAGATAGTCCATGAAGAGTCTCACTGTTAAGAGAGTCTACATAACATTTCTCAATGTTCAATTAAATACCCATTAAGCCATTGTATTCAGAATTAGAAAATAATCTGTACCTAGGGGAGGTTTCTTGTTTGGTGGGGTCAAGATCATGGGGCATTCATTATCACAATCAAGTATTAGTTTTCTTCACTTGTAAATGAGAAGTTTTAAGTCGTCATTTAGTACTACAGTCTAGTGGTGTTCCTTTTTACTTGTAAATAAGAGGTCTTAGGTTTGATTCTAGTCAAAAACGAATTTAATCACATTATTATTAGTCCATTATGAGTCTTAACCAACTTTCCACAATTTACTCTAGATAATATCATTTATTAAAATTAAAAATTAAAATGAGAAATTTTAAGTTTGAATAAATAAAATAAAACAAAAACCTTGCATCACCCACGATTACAAGATGATGATATACCACACCTTCAACCATTTTTTTATTTTGATATTCTCGTCGATATTCTTTCTTTAAATAAGTAATTAACTTGTAGTAGGATTTGGATCTCCTTCGGATTCAAATTGTAAAGATCTTAACAATTTTTACATCATAACCGTTTATCGTACATCGTGTGGTTAGAAATTAATTTAAATTTTTTATTTAAAATTAAATACAAATTGTATTTAACGAAAACTGATCGCATGATGTACAATGAACGATTATGATGTAAAGATTCCTAGGATCCTCACAAAGAAGATCCGGAAAGAATCCTCTTCCCTTCTAGTAGACTAGTAGTGCTTCCGTATTGGGTGCCATCACAGTTCACAGGGGATTACTAAATTTAACAAATCTTACCCACATAGGGATATTATTTAAGTCGGTGGCTTGAGATGCACTAGCACATCAGAGCAACAAATTAAAAACCATGTTGCAATTTGCATGTTCTTTCACATGCAACATATGCACCGCACTGCACACATGACACACTTGAGATTAAATTAGATCTCATCAAAACGTCTTGTAAAAGTAAGCACAAAATATCCCAAGTGGGAATGCATGTCTTGGCATTGCACATTGTTATATATTTCGGAGGTTTTTTTTTATTTTTTTTATTTTTATTATTATTATTTTTTTTAAAGGAGACAACTGATAACAAGCTACGGTTATCCATCCATTCCGAGTCCGGAGAGGCTATGATTTCAGAGGTTTTTTTTGGGAGAATGATACTTCGGGGTTTTAAGTGTTAAATCTTTGGAAAAGAGTAAGATCTGACAGTAAATAGCTTCGACCATTTTATACTCCAAAGCATCATAAAATTTTTGTGGTTAGAAATGATCATCACCTTCTCGAGATTTTGTGTTTGAATCTGACCTCTGTACAAATATCGCTTTTTAGACCATAAAGAACTTGAGATACTTTTGATATCTTTCGACATAGGGGAATTGAGTTAATAGTTGTTGCCACTAATGCAACAATGCTACAATGAAGTGTTACTAATGTTGAACAATTTTACAAATAGAGAGTTCGATGTCAAATTATTATCAATCCGTTGTGCAGCTTTGTTCGTCATGTAAAACTAAAACTAAAAAGTAATTGGTAAAAAAAAGAAAAAAAAAGCAGCGGGTCTAAAATATTGCTTAGAAAAAAAAAGAAAAACTAACGAAAAGTTTAAAAAAATTTCTCTTTTAATGAAAAGTCATTTTTAAAGGTATAAAGAATACTACCAGGGAAAGATATAAATGTGATTTTTCGTTAAAAATGAACAGTACCGAAAATGTTTTGTTAAACCTCCTAAAAAAAAAAAAGAAGACAAAAAAGGTAGAGAATGGAGATTCGATCTGTTAGGAAAAGAATGAAAAAAGACAGTAAGTAACATGGCGTTGCTGTTGCCGAAAAAGCAAAAGCAAGGCAAAACAAAACCAAACGCTAAACACGGCGCCTTCAGCGCACGCAGCTCGATCCCACACGGACTTTTGAGGCCCCAATTCCACGCCTTAAACTACGCTTTTCTTTTTATTCCCCTAATCATAATATTTCATATCCTATAAATAACCCCACAAATCTTCCACCAGAAAGCAGTTCTCTTCGCCCTTCACTCACAGCAATGGCAGCAAGTCGATACACCTCTGTCTTGATCCTGGTTTCTCTGCTTGTTCTACTCACATTCTCTCACGTAGCTGAGGTACATTCATCTTCTTACTTATCCTGCATTGTCGAAATTTCGCCGTCTTCCTCCTTATTGACTATAAAAACTTTAACTGACGGTTGAAAGTTCAATTGTTGAACCATCAAATTTGACTCGAAATTTCGACCTTTATTTACTGTAGAAGTTCACATGCACTAATTGCTAGATCAAAATTCAGACAGTTTTGATTCATATCCTGATAACATATTTCTAAGAAATATATGGAATCTCTACTCTTTTTCTGACTTAGTTTCTTTCTTCGTTTTGTTCTATTAATTCATGCGCAGGCTTACAAGACGCTTCCTCAGTCAGGTAAACGTTATAAAACTGAGTTCTTCAATTTATTTACTGTTTTCATCAACCCTTCTTTTCCCTCTGCTTACACCAACTTCGAGGTTGCTCGATGGTGCATGTAGTGGAGTACGAGGGGAGGATTTATTCTCAAGTTTTTATGAACTTGAACTTGACAATCGATGTTAATCGTGATTGCAGCGTGCACACCGAGATGTAAGAACCGTTGCTCGGCGACATCGCACAAGAAGCCGTGCATGTTCTTCTGCGAGAAGTGCTGTGCCAAATGCAAATGTGTTCCTCCGGGCGTCGTTGGCAACAAGCAAATGTGCCCTTGCTACAACAACTGGAAGACCCAAGAAGGACGACCCAAATGCCCTTAAATTAAATATATATATTTATTTCGAAAAATCTTGGCTTTATATAGTTTCCAAGATTATTATTATTATTATTATTATTATTATTATTATTAATCCTGTCACTAATTCCATATCTTTTGGTATGTGACAATTATGTTTATATATTATTTGTTTAATGCATTAGGACGACCCTAATGTTAACGTATGCCCTACTGTCCTAGCTTCTTGTAGGCTGTGGCTTTATTTCCTTTGTATTCAATTTTGTAAACTTCGATTTGAAAATGAAAGAATCCGGTAACGAAGTTGTCGAACCAATCACCAATTCACCATATATTGCGAGATCTATGGAGATTTTTATGTTCATTACAAGATCATCGAGATTTTTATATTTATTATATCATGTGATACTGAAATAACATCACGTGATATAATTAAATCATTCACTGTAAATGAGTGCAAAATATCATACCCTAAAAGAGTGAGAAATATCATCTCTATTGTACACTCGTATTTTTAACCCCAAGCACTGTTAAGAGCTCATGGATAGTATTTGGTCTTAAAATATGGCTTGTAAGGGAAGGGTTGGATGCTTATCAAATGCTTAATCTTTGTCAATAATGATGAAGACATTGAAATTTCGACATGAGGTGTTATTGACACTTTAAAAATGTCATCCATTTCTTCATTTTTTTTTTTTTACGTATTTAAGGTATAAAATAATATTTTTTAAATGTTAATAGCATCTTCTACGTACCAGAATAAGATAAACCAAATAACTGAAAAATAAATGGCACCCAACATGCTGACACTTCTATGTTTTTTTTGGGCATAGAGCCAAATGCCAAAAATAAATGGTTTTTACTTTTATCCGCAAGGGATTAGGTTTTCTGTCATTTAGCAAATAGTTTATGCAGTGGTGGTAAGCCCAATCCATACATCTATCACAATTCAAGAAAACTCCAAATAAAAGAAAAATAAATATAAAAAATAAAAATAAAAAACTTGTGGACGCAAGCAAGTCCAAGTTCTAAGCACTATTCTAAAAAATTTCGTTTTAACTGACACACCCGACTAAAATCAAGGCGTGATGCCCGTCACATGATGTTTACCTTCCGCACCATACACTCACCTTGGATCCAAGTTAGGTGCATAGTCCTGTCGTACAGACCACTATAGGTGGTTCCGACTCGTAGGTGACCCACGATCATTCGCATAGTCTTCACGTAATCGTAGCACTTGAGCGTATTTATTTACACCCAATCCTGTCGTACAGACCACTTTAGGTGGTTTCGACTCATGTGCAGGCATACTTGTTGAGCTATTGGTTGAGCCGTACAGGTCACATTAGGTGACTCCGGCTGGATGGATGAGCTATAGACTCAGCCATACAGGTCATATTAGGTGACTCCGGCTAATATGTTACTTGTCATTGACTTACTTCACCTAGTTTACCTAATTTGTTATACTGAGATTTTTGGCATGGTATACCTATGGATTTTGCTATTCTGAGCATGGTTGTGATATAGTTATGTATTCTAATTTCTGGGAAATTATACAGGTTTTACGGCAAAAGGTTACTACCTTTGATAATTGAAATGGTTTTGAAAAGTTTTGTTTTTACCCACTCACATTTTCTATTTTGCGCCCCTCCAGGTTTTAGGTAAGAGTGCTTGTTGGTGGCTTACGAGGAATTGACGGCGGTTCTGACAGATTATCACTTATGTAGGATCACCTCTGGTATTGTATAATTAGTACTTGTCCTGCTGGACTGCACTTAGGCTACCTATGCTCTGATTATGGTGTATCACACTTAAATATCGGGATTTGCACTTATATTTGCTTAGTGTAAATTAGTTAGCTTGGTTGTTAGTTACTCATATTTCTTTTTATCAATATCATTTCCGCATTGCGCACATGGCTATGTCACACTCATGAGACAGCTAGCATGCCTTGATTTTGGTCGAGGTGTGTCAGTTATCGCCCAGGGGAATGGATCCTGTAAGCCTTATATGTATATTCACATCTTTACCTAGCACGAGGCCTTTTGGGAGCTCACTGGCTTCGAGTTCCATCGGAACTCTGAAGTTAAGCGAGTTCGGGTAAGAGCATTCCCATAATGGGTGACCCACTGGGAAGTTCTTTTGTGAGTTCCTAGAAACAAAATCGTGAGGGCATGGTAGGGGCCCAAAGCAGACAATATCGTGTTACGGTGGAATCGAGCCCGGGATATGGTAAGGGCCTAGGCCGAGATGTGATAATTTGGTATTAGAGCCAATCACTGGCCGGATGTGTGCCAACGACGACGTCGGGCCCCTAAGGGGGGTGGATTGTAACATCCCACATCGCCCAGAGGAGTGGATCCTGTAAGCCTTATATGTATATTCTCATCTTTACCTAGCACGAGGCCTTTTGGAAGCTCACTGGCTTCGGGTTCCATCGGAACTCCGAAGTTAAGTGAGTTCGGGCGAGAACATTCCTATGATGGATGACCCACTGGGAAGTTCTCGTGTGAGTTCCCAAAAACAAAACCGTGAAGGCGTGGTAGGGGCCTAAAGCGGACAATATCGTGCTACGGTGGAGTCGAGCGTGGGATGTGACAATTTACCTGAGCGTTCGCAGCGTCAAACAAAAATATGTGTAACTACTAAATGCATATTCTAAATATAAAACATTTGGCATGGCATTTTAAAACACAAGTCCATTTAAACACGTTTTTTGGGAAAATACCAAGCATATATATATATACACACACACTGAAAACCAAAAGTCCACTCATTGATATGTGAAAAGGTCGTAGCCCCTGAGTCTCGCTATCACTGGGCATGGTTGTGATATAGATATGTATTATAATTTCTGGGAAATTATAAAGGTTTTACGGTGAGGGGTTACTACCTTTGATAATTGAAATGGTTTTGAAAAACTTTGTTTTTGCCCACTCACATTTTCTGTTTTGCGCCCCTCCAGGTTTTAAGTAGGAGTGCTTGTTGGTGGCTTATGAGGAATTGACGATGGTTCTGACAGATTATCACTAATGTAAGATCACCTCTGGTATTGTATAATTAGTACTTGTCCTGCTGGACTGCACTTAGGCTACCTATGCTCTGATTATGGTGTATCACACTTAAATATAGAAACTTTGAAGTTAAGCGAGTTCGCATGAGAGCAATCCTAGGATGGGTGAGCTATTGGGAAGTTCTCGTATGAGTTCCCATAAACAAAACTGTGAGGGTGTGGTAGGGGCCCAAAGCGGACAATATCGTGCTACGGTGGAGTCGAGCCCGGGATGTGGTGGGGGCCCAAGCCGGGATGTGACATTAACACCGCTTAGGTGCTAGGTGGCTGATTACTGTCTCAGTTAATTTCTAGATGTTTGATATTTAAGAAATAATGCCTAGACTTGCTTAGGCACTTGCTTTTGACCGCCTAGATTTGTTTAGGCACTCGTCTAGGTCGCGAGTCTCATTTGCACATGAAATAGATAACTTTTATTTTGCATTTTATTTTTTTAATAAATTGTAAAAGGCTTGTTGAATACTTTGATGAACTCTCATTTTATGCTTGTTCCTAGATTTTCAATATGTTTTTATACTCTATAGTCTATCTGTTATTTTATTTTGAAATTTATGTATCCCACTATAGTTATGTGTTTTTTAAAATATAAATAAACATTTATTTATATGTTATATAATAAATTTAATTAAAATTGCAAAAACCACCTACCACCTAGGCTCTAAACCCCTGTCCACGGTGTGATTAGTACTAGCGTCTTTTAGAATTTTGATTTTAAGTATTTCAGTGAATGCCAAAAAGCATTAGATAATACTTTTGTATTTTCAGTTCAACCAAAAAAAAAAAATTTCTGACGTCAACAAGAACCAAGCATTTAATACACCGAAACACCATAAAAAATAATTTCTTCCAATACATGCATAAATGATAAATGCGTTACTCTCCATCCTTCCATACTTCTTGTTCTTGTAAGTCTGCGGTGTGGCAATTCCGGGGCCACAAGAACTTGTTGTGGTTGCAATTTCTCTTCTCAATTTCCATGACATTCTGCCTCCACTGTACACTGCCAATAAATTTGGCTGCTTTACTCTCTCTTTCCTCTCTCTCTCCTGTAAAGTCAGTGCTTCCTACCGCAGGTGAGTTGGCTTCCTTGCATTTCTTTCTTTATTCACTGACTTTGAGCTGCTTCCATATCATTATTCTGCAAATTCTTATGTGGGTTTTCTTTGATTTGAAATTTGGTTAGTGGGATTTCGTTGAATTTTCAAGATTTTGTCTTTCGATTTTTTGTTGAGTGTCTAATGCATGGTGAAGGTCTGCTTTGATTTAGCTGTTATGTGTTTGTTGTTGTTATGATCATGTTAAAATAATTGAGTAATTAAAGGAGTGGTCGAACGTTAATGGTAAAAAATTTGAACTGAAATGCTCAGATGAACAAGATTAGTAATGGGCAAATGGGATATTATATAAAATTTGTGCAGATGAATAACTCGAAAACTATCAAAACACATCGCTTCTACTTTCTAGTGTTGAACTCCATAATATGAGTGACAACGCCGGCATTCTGCATTATAATTGAACAACTTTATAGACCCTTTGTTGCCAAGAACTGAAGCTTACTCTGTACTTTATGAGCGAGCTGCAAGATCGTCAAGGGCGGTTAAATAGAAGAAGAGAAAATGTGGGCAGAAAGGGAATAAGTAACTAAAGTGTCCTTATGAGAATTGGAAGAAAGAAACGAGAATGTTCTTTATATCCGGACCGTGATTTTGGAATGAAACAGAAGCACTCTAAACTCATAGTTAAATAGGTTTGAACCCTAAAGATGTTGAATTCACTGATTTTGGAAGCCTAATAAGAAAGACTGGCACATGAGGGTAGAGTTTATTGAAAAAAGAGAGGTAGTGAGTACCTTATTTGTTGGCTATAAGGATTATGTTGGCAAAAGATTTCTGAACCCAGTATACATTTAGCCAGAAGTTATGAAATTCTTGTTGTGCAAAGTCTTTGCCCATGAATTAAAAGGATTCCCGTGGAAATATGGTATCCATTTGCGTGTTAGAAACTTAAGACTGCATATGTTGGGTACTTAGTATGTTATATGGAATATTGTGTATTTGATGCTTGTATAAAATTTTGTGTTTTGTGCGGTAGTATTTTCTCGTAAGTTTTTTTTTGTTAAATGAGAATATAACACTTTCTTGATTCATTTTTCTGTTGAAACTGAAGCTTTAAGCTTCTGTGAAGGAAACGCTGGCTAGTTTCACTTCAGTGGTGTGTTGATCCTACCATGGCACTTACTGCAAGCAAGGTTTCAAGCTGTCCTGCGGTGACTAATTCAAAGGCAATTCCTAACTCATACAGAATTTTAAATTCGTTTTCCAAGTCAGTGCAACGACATAACCTTCATTGTCCAAGTCAAGGGGTTGAACAGAGGCAGCTAAATTGTGCACGTCTCAGTTCAGAAAAAATGAGATTTTCTAACGATGGTTTGAAGCACATATTGGGTAAACCAGTTAGTTTTACTGTCTCTCAGAGATCTACTGTCGTATACCTGTCTGGAGGAAGTCAGAATACCAAAGCAAAAGAATGCATAGTAACTTATGGTGATTCGGCAAAGGAGACTTGGTAAGAACCTAGTAGAAATGCTGTTATCTTTCTGAGATTGTGAATTTACTTTGTTAAATTAGATACTGTTCTATGTGTATGTGCAGCAAATTAATTATATGAGGACAAAGCGAATAATAATTGATCTAAAAACATAATGCAAGTCTACAAATTTATTAGATAAATGTAGCTTTTCCTTAAATCAGATTGTTTATAGTGTTATCATTGTTTTGTTTTGGTTCTTTTATTGGGAAGTAACCTGTCAATTGGCTTATGATTTTCATTGTCAGCCTTTGCTGGTAAATTGGAACTTGTTGAACTCAAAAAAAATAAAAATAAAATTTGAAACTTGTTAATTTATTAAACAATTGTATACGGGTGAAAGGATTTTCACTTCCTCTTGCACTTTCCTTACATGAAACTTGTGGTTTGTATTTGAAGGAAAATAATGCCAATTGAACATAGGAATTGGGCAAAGTGCCATTTATATGTCTCCGTCTGAAAGAAAAAAAGAAAAGAGACCTTTGATCTCCCCATCTTCCTCTTGCCTCGGAGTAAGAAATACATTCATCTGAGTTGATTGAGATATGATTTTTTTCTTCTTCTAGCTTGTTTTCTTGTGTAGGTAAACAAGCTATAGGGTTGCTCCGCATCTAGCTTTTCTAATCAAACTTTTCCTTAGCGTAAGCACTAAGAAAGAAAACGATCTTAGACTACTAAAGGGATACATGAAGGTAGTTTACTTGCTTAGTTAGGTAAAGAATAAGCACTCAGAAGTACTACTAGAAAGGACTACCTCACTCATAGGGACAAGACCGGATGATATAATGCTTTATAAGTTATCCAATATTATACAAAATTAGGCTGCCACTCAGTACTACGGTCTGGTGGTATTTCTCTTCACTTGGAATTGAGAGGTCTTAGGTTCGAATAATTAGGTTGCCCATTGTGTGGTTTAGCTGAACTCTCCGTCCCCCTAATGTAAAAATATCGATGTACTCAAAAAAAAAAGAAAAAAAAAAATATATATATATACAAAAAAACCAGCTGGAGGATTTCTTAACAGGAAGAGGGCATCAGACGAACAAAGACAGTAGTGTGTGTGTGTATTATATAGGGGGAGGGATTCGCTCTCTAGGTACCTTTCACGGCCCTCAAACTAGGGGCAAGTGCATTTGTATTGCCTTCATGTAGATCCTCAATTGTGTCAAGGTGAGAAAAATTACATATTAGAACCTAAAGGACTGGAGGGTCCCGTGACACTTAACTTCTGTAGACAGTTACATAATTTATGTTTGTTCACTCATCAAGAAAAGGTAATTAATTAATTTGTTTGATTTCTTGTGTTCTCCATTTGTGCCTCATTTTATAATCTCTTAGTTTTTTTTTTTTTTTTTTTTTGGGTAAAAGTTAAATGTCTCAGTTTTTAACAGTGATTTACTTCATCTTCTTTCAGAATTTTCCGTATTTTTTTGAACTATCACTTTTAACTCTGGCCAAATTAGTTTGTTGTTCATGCTCTTTGATTATGGCATATTTTAGCATAAGTTTAAAAGAACTGCCAGTTGTTCTCTTTTTCAATATCTGTTAAAGAACTCCTGTTGTATACTAGTTCACAGATTGGGGATGACGAAGATGGGGGGCCTCCAGTCTTTTCTGAAAGAACTACTCACTCCAGTCAGGGTTTAGCTGAAGCTTGCAAATTTGTTTTCAATGACGCAAAGTTTGTAAATGAAAGGGCTCGCAATGACATTATCCTGCTTTCTCGGTAAGATTCCCTAATCTACTTTCGTTTTTTTTTTTCCTTTTAATTTTGAGATGAGATTACAGTAATTAATCCACCTTATCTTGGTCTCTTCAAGAACAAGTCTTGCAATGTTAAATTACAATTAAGGTTGACAATATTCAAATTACAGAGGACCTGTATTAAAATTTGCAACACCATATTTTGGCCTTTTTCTGTAAATTATGCGTTATAAAGTCAGCTGGAGCATGGTTTGCAAAAGGAAAAAAATGTACAATTGTACTGGCTACTTGCACTTGATAGTTCATGCATAATTTTTAGATGGCCTGAAATGTTCATGCATAGAGCTCATTGCTCATTATTTTCCAATCTTGTCAGTGGTATAATGAGGTTGGATGCCCGTGTGCGTCAAGACGTTGCTATTCTTGGGTCAGGGTTTCTTAAGCTGGATGGTAAAACTCTTATCACCTTTTCAGTGAACAGATTTTCTTGTGCAGCTTTATAAATTCTTTTTATTTTGAATGCACACTTACATGAATTTATTCAAATTCGAATAACAGATAATGTGGAATGAATATGGTGTTTGGTTTCAAGAATGAAATTGGAATTAAGGAAGGAATCAAACTTTGTTGTTTATTTGGAACTTGTAATCTAGGCTCTGCATCAGGTGATTCATCAAGAATTACATATGCTTGGTTAATAGATTTTTATCAAGAATTGTCTAAATACATGATTGGTTAAAGGCTTATGTATGTTAGCTATAGCCATAACGAAATCCTATTATCAAATTTTCGCTCAGAATTATCAATAATTATAAAAATTCAAACCAATATTCTAGTAACTTAGGCATTTGTACTTTGCTAAAAAGTAATATCATCTAAGCTAAAGGTCTTGTAAAACATTGGTTGGAACCAATCGCGAAGTTATATTTCCCCTGAAAAATGTGATAGCTACCTGGCTGAAGGACTTTGAGTGGAGCTGTACCGTTTAGGACTCCTCTAGTACGGTTAATGAGGAATGCAATAGTTAGAATGACCATATGCCACACTCACAAGAAACAATGAACAAAAGCCGTATAGTCTCCACATTTTGCACTCAGCCGCACACCATTCTGCTTGGTGGTATAGGGGTAGGGCAGTTTCTGAAACCTACCCTTTAGGAAAAGCTATGACTAAAGTTATTGAACTGTGCAACCGGAGAGAAATAAGGACGACTAACAACAGATAAAAGGAAAAAGACGGAGAACATGCCGAGTTCAGATGTCTGATTGGATAGAAGGTATTCAATTGTGTAGGAGAGGAGTTATTCAAT
This sequence comes from Pyrus communis, assembly GCF_041283825.1. Classification (NCBI taxonomy): domain Eukaryota; kingdom Viridiplantae; phylum Streptophyta; class Magnoliopsida; order Rosales; family Rosaceae; genus Pyrus; species Pyrus communis. Next base: position 25,625,375 of record NC_142573.1, on the reverse strand, counting down.
TGTGTAAACCCAGATGGAGGAGGTGTAAGTTCCCTAGGTCTGATTCTTGTGAAATGCACACATTTGTTAGCCATAGCAAGTTTCCATCTGGATAAAGATAAGCCTGGAAGACAAGGTGAAATCAATTGATTGCAAACAAGAAGAAATTGGCATTGGGATGTTGAGGACATTTGTACACGGTACCTAAAATACTCAAAAAGGATTTGGTAAACGCTTGTGTATAGCATAATGCAGTAACAGTAAGTCATCATTATTAGATTGGAAGACAACAGAGGTCAATCTTTTGATTGGAGATAAACCTGCAAAGGGGGTGGGGTGTTGTAGATGAAGTTAGATGAGGAAGTTAGTGGAACTGGCTTGTTGAGAGTGAATCCCACATTGATGAGAGGAGGGACCTTTCATGTGCTTATAAGTAAGTTTGGCTACTACCCCATATTGCCAATAGGTTTTATGGTGGAACCCCATCTTCTTCATGGTATCAGAGTAGGTTGTCTCATGTGTGAAGCCCAACGGCCACATGTGCTCCACGTAAGTTGGGCTACTCCCCATATTGCCAAATGGTTTTATGGTGGAACTCAATTTCTTCACTGGCAGAGTAGGAGAAGATAAAATGGAAGAATGCTGATTCCACGATTTCAGGCATTCCTTCAAATGTTCATTCTGGTGAATGAACACTTAACCAAGGAATGGAATGGATTCCATTCCACTTGTCATTTCACTCTAGCCAAACATCAGTTAGTTTACTTTACAGAATTGTGAATCAGTTAGTTTACTTTTGCAGAATTGTGTATGAATATTTTTCTCCTTTTAGATCTGGCTTCTTATTTGTTATTTTTTTTATTTAATGGGAGAATGGATTATTTGGTTCTCTTTTTTTTGGTTGCCTAAACATGCAGTCATCTTTGTCATGAAACTTGTGATGATGTTATCCTGACCTTCTGCTCTGTAGCCCGGGCAAGAGAGGATACTGAGAAAATTGACCGTAATGTGAAGAAGAAAGCCAAGCTCCTCCATCATATTGCTATGGTATGTGTATTATTTATTGGGGCTTTTAGCAGTAAGTCACAAAGCAACACTTTTGTAATAATCGCGTACTTTTGTTTTATTTATTTTTATTAACCCCTCAATTTTTTATTTTTTTATTTTTTTTGAATTATTTCATCCCAGTTTTTCTGGGAAAAATATTTACTAAGTGTCATATAGGGCCTAAATATAAGTACTATTTTTTTTTTCTGGGCAGCTTTTTACTATAACTTTGAATTTTAGGTTTTTTTTACTAATTTGATAACCAACAATCCTCTGCAGATCTTAAAAGACAAAGCTGAGTCTAGACTGAAAACCGCTGCTGATAAGCATTGGAGTGACGGAGCCTTAGAGGTACTCTTTTCACAGAAACAAATTCTTTTTGTTCTATCTGTTGGTTAACATGATGCAGTATCTCAAAACATAGAAATTTTGAAGGAAACTTTGAAGAAATTGAAATCATTCAATATGCATCAATTAAACTTACGAGCTTCATACAATATGTATTTATGATGAATATGCAACGTATAAGGTGAAAACAGTGTGCCCTGCCGGTATTTGTGACTCTAAACTAGATTACTATAGGCTAACAGTGTGTGAAGTTAAATTACGAGCTGTGATAGTGTAAAATAGAAATAAGCAAGCCACAGAACTATTCAAGAAATTAAAAAAGATGTCAAAGTTGTAAGAAATGCATGTAAATAAGGGCTTGATTGATGCACAAGAGTACAAACAAGAGAGCGTACATGAATTTTCTCTTGCGGGTTTCTTTATTATCAACCAACATAGGTATAAATGTAAGGAAAGAAATGATACAAACATAGTTCAAGTCTATTGATGTATTAAAAAATTAATTAATTCAAAACCGCATCCAATGCTTAGAAAACCGTTACTAGTAGTCTAGTATAATTAAAAAAACAATTCAAGTTTTCTAAAGTTCAGTTCCGCATTATATACATGTATATAAATATATTGTGTAAAAATGCGGTGTTACGTGATAGAAAACAATTTTAGTTTTCTGGAAAATACAATGATGATAATGATGCACCAAAATATGCATCTTGATGCTGTGTTGATTCTCTTAGGCTGATTTGCGCCGTGCTGACCTCCGTGCCAAACAACGTGCAATGGAAGATGCCCTAATGGCTTTGGAGGTAAATTTATTTTCGTTTGCAATACTAACAAAGATACTTGTGGGAGATCATGTCTAGTTATGTTACTCCATGTTCTCTGAACTTTTTAGATATTATGTGCAGTTTGTCAAAAATATTCATGATAGGATGGTGAACAAAATGTACAATTTGTAAGTTTGTTTTGTGATTGTTAAGTTCCTTTGTCGTTTGCTCCCTTCTATCAGTTCTGTATTTACCTTTGGATTATAATATCTCCTGTCGACATCCAGTCCTCTGCAAAGCGAAAATGGTGTTGTATCAGAAAATGACATACTGGGGCGTATAATGCTTGAAAAGAATGGGAAAAGTCTTGATTTCCCTCCTGGGGAAGTATCTACTGATCGCATTAATGCAATTCAGGTCCCTTTTTCCTGGAAATCTCCAGTTGACTTTGTTCCTACTTTCTTGAGATTCAGGATATTACAATCTAATAACTGGTTGTGTACAGGAAGCTTACTGGAGTATGGCGTCTGCCCTCTTTGAAGCTGATGGAATTGACTATACTGATCCTGAAGAGGTCCATATCTATATGTATTTATGTTCCAAGTCTGGTCTAGCAGTTAATGTTATTATGTTAGACTGCTTGTAGGGTCGCTTATTTAACTTATCTTTCTATCTGGAGCAGCTCGAGCTGTTAATTGCAACTCTAATTGATCTCGATGCAATGGATGGTAAAAGTAGTGTATCGTTATTGGCAGAGTGTTCAAGTTCTCCCGATGTCAATACCCGGTAAGTTATGCAAGCATTACTTATTTATCTTATAGTGCCCCTTGGACAATCTTACCCCCTTAGACTTGACAAATGCATACATTTTCCTCATAAGCTAAGAGTTCAGCCTTTATTGTTGTGAATCAAAGATTTAAGTGTACAAAGCCAATCATGCAATATGCTTTAATCTTCTGACCGACGTGCATTGACAAGGCTGTATCCGTATCCGTATCTCATGGAAACCTATGTTCTTGGAAATGCTTTTCCTTTCTTTTTGGAAACAATGCTGCGAATGGTGTCACTTATGTTTCTTTTAGGAATTTGTTGTCATTTTATAGCCAAAAAGAAGTCTGACGCTGACATTAATTTTCGAGTGATATATCAAATCCAGAGACAAGGAAGACTGTTTGAATTTTGATTCGCTAGTTTCTGTCGACTCCTACATGACTTGTATTGTATATCATCCACTATTACCTGTTAGTTTTCTGTTGTATAGGAAAGCAGTAGCCAATGCTTTGGCTGCAGCTCCATCTATGTGGATTCTTGGTAATGCAGGGATGGGAGCATTACAGGTTTGCTGGAAATTAAATAATTGTAATTTGTAATCGTCAGTCTTCGCCGTGATGATGCCAGAAACTCATGCCTTTCATTTTCCTTGCAGAGACTCGCAGAAGATAGCAATCCGGCAATTGCTGCCGCAGCCTCTAAAGCAATCTTTGAACTTAAGAAACAATGGGAGATTGAGGAAGGAGATAGCTGGAGGTTTACGATGAACCAAAATACCATTCAAGGAGAGGAAAGCCAAGAATCCGACGACAATGCAGATACAGATTGACGTACTTATACAACTGTAGTGTAGGTTTTCACATGGAGGTTTTAATTAGTTGTAGGATAAAAGACCCCCACTAATTACCATAAAGTGATCAAATTTCCGTAAATAAAATGCTGCATTCTTTTTCTTATCTTATTGAAATGTGTCAAATAATTCACAACGGCCAAGCAATGATGATATGGGGGACTCAAATTTGGGACGTTTCATTAACTACAAATCCTACCGTGATCTTAAAAGTACCTAATTTTGTACAGATTGAATAAATTAAACGAGAATTAACGGACTAACAGGCAGACAGGGCGTGTGAAAGGAGAAAAGGAGAGTGGTAATCATTTCCATTGGTTACCACAACAAAATAAAGGTTGAGGATCTATTGATTCTCTCATCGTGATCCACAAGTTGGTGAGTTTGCACATGAAATGTGATTTGTAAGGTCTCAAGCCAGCCGTTCAAAAGTATGGAGGACATTACTAATAAACCCTAGAGAAACGCTTCATTTTTCCTCTTACACACTCATGTTTATTCATGTACATCGATTTCCTTCATTTATTCAATTCAATAGTCCATTAATTCTTATTAATTTATTCAAATTCACAATCAGGAATAATCATAAATGTCAAAAGAGAAAATATGAGCGTGCGGAAATCACTCGCCTTAAACATTTCAAGGAAGCATTTGGTTAGGTTCTTTGATTTACCTTCCTTTATGTTTCTGAGACCCAACAACGAACTGTTCACTTTTGAAAAGTTAAAGAAAACATATAGAGGCCCATGAGCAAAAGCAGATATTATACAACCAACTTTATTTATACAAAGGCTCTCATTCACTCTTCAAAAAGCCCCCAATTTGATCTAATTCCTTCCCTTTTTTCCACTCACTTTTTCTTTTTCCTTGTTAGCTTTTCCACCATGCCTGCCACTGCTGAGTGTTGACAACCCATGTTTCATCATTCCCTGCCTCCCACTTTAATACCAAATATAAGAAGAATCCTAAGTAGCATTCATATGTATTTGATTAACAATGAACAAGTACAAATTAATTACATAATACTTGTTCTAAATTGCTCTTAGGGATAGTGATGATCACTTTAAACTTGAAAGCTAAAATTCCAGGTGTAGATTCTATGGGTGCGTTTATATCGTCTTTAACAGATGTTACAAACTACCATTTTTTCTAATGGTATTTCTTTTTTCAATGTTGAAGACGGATCCCCGCTCCAATCCCCCTTTGATAAAAAGAAAAATAACATATTTTTTACTGTAAACCAACTTCTCTTGCAACAGCCCAGTCTTCATTTTTCTATCTAAACTTGAAAAGCATTCCTCTCTCTCTCTCTTTACATCCATGGCAACCAACAAGTTTGCAAGCATGTTGCACAGGAACACTCCCATGTTGATTGTAATTCTAGTCTATGCTGTTCTTGAATGGATTTTGATAATACTCCTCCTCCTCGACTCTTTGCTCAGTTACTTGATCAACAAATATGCCAACTACTTCGGCCTGAAACCACCTTGTCCGTTGTGTACTCCTAGAATCGAACGCGTCCTGGAACAAGGCAAGAGCTCAAACAACTCTTACACAGATGTTGTATGTGAGAGCCATGCCACTCAGATATCCAACATGTTTCGCCGTCCTTGTTCCGAACCTTCTTGCGGTTCTTTGGAGTATGTGCGGAAACGGAATTCAGCTGTAGAAGCTGTGGATGATGGAAGCAATGGAGGTAAGTATCAAAGCGCAAACAAACCTGAAAGCCTGTCAACTCACAGTTACAATGGCTATGAGTTGGAGACAACGAATGAAGAACATGAGGACGATAGAGTGGCAGACGAGCAACAACTTACATCAGATGTTTGCAGTTCTAGCTTCAGAGGCATTGCAGTGGAAGATTGTCAAAGGTCTAGATCAGTATTGCTATGTCAGGAAAATGATGCAGATGAAGATAACAAAGGAGGTTCCCTTGACATTGCGCGGTCAGATTCTAACAGCACGAAACTTGTCCATCAATCTTCCGATGCTAGTGCTACTAGCATTCAGTGTTGCTTTGAAGAAGATTACTCTCTTGAAATCATCCCCCTATCTTCCGAGAATGGTTTGATCTGTGCTCACAATCATCGGTTGATTCCCGTTGAGTTGATTGATTTTTCAACTACAGTAGACCAAGTAACCCGCAATGTAAAAGAGGAGGAGGTGAGAGAGCATGATCATAAAGAAGTAAATTTCGCCTCTGAGTCGAACATCGGATCTGAACCTCAACTCTCTGGAGAACCATCATTAGTACTTGTCACAAACGAGAGTGCAGTTAACACAAGTAATGGAGAAGTCGAAAGCTTAGATATGTCCAGGGGTTTTACTGATAACTCTTCTGACGTAGACGCGGAAGAGGTAAAACAAGATTTGGTTTGCAAGCCATGTGACGAAGTCGTCACTGCTCCAGGAGCTCAAACATTATTTGTTCGAATTGAAGAACCCGATAAGAAAGAACGAAATGATCCACCAGGTACAGAAGATTGTAATTATTAATTAAATTTTTTCACTAGAAGTTTATTTTGCATTCTGATTTCTTAATAAACTGCAGCATCTGAAGAAGAAAGTATTTTTGCAAACACAGAAGAGTATGACCGTGCAAGTGATCACCCTCGGGCTCAAGAAGGTTCTTCTTCTCCGTGCTTTGAAATTCCCAATGTACCTGATACATTCTCGGCTCAGAGTGATTACGGTAAATCTCAAGATCATATCTTACCTCCACCTAGATACAAAAATTCGTTTGACGAAGGACATTTAGTACTATAAGTAGTGTAATTGTTATATAAGAAAGAGCTGGATTTTACGGTAAATTTAATTTTGACAGGTACAAGGCATACTGAAGCAGCTACACCGCAAGAGGAAACAAGTATGCCTGAAAAGGCTCAAGAACGAGGGGAAGAGAAGATTCCTGACTCACCAACATCTGTAAACAGTCTTTGTTCCTTGCACAAGAAACCAGATGATAAAATAGAGTCGGCAGTAGAAGAGTATTTGGATGGAAGTGTGGTGAGCGAGACAGAAGAGAGGGATCCTTTTACAACCATTGGACGGCTCAAAGAAGCGCTGACAGCTGAGCGTAAATCTCTAAGTTCTTTATATGCAGAACTAGAGGAAGAGAGGAGTGCATCTGCAATTGCCGCCAACCAGACTATGGCTATGATAACAAGGCTTCAAGAAGAGAAGGCAGCAATGCAAATGGAGGCATTGCAATACCAGAGGATGATGGAAGAACAATCCGAGTACGACCAGGACGCCTTACAACTTCTGAATGATCTGATGAACAAGAAGGAGAAGGAAAAGCAAGAACTAGAGAGAGAATTGGAAATATATCAAAAGAAAGTCCAAGATTATGAGGAAAAAGAGAAGGCAAGGACCATGAGCAGAATTAAATATGGAAGTATAAGAAGTAGGAATTCTTCTGCTTCTTGCAGCCAGTCGTGGGATAGTGATGCGCTATCGATTGATCTTAATGTTGAAGTTAGGGACGAAGAAAGCGGCTTCGGTGGCCATCAAGAAAGCAATGACAAAAACAATACCACAGACGATGCAGGTCTGAGTTTGGAAGATTTGGCTCTGGATTGTGTTAAAAATATGAGTGTTCTTGATGAATCACTAGCAGGATTCGAGGAAGAGAGGCTGTCCATTCTGGATCAGCTCAAAGCCTTGGAGGAGAAGCTAATCACATTGGGTGCAAATGAGGAATTAGCCGAGGACTTTAAGCTAGTTGAGCATTCCCCAACGTACAGCCCCAAATACTCCGAAGAGAATCATGATGTTAGCAGTCCAGAAGAAAATGGGATAGATAGACATCATCCCGAGGAAAAGACATTGGATTCCATGGCAAAGAGGCTTCTTCCGCTTTTGGATGCAACTGACGATGAAACCGAAGAAGGGTTAACTCATGAAGAACACGCTGATCAATCAGAATCAATTGAAATGATGCGGAGCTCAATTACCAATTTCGAACTGAATGATGGAAAAATAGCCATTGAAGAGGAGGTGGATCATGTTTATGAGAGGCTACAAGCTCTTGAAGCAGACAGGGAGTTTCTCAAGCACTGCATGAGCTCCATACAGAAGGGAGACAAAGGGGTGGATCTTCTCCAAGAGATTTTGCAACATCTGCGGGATCTGAGGGTTGTTGAACTCCGCGTCAAGAACATGAATGATCCCGAGGGCGATGAAGTTGCAGTTGAATGATACAAGGGGAATCCAATTAAGAGGTAAAATTCAAACAAGTTTACAACTCGGCCTTATGATTTCGACACAACTATTACAATGCTGTAAACACAAACCACTCTTAACGCACAACAAAAAAGCATAGTGGCCACACCCACACACACATACATATATATGCAACGGATATGTGACAACATTTTTTACATAATGACATGTGTTTTTGTGAAGCCTACTTTGTAATTATTCCAATCCGAACCATCTATCTTTTAGGTTTTCTATAAAATATCATGTCTACCAAAAATCACGTAAATCTAAGCTGTATAACTGTTGGATTAAGGGTTTAGGGTTTCTTTGTAAAACCGTATTTGTCTATTTTTTTTTTATTACAAATGAATGTCTTAATGATTATGATTTGTCTAACTTTTTGAAAGGATGTTCTATGCATGATGTTCTAAAATATACATGGTTCGGATCGTTAAACCACATTACAAAGTAGGCTCCAGAAAAACGTGTGTTAAAAGTTGTGTAAAAAAAGTGTTGTCACGGATCTGTCATATATATACACACACACACACACACACAAATGAAAGAAAAAGAGTTTAATACTCTAATCTACACCATTAATCTCCATTTTGTTGGAACTATTGAGGTCCAACAAGATCGATCTAGAAAACTTTTGATGAATCTTAAATGTCCAATTTGTCTTATTTCAGATGGTACAAAGATGTTTTTATGCTTCTTCCGCTTCTAGATTACCATCTGTCTTTGCAAAAAAAGGTACGCAATAGCTAAGGAACAAATTTGGTGGTATAATACCCTTTGATATGTATATTTATGGTGAATTAACTAGTGAGATCTGTACTGAAGGATTAACACTCTGTAATTACATGAAGCTTAAAAATCAACTTGAAAAACAAAGGGTCTAAGAAAAGAAAGAAGTAGGTGATTTTTGTGAACAGTTTGATTTCAGGCCCACTACAAAATTATCTGCAAGAAAGCCTCATAAAAAGCATAAAAAGCCTCATACAAAATTATCCACCATTTTCTGATGATATTTCAAGGAAAAACGAAATTGAAACAGAGTTTTAAGAGATGATGGGAGACTTTACTGAAATTGATGACATTAATATCGTAAATTCTCAAGAGAACCTCAAACTCAGTATGTCAATTCCATACAACAGAAAATTACAAATAAAGAAAATTTTATTTGTTCTTTGAAAGAGTAAATTCATTTTAAAAAAATTGAAGGACAACTTCTTACTGAAACAATTAAAAAGAAAGTTAAGTTAATACAAAAGGATTTCGAAAGACATGTTTTTGCAGCTATTTCTAGTGCTTTTTTGGATCGTAAGAGACACATTGTTGAGTTACCCAATGAGTTTGATTTTGATGAAAAGAATATTCAAATAAAGGCTCGACCCATTTAGATGAATAACAGGTTAATAAAAAATATGTAAAAAAAGAAATAATCGAGCTTCTTGAAAATAAGTTGATTCGCAAGAGCTACTAGTCATAGAGTTGCTCAGGATTTTACGTGGAGAATGCGGCTCAACTGGAACGAGGAGCCCTCAGGTTAGTCCTAAATTTAAACCATTAGATAAAACTTTCAAATGGATAAGGTATCTCATTCCTAATAAGAAGATTTTGTTAGATCGACTCGGTCAAGCTGTAACATTTTCAAAAGTCAATATGAAATTTGGTTATTGGAAAATTCAAATTGCTGAAAAGGATAAATATAAGACTGCTTTTAATTTATTGTTTGGACATTACAAATAAAACATAATGCTCTTCAGATTGAAGAATGCCTCCTCCGAGTTTCAAAATATTATGAATGATATATTCAACTCTTAAACCACTTTTACCATTGATGACATTGATGATGTTCTAGTTTATTCCAACTCCTTAGAACAACATTTTAAACATTCAGTATTTTCTTGAAAATGGTTGAAACTGCAGGTTTAGTGGTCTCGGCTTGAAAGATGAAACTCTTTTAGAAAAAAAAGTTTGATTTTTTTTCATAATATCCAGAAAACGTTAATTCTACCCCTTGATTGCTATTGCTTTTGCTGATAAATTTGCAGATGAAATTCTGGATAAAAAACAACTATAAAGATTCTCAGGAAGTCTTAACCATGTTGGTGAATTTTATAAGGATCTTGCAAAAGACAACAAACATCTATATTAGAGGTTGAAGAAAACCTTGTCTCTTGGACAAATGAACATGGTTTTTACCTACATACCCTTTACTCAAAGATCTAATTAAGCTTGCCATTAGAAGAGAGTTTCACTACTTCTCTGTTCCTTAGTTGATATGTCGACAACACACTGCCTACGCCTAACAAACGCCTAACCTCGGCTAAATAGTTGTACATCTCACTGACGACTTCCCCCACTTTAATGAGAAGTTCTTGAAGAGTATTTTGATCTAAAATAAAAACTTAATTGAAACTAGACTAAAAAGTATATAAATAACAAGTTTGGCTTTGATACTAAAAATGACCCAGAGACGTCATAGTCATTTAATCTTGTTTAAATTTATAAATCGGAAGAGAATATGTGTATAAACATAATAAAATTATGAATAACAATTGAAGCAAATAAATATAAAGTAACGGGATACTAATGTTATTAAGCCTGATATCTTTTTTTTTTTTTGGTGATTTTCAAGAATGTACCCATGTTTTGATACAATAAATTTTTTGGTTAATTTTGATGAATGTACCATGGTTATATATATATAAACACACACAATAGTATATTTATATTTTAATATTTTTAATCCCACAAATTATGGTTTTTTATTTAAAATCTCATTTATATAAACAACTATAATTTTTAATTTTTAATTTTAAAAATATAGTAACCTACATAGAAATAAATTATAACATTGATTTCAGGGACCATGATCAAAAATTAAAAACCAACAAAGTTTCAATCAAAGAATATTCATAATCAATGACCTCATCCAAAGTCTCCCTTAATAATATCTCCAAACACAAGTGGTTGTTACAAAAGGGCAAAAGCACCCTCACACTTAAATTGATTTGCACTCTTAAACTCTAGACTAGAGTTTTTATAATCTGAAGAAAAGCTTGTTTAGAACTGAGCAACTAGGCTCCTTTTATAGCAAAACTAAAAAACAAGACGACAAAGTAGGAAACTACTAGGTGTTGGTAAAGTAGAGAGTCGCCATAAAGCAGACTTGCACAGTGGGCGGTATCTTCACTTTATGCAATGGATCTGACTCAGCTTCACATGGATAAACAACAAAAGAAAAGACTCTTAAGTAAATCATCAACCCAACACACATGGCTACAGGAAAATTAGTCAATTATTCAAAAGCTGAATAATTCTTTACTTGTCTTGATATCAGACAACATTTCATGCTTTTAACAAATATTCTTATTTCTTTTCTTTTCATTAGAAAAGCATTACGTGCTTTTTTGCTTTATAGAATGGACTGGAGAATTCCAAAACAGTCATCACCATTATCATTTGCCAAGTCTTCATCCATTTTTTCTTGAGAAGACATGTACGTTGATGTCATTTCTTCGTCCATGTCATCGAAGTCAAGAAGTTTTAAGACCTTCCTTTTTAGGTCTGCTTTTGAAGAGGATGAGCTAGATTACTCAACTAAAGACTGAAGTTTTTCAGCCTTTTAAGAGAGAATTGGAAGCTAGGAGAGAAGATCAATCTTCACAAGTTCTTTCATTCGTGATTCTTCTGACCTATCTAAGTTAAACTTGTCCCACAAGTGCACATAAATCTGTCTTTCTAGTTGAGGAATATAATTCCAAGTGTCCTTATCATCTTCATCAAAATCATAGAAACCATTTCAGGATCCAAAGGAGTTCATAGATCATCATGAACCATAAAAATATTTTCCTTGTTTTAAGATAATCAGAATTGACTTGCCCTGAACTTTTTAAAAATGATTCATGGACTAATTGAGGAAGATATTCTACATTGGTCCCAAAATAAGAAAACCAGGTTCTGAACCAGTTGGCAACTCTTTCAGAGTACAAAGGCAAAATTGAATAAACCATGTGTGGTAGTATTAGATACTTTGAAAACCTAAGACCATTTCCCATGCCTTTTGATAATCCCAAAAATTATACCCCCCTAAGGGCTAATTTAGGACTGAAGAGAAAAAGCATAGAGTCGGCTCTATTTCCTTATTCTTCTCGAAACTTGATGTAAAACGAATCAACTGTTCTTTGCCCTCTTGAGTTCTTTGCTTCACGACTCCACTTTACCCATCATCAGAAGCATCTGTTTCAATAACCTTATAGGCTTCTGGGTTGGCTAAAGCTAGACATGGTATGCAAGAATACTGATTGAAATAAAATCAGTAGACGTATTGCATTGATATAGAAGTGAAACTAATAATTTGATAGCTCTTTTCAAAATCCTAATCCTGAAGTGATCACTCTTGAAGATTAGGTAATAGCCCCAACTTTATGTGTCTTCTCTCTAGGCCTGAAATTAGGCATCAAGGAATAACTTTTGGGAGTATCAAAATGCATCGGACATTTTCTTATATTTTCAAGATGTATGATACTCCCAGACGTGATTTATTCATTTTCGCCTTCATACTTTAAATGAGCTGCCAAATTGGTTCAAGACCTAGTTTCTTATCTGGGAACCGAATGCATAATATCTTCCTCAACGAATCCATGAATCACTTTTAGAAAAGATCAGGCAAGCCAATTCTGGTTATCCAAGGAAACTATTGTATAGTTCATGATGATTTATGAACTCCCTTAAATCTTGAAATAGTCCTATGATATTGATGAAAATGATGAGGACTCTTTGTCACATCCCAAACCGGCTTCGCCGTAGCACGATATTGTCCGCTTTGGGCCATGCCCTTACAATTTTGTTTATGGGAACTCACGTGAGAACTTCCCAGTGGGTCATCCATCTTAGGAATGCTTTCACCCGAACTCGCTTAACTTCGGAGTTCCGATGAACTCTGAAGCTAGTGAGCTCCCTAAAGGCCTCGTGCTATATGGAGGTGGACATGTACATATAAGGCACATCACCCCATCTCCGTTGGTCGATGTGGGATGTTACAATTCTTGGTCGATGTGGGATGTTACAATTCATCCCCCTTAGGAGCCCAACGTCCTTATCAACACACTCGCACCACACGGCAGAGTGGCTCTGATACCATTCTGTCACATCCCAGATCGGCTTCTCTGTAGCACGATATTGTCCGCTTTGGACCACGCCCTCACAATTTTGTTTCTGGGAACTCACGCTAGAACTTACCATTGGGTCACCCATCTTAGGAATGCTCTCGCCCGAACTCGCTTAACTTCGGAGTTCCGATGAACTTAGAAGCCAGTGAGCTCCCAAAAGGCCTCGTGTTATATGGAGGTGGGTATGTACATATAAGGCACATCACCCCTCTCCCGTTGGTCGATATGGGATGTTACACGCTTGGAGTTATATTCCTAAACTAGAAAAACGGATTTATGTGCATTGATGAGACAAGTTTAACTTAGATACTTGAAGCCCCATTCTTTTCAAGCTAGAAGAATTAAAATAAAAAAACTCGTGAAGATGGATATTCTCTCTTGGCTTCCAATTCTCTCTTAAATTAGGGCTGAAAAAATGAAGTCTTTAATTGAGGAATCTAGCTCATACTCTTCAAAAGCAGACCGAAAAAAGAAAGCCTTACAACTTCTTGACCTCAATGACATGGGTGAAGAAATGAAATCAACATCCCCGTCTTCTCTGCAACAAATAGATGAAGACTTTGCAGATGATAATGAAGATGACTGTTATGGGATTCTCCTGTCGATTCCACAAGGCAAAAAAGTATGAAATGTTTTTCTAATGAAAGATAGAAGATAAGAATATTTGTTAAAAGCATGAAATGTTGTCTGATATTAAGATAAGTAAAGAATTATTCTACTTTTGAATAATTGGCTACTTTTCCTATAGCCATGTGTGTTGCTTTGTTGCTTTATTTAAGAGTCTTTCCTTTTGATGTCTATCCATGTGAAGCTGAGTCAGATCTACTGCATAAAGTAAATATGTTGTCTAATGTGTAAGGTTACCTAATGGTGACCTTCTACTTTAGCAACACCTGAACTTTCCTACCGTGTAAGGCTATAATATGAGCCTAGTTGCTCATTTGTAAACAAACTTTTCCTCAGATTATAAAAACTATAATCTAAAGTGTGAGAGTGCAAATCTGTTTAACTGTGAGGGTGCTTCTATCATTTTGTAACAACCATATGTGTTTATTAATGTAAGTTTGCTTTGTTAGTAGCATAGCCAAAATTTGTTATATAAAGATTTCTTAGTCTAGCTTTAGTTAAAATTTCCTATTAGATCAAGATCCTCTACAAGAACTTCTCACTAAGGTGATAGGAAGTCGTCAATGAGCTGTAACGCCATTTAACTGAGGTATGAGTTAATTAGGCTAGGCAGTGGTGCTATCAATACATCACCTAGGAAATAGAGAAGTAGAGAAACTCTCTTCTAATGACAAGTTTAGTTAGATCTTTGAGTAAAAGGCACGTAGGTAGCAATATTAGTTCTCATAACAATGGTAGCTCAAGAACTATGAGGGTCAATAATATTGAAAAAGTAACAATATATAATATTGAAAAACTGTCACGAATGCCAGTGCAGATTTTCAATTGCTTTCCCAAAATCAACTGGATCAACATCAACATATGCGAAAAGGTCATAACTATTTGCATATTGGTCTAATTCAAGTAGCAGTAAAACCGTTAACAAGAACAGGATTATATACTTCTATCCTACTCTATGTAAGAGATATATGACACAACAACTATGTCAATTCCATGTTAGGAATGATAGAGTAATCCCTTAGTGAAGGACCAATCTATTTTAATTGTTTCCTAAATTTTTCTGTGCCGTTATCCGACCCCATAGTCGTAAAGACTCACTTGTCAATACGCAAGGGAATGATATGAAAGCAGGATCACAAAATTTAGTTGTGACTTATAGGATTTCATAAAAGGAGATGAAGTCCATTGTGCGCAAAGCAAAAATTATGGATTGTATGGGAAAAATCACTTTGTTCCAAGTTAATATAGGAAAAGCCCATACAATGATACTTAAAATGATTAGGTGGAATGATGTTACTCTACCTGAAAGATGGAGACTGCAAGATGGAGCTCCACCTCAACTGATTCAAAATAGATAACTCAGTCGTATAAATCAATACGAAGATGGAGATGTAGAAATACAATTCTCCACTAATAGGTTGGCTACATTAAGCGTTGGTCATTGATTAAGAGTTGAATCTTTAAATGCACCAAGACTCCTTCTTTTTCGAACAAATTTGTTCAAATGGTCAACATCAAGATCAAACTTTTAGTGAACCTAATAAAGAATTTATAGAGTTAGACTATCTTAATGAAGAAAATGCTTCAAAAAGATAATAGTGAGGGAAAAAAAAAATTCAAAAAAAGGCAAGCTTTCTTAAAGAAAGCCCATTTTCAGTTCATGAGAGGAAAAGAGTTTGATGCAAGGTTTTTTACTTGGCATAAATGGTGTGCCAAAAAATAGAAGCTCCTTGAATATGCTGAATGTATAAGTGTCATTGAAGATCCATTGAAAACTTTATCACTAAGGAAGGAAAAGAAGAAAAGGCAATTTACTCGCCAGAAAAGGCCATTGAAGTAATAAAAAAGGAACCATTGCCTATCCGTTTGCGGAAGTACCTGAAACAACTCAGTATAGTCAAACAACTACCACTTCCTTGTACAATGGAGTTTCAGTTGTTATACAACAAAATAATTATACAAACATATTCCTTCAGTCTTTAGGCAAACAGACATCCAGAATTTGAAAATTTGTTTCAACCAAATGGCCTCTACTTGATTCAAAAAATTGAGAGCCTAGGACATCGAGTTGGAAAGAGACAGCATCTAGTTCTTATAATAGTAAGAATATAGATAGCAAGCCCAATCAAGTCATGTTTAAACCGACATTGCTTCCTGACCTAAAAATTACAAGTTAGTAAAAACTTTGACTGAAGGCGATGAGTTCGTAGATGCCTTAGCCAAGAGGTCAAATTCTATCAAAATCTCTTTTAAAGATCCTAAAGTTGCAGTAATTAATCAGCTGACCTCAAAGATTTAGAGTAACAATTCACTAAAACAAGTCCTGAATTACGACTGCATAAAATAAAAATTGGAAAAAAGATTCAAAGAACAGCCCCAGCAAAAAATTATTAACCTAGACCTTCACCAGTCAATATGCAATTTGAGGAAAATGATATGTGTGAGATAGTCCTAACCAGTAGTAAAATTCATTTTACTCCGAATTAGGGTTTACGATAAACAAGCACATGCATGCATTTTGGCACATTACAGAAATTAAGATGATAAACAAAATCTGTTTGATGATTGCAGATTGCTCTATTGGTGCTGAGGAAGACCACAGAAACATATACATATGTGTGATCAAGAATTTGTTTAAACACTTGTTGTGGACAGAAATTACGGAATTAATCAATCAAGGGGAGCATCTCTTAAAGGAGAGGAGTGATTCCTTCTTGTGTTTGTTCCACTTGAACTAAGCATGGCATAAACATGCCCTAAATTTTGCAGTGACTCCTCGTTACTGCATAATGCAGATACATATACATCACCTAGCACTAGCACAGGTGAATGGTGAATGGTGAATGGTGAAAGGTGAATGATTAATGTGAAGAGGGGCATAATATTCTGAGATTGTTAATTTCTAGTATTTGCTTCTTTTGGATTGGGAAGGAGATGTAACTAGTTTTTTTCTGTTCTTTTTTATTTTTTAACTTCTTTTTCAATCCCCAAGAAAAAAAAGAAATTTATTTTGAAGTGAGAAATTCATTAACTGGAAAAACAAATATTTAAAAACCAAAAACCAAAATCAAAATCAGGATGGTTATTAGTTGCTGTTATTAAGAGGAAATCTTTGATTACTTAGGGGTTGTTTGGTATTTAAGTTGAAATTAATTTATAGTTTTAGAAGATGATGAATGTAGCTAAATTACTTAATACTCGTTGGTTTGAAAAGAAGATGCCAAACAAGCTCTTAGCTTCAGTTTGTTTTTGAGTTCATCTATTGCCACACCAAACTTATTTGTCGTTTTTTTATACAACAATATTGAGAACGGGCGATTGGGCCATACAATGAGTTTAGGAATTATTTCTTATCAAACTTGTCATTTATGTGATTCAGACTTAATACCTTAAATTTACAAGTTGTGATAAATACTACTAGAACGTAGTACTAGTAACAACTTAATTGTCCTATAAATGGCAATTCGTTTAACTAGATTTTATATGAAAAATGTTGAACACCCAAGTGGATTATGAAAAAAGTTGAAATTTCACCATAAAATCAAGGCAATATAAGGAGTATCTCGATTATTTATAAGCACATGCATGGTCCCTTTTTTCTCCCGATGTGGAATTCATACTTTCAACACGCCTCCTCACGTGTGAAGAATTTTCAAAACTAACATGTAAACAACACAAATTGGATGAGTGGAGCACATGTGACCATTGAGCTTCACACGTCGGACAACCTGCTTTGATACCATAAAGAAAGTTGAAGTTCCACTATAAAACTAACTGACAATATACAAAATAACCCAATGACTATGATTATTTGTTTATGATCAAAATCGGCAATTTACCCCTTTTTCCTTTCTTTTTTTATTCATGAAGCTTTACAAAGCCAAACCATACATTTCGTCAAATCATGTAAATAATTGAAGAAAGGAGCATTTTCGCATAGAACCATATTATGCACAAAATGTTGGAAAGGGCTTATGTTAGATCCTACATCGTCCAAGAGAGAGAATTCTATATGCCTTATATGTACATGCCCACCTCCATATAGCACGAGGTTTTTTGGGAGCTCACTGGCTTCGGATTCCATAGGAACTCTGAAGTTAAGCAAGATCGTGCGAGAGCAATCCCAGGATGGGTGACCCACTGGGAAGTTCTCGTGTGAGTTCCCAGAAACAAAATCGTGAGTGCATAGTCGGGGCCCAAAGCAAACAATATCATGCTACGATGGAGTCCGGGATGTGGTGAAGCCCGAGTCGGGATGTGACAATTTGGTATCAAAGCCAATCCCTGGCCGGAAGTGTGTCGACGAGGATGTCGGATCCTTAAGGGGGGTGGATTGTTAGATCCCACATCGTCCAGTGGAAATGATCCTCTATGCCTTATATATACTTGCCCACCTCCATATAACATGAGGCTTTTTAGGAGCTCACTGACTTCGGATTCCATAAGAACTTCGAAGTTAAGCGAGATCGCGCGAGAGCGATCTCAGGATGGGTGACCCACTGGGAAGTTCTCGTGTGAGTTCCTAAAAACAAAACCGTGAGGGCGTGATCAAGGCTCAAAACGGACAATATCGTGCTACGACGGAGTCAAGCTCGGGATGTGGTGGAGCTTGGGTCGGGATGTGACAGCTTAATTAAGCCGATATGTCAAGAGAAATGATTATTAAAAATATAAAAAATGTCATTAATTTACCATTTCATAATCACCATTTTTTAAATTTTATTATTTGAAATCATCACTTCAAATAATAAAATTTAAAAATAGCAATGCTTATTAGTAAGTCCTTGACAAGTCACAATTCTATTTACAATCCATGATAAATTCCCACAAACCCCATTAAAATCCATGTAGAATTCAATCAAAACTCGCTAAAATTCTATGAAATTGAAATAAATTCTTTTAAATTCTATGCATTCATAACTTAGCAATGCTTATTAGCTAATGACACTAATTATCGAATATCTATGCTCAAACATTATCGCTATTTGCAGTTGGACTACGGTTTGCAATGGGGGACTCCACCCTGGCAAGGAGTTCATGTGTTCGATGAGGTGTTCACGTTTTTATGCATTCTTTTTACCGTTTATGTAGTGCGTTTCGTAATAATATAACCGTTGCACATTTTTGGTATCAATTTTAGCAAGATTATAAATTTTTGCATCCGCTAATCACGTTTTGCACACACTTATATCTATCTTCGTTGATTAGTTATATTTTTTATTTAATTCAAATATTGGAAATATATAGAAGTGTGCAAGTCTGCAGGAGGAGGAAAATGTGCACGAAAATCACTCTCTTGTAATAGTGACACTCTCCCATCACCCATTGTATGTGGAACCTTCCAGTCAGAAGTTCCATAACCTACCACCTCAGCGAGCCGCGTGATCCCCCGCCTCTCATCCGTTCCATCCTCCACTCCATTACTCCCAGCCGTCGATTTAAGAACCAAAACAAAAAAAATTATATTTTATTGTTTACTTTATCCTTTGGCTTTAAATCTATCTAGCTCTCAAATCCTTGCAACTTCAAGTCTTCAAATCCAACAGCTTTTACCATCAGAAATTTCACGGGTTTTCTCGTTATTTCTGTAGCAGTAGAAGCTGTAGCAGCAGCTGAGGTTTTTGTGGGGTTCACTGAGAGCGCTTCAATTCAAACATCTTGCTTTTATTTTCTCTGCTGATTTTGAATGGCCACTGAAGAGGTTAATAAGCCTCCATCACTCCCTCCTTACCCTCAGGTACTTCCTTCCACCAAATCTCCAACTAAAATAATTCTCTTAATGTTTTTGTAAATTTTTATGGTCTTGGATATTGCTATTTTTTTCATTTTTTGATATTTTACATGTTGTGAAAAGGGAAAATTTAGATGGGTTCCTGAACAATGGCAAAAATAAAAATATTTTTAAAAAAAAGATAATTAGAGCGCTTGGTTCCATTTATTTTTCAAATTAAGGTTTGTTTGCAACCATGTTTTAAAATAACTAAAAATATTTTTGATAAAAGTGTTTTTTTCAAAAATATATTCGTCGAGAGTGTTGTCAGTCATTTTAAAAATATCTTCAAATGAAATCTTAATCATCAGAAATGAGCTTTCACTAATCTGAATATCTCTACCTGTTACAGCTTACATTTATGGTTTATTTATATTTTTGAGAAAAAAAATGAGACTACAGTTGTTTGATTCTCCAAATTTAAGATCTTTTTTACTGATTTGAGTTCTGCTATTCGGTTTAGTAATTTGAAATACCAGAACCCAAATCAGAAGAAGAAAACCAAAAACAAAAAAAAAAAAAAAAAAAAAAAAAAAGGAAAGAGAGAGAAATTTTACAGAACCCAAATTAGTAAAATATTTATGTGTGTGTGTGTTCATATAACTAGAACTTTTGTTTGCCTTTGAACTGCATTATGCTGCCAAAAAGCTTTCTATATTTAGGACCTTAAGTTCATCCAACGAGAACTTTCTCACTAGAAAGAAAGGATTATTTTTAATTTTTTTTTGGTAAATGGTTGAGTTGTGGTATTTTCAGATGATTCTGAACGCCATTGAAGCCTTGAATGACAAGAATGGCTCGAACAAATCCACAATCTCGAAATACATTGAATCAACATACGGGGACGTGCCGGCCGGGCACAATAAGCTTCTCTCTCACCACCTCAACGAGATGAAAGATAATGGGGAGCTGGTGTTCTGGAAGAACAACTACACAAAGCCGGATCCCAATGCACCTCCGAGAAGGGGGCGTGGCAGGCCGCCAAAACCCAAGGATTCACTGTCCCCAGACACCACCTTGACCTCAGCAAAGGGTAGGGGCCGTCCGCCTAAGGACCTGGAAGCACCTCCAAAGCCTCCCAAGGTTAAGGTGTCTTCAGGGAATGGGAAGCCGAGAGGGCGGCCAAGGAAGATGGCGAAGCCTACCGGAGGTTTGAGTGGCTCGTCAACAGTGGAAGAGACAATGCCGGGGAGGCCAAGGGGTAGGCCTCCGAAGGTGAAGGATGCATTGAGTGCTGGAGATAGTGTTGGGCAATAGGGTTTTTATTAGTGTAGTATTAGTAAGATTAGTGTGTCTAGCTCCCCTTCTCATTTAATCGAATGTTATGAACTTCGGGATCGGAGAAGCAATCGGAACAGGCTCCGCGTTTATTTCGTTGGCAAAAACGATCGGATCCTATGTTTTGTGTTGTTAGTTTAGCTGCGGCTGTGTCTTTTGTCTCAACTGTTTAGCTTGTAAATTGAATTGCAGTTGTTTGGTTTCTTAGGTTTGAGAGGAGATGAGACTGCTGCTAATCATGATTGGAATCTCATTTCATTGTTGTGATCTTATAAGTTATAAATGTTGTGTCGAAATTCTTTTTGTTTTTTTGGGTGTGGACTATGTGGAATGTTTGCTTAAATGTGCTTTCTAAAGGCTAATTTGGGTTATTCAAGCTTTATTTGAAAGTGGGTTTGCAGTTTGATGTTTATATCAAGGAGGGGAATCAAACATTGAACTTCGTAAGTGAATGTTTTTAACCACTTGAAGTACAAAATTTTTTGGGTTCAATATAGTTCACTTCCGCTCAAGTGATGATATTCCACTTTACTAAAGTAAGAGCATCTACAACAGTTTGTGCTAATTTTTGCTAATGTAGCAAGTGAACACTGTCGCAAACTACTTTAGCTAGTCTCTTTAACTTTTTATCTTTAAAAGCACTCTCTATTATAATAAACTTTAAATATTTTATTATCAATCATTTCAGAAAGAAAAAACTTAACCCACTCATTTTCTAAAACTTAATTCCGAAACTGAATCCCCTCTAGACCCAAAGAAAATGAACCCACTCATCAAATGATCCGGGCTAATGAAATTTGATCAAAAGGCTACAAATATGGAGCCCTCTAAAAGTTATAATATCAAATTTCAATAGCTCGGATCATTTGATCATTGGGCTCAATTTCTTAGGGCTCGGAGGGGATCCGGTTCCCTTAATTCCATCTCTTCCTTTTCTTCTTGATTTATAGGTCCACCATTGAGTTTTATTAATATTTAACATTTAGAATATAAATAGTGACTCCATAAATATAAAGGGCAATTGTTCACTTTACTATTTTTTTTTTTTTAGTCAAACTAAATTACTTCCATTAAATAAGAAGACAAGTACAAATAAAATAGAACTAAAAAGGCAGTCCACAACCTAAATACAAGCCCAACAACAAAAAAGAAAATATAGTAGAAAGGCCCAAAAGTGGCCAGATGAACAAAAAAATAAAAAAACAAAAAAAAAACCTAAGACTAGAATGGAAACTAGTAGCCACCAAATGCGCCTCCATCGCAAAGCCGCCACCACCACCAAGAGAACAAACTAATGGAACAACTGGATAGACGAAAAATGGAGGTGAGCAGTGAGTGCTCCCATAATCTTACCAAATAGTGCAAAAAAACACTTCTACAGACACCCAAGTTTAAAAAAATACCTTTTGAGTGGAAGGATGGGGGAAAGAAGGGGGAAGAGGGAAGATGCAAAGGGTGAAGATGGAAGGAAAAGAAGGAAGGATGGCTAGAAAAAGGTGGGAAGGATAAGGGAAGGATGGGGGAAAGAAGAGGGAAGATGCAAAGGGTGGAGATGGAAGGAAAAGAAGGAAGGAGGGCTAGAAAAAGGTGGGAATGATAAGGGAAGGATGGGGAAAGATGGGGGAAGAGGGAAGATGCAAAGGGTGGAGAAGGAAGGAAAAGAGGGAAGGATGACTAGAAAAAGGTGGGAGTCGAACTACCGCGGACCCCAAGCCAGAGCAAGGAGGGTTTCAAATTTGGTTTTTTTTTTTTTTTTCTTCCTCTAAAGGCTATCTGGAGAGCAGCAAGAGAGAAAAGGATAGTCCTTTTATAGAGTATCTTTGAGATGAGTTCTTTTAAATTTGGCTCTTTAAATCAAAGGAAAACTAATGAAAAGGGTTTGAAAACTTTGAGTTTTAACGATAAGGACAAAATAAAAGGTAAAATGAATAATATCAAGATTGACTTTTTAGTGTAAAAATGTGGTTTTTCGTTAAAATGAACAGTTTTGTTAAAGTTTCCTTAAATATAATGACTAAAATGCAGCTCCGAATATCTAACTGCACACCGCAAAACAAAGAGGCGGACCATTTCCACTTCACTCAAAACTAATTATGATGTCCCTTAATTCTGCTATATATATATATGTACATGCAAGATTTAAAATTTTTTTGGGGCCCTCGAGATCAGAGGCCCTAGGCCCTCCTTACCCGACTACCCTCAGGGGTGGGCTCTGATTGATGGGTGTGGGTTTGGAGGTAGCATCCCCGCTGAGAGGGGATGAGGAATTCCTGTTTAAAAAAATGGTTATGAATGCAGTTTTGGGGGAAAAATCACCAGCATACGTGGGGATGGAGGTGGCACCCCGACCCACCCTGTCTCTTTGTCAACCTTATTCGAAGGTTAGGATTTTTTTTTAACAATTGAAATAAATTCTAACAAAAGATCCTCAACGGATGATGAAAGTATGCATGTCGAAATTTAACCTAGAAATGATAGAACTTAAATTTATTAAACTAAATACAAGATTAAGGATAATAATGAACAAGAGTAACAAATCTGTCAACCGTCGCATTTGTTTCCTTACATAACATTGAGATTTTATGATTTGGGGTTTTTTTGCTTATAGGGAAAGAGCCCAAATAAAAAAACATAGAAATATAAATGTTACGGATACCGACTATTTAGATTAAATTTTATAAATTATATAAAGTATTTATTGATGATTAATTATTACTCGAATGTTGATTAACGTATTTATTTTTTATTAATAACACATCACGTAATGCATTTTATTTATTTTTATTTTTTTAAAATGAGACAACTAATGACAAGACACGATTATCCATCTATTCCGAAGATCGGAAAAACTCATATAAACATTTCAACCTCTTCTTAATCACAAGTCATTTTATTTGAACATATATATAATTAAGATTAATGGTTTTATGTCTATTGCTAGTTCATCTTTCCGAATTTACCGATTTAGTCTAAAAACCGTTACTCCAAAAGAATATTGGCACGAAAGAAAAGACAAGTACACATCACATTCGATCTGTGTGTCCCAACCGCGTGCGAAACAGCGTTCGAAAGCAAGTTAAAATCCCAAACACCGCCTTAACCACGAAGAAAGAAGGCCTTTAGAAACCCTAACACACTCGTCTCCGTCCGCATCTCACACTTTTACTTTCTCACTGCGCCCAATCTCTCTTCCTCTCGCACCTTCCTCCGCGATTGTGTCTGTCTTCGGCTCAGCGGACGCTTCTCTTCTCTAATCGTTCTCCTGGTATGTTCCCTTCTCTCTCTCTCTCTCTCCGTGCCCTAATTCTTTGTTCTAGGATTTCTGATTTGAATCCTTTGTAGATTTGTAGATTTATTTCGTTGTTTTCTTTCTCGTCGATGGGAAAATATCGCTTTGATTTTAGGTTTCTAATGATCCGATTTGCGCTTTTTTGACCTAATTGAAAATTTTACCTGTAATTGGACTTTGTGAATTGATTTTCCTTACGATTTACATCATCATTGTCTGAATATTGAAAAATTTTCTTATACATTCGACGAAATTGAATTCAGAAATCGAGATGAGTAATCTTTGACTGTTGCTTGTGTAATATGATTCATGATTTAGAGGTTATCGTTATTGATATATTTTTTGTTATTGCAGGTTTAGATCTCATTCATAGCAAAAGGATTTCAATTATAATCTCTTGTTTAGATGTCGACTGCTTTGGATATGTCGCTTGATGACATGATTAAGAACAGCAGGGGTAATCGTGACAGAAATAGAGAACAACGCGGTAGGGGTTCTCGTGGCCGTGGTGGAGCACGTGGGTCCTTTAATGCTGGAAGGATGGCCGCTGGAAGAATTCCAGCTGGAAGAATTACAGGACTTGTTCGTAGAGGTCCTCTCCCGGGTGGTGCTCGGCCGTCCTCGTATACCATTGCCAAGGCAAGCTAAAAAACTGTAGATGTTTAATGATATGCTTGAGAATATGATTTTAAAACCCAAATACACGAGGATCTCTAAAACGCTTAGAAAGTCAAATACGAGGGGATCTCTAAAATGCTTAGAAAGTCAAATACTAGAGGATATGTGACGTATGTTGTTCATGGAGAAGCTCATTTTGGCTCATCTTCTTAAGCGCTATAGCCTATCGTCGCCCACTCCATATGTACCGTTATCTTCGAGATTTATCTGTACTTGTGGGTTGTTGGGTTATTTTTCTGGGGACTTTGAGGAATGGCAAATTATCTTGTTATCTATTCATGAGCTGACATTTATTTTCCCCCATCTGGATCTTTTTCTGCATGCTTTCATCAGTCTACCCGCAGAACCAAGCGTTTCCCATGGCAGCCTGATTTGTTTGAAGACAGCCTTAGAGCTGCGGGGATATCAGGGATTGAAATTGGCACAAAGTTATATGTATCTAACTTGGACTATGGAGTGACAAATGAGGATATAAGGGTACAACTTGAGCCATATACTTTCATCTTAAGCGCTTTCTATATCAAGTTTCTTGTAACATTCTCCTGAAACGTCACGTGCAACTGCAACTCAGGAACTTTTCTCTGAGATCGGAGAGATGAAGCGATATGCAATACATTTTGATAACAATGGTCGCCAAAGTGTGAGTTTTTTGCTCAATATTTAGAGTTCTTCCCTCTTACATTCTATCCTGATTTGTTGGTTTACTTATATTTGGCACTGATTTTTAGTTAGGATCCTGACATTGGTTGTAGTGTCTACAAATAACTCAAAGAAAATAAACTTGTATTTGAAGTCATTGTATTGATTTTAAAATCCTGATATATGAACAGAGTGTAAACTAGTGTGATTCAACTCTGTTTAATCCCTATTTGAATTTCAATGTTCAGAAGTACAAGTAGACATTTTTGTAAAGCATTTGTACTTGTTAGTTTTCTCGTAATGGTTCTAATCCAAGCAAACTCTGTGTATATAAAAGCCCCTAACTTCATTTGTTTTTACATTGTACATTGTTTTAAGAGACATTGTGCCATGCTTGTCCAGTAGACATTTGATGTTGAATATTAGTCTACCCTTCTGGCTGGTGGGTTCTGCAAAAGCCAGCCAAGGTGTTGTTTCTTCGTTTCATGATATCTAATTAACATTGGTATATATGATACTCTGATGTTTGATCTTGATATGTATTTTGACATTGTTTATTAGTTTAGCCAGTGTTGGTCTATTAAAGGACAGTGGTTATATGTTAAGCATTATTCTCAGCCGAGTATAATTGGATCTATATCTGTACTTCTTTCTACTATTTGATAGACACTTTGGTGGTCAAGTTTTATTAAGGAAATTTTCCTGTTGTGTTATCAGGGTTCAGCTGAAGTGGTTTATACTAGAAGAAGTGATGCATTCGCAGCATTGAAGCGCTATAATAATGTTTTATTGGACGGGAAGCCTATGAAAATTGAGCTTGTTGGTGCCAGTGCAGGGATGCCTATTTCAGCTCGTGTGAATGTGACAGGCGTGCACGGAAGGAAGAAAAGGACTGTTGTAATGACGTACGCTTTCTTTTTCCCCCTTCACACTGTTTCTATCATATTGCTAAGCAACTGTCGCTGCATTCATGGGCATGTATATAAAATCATATATGCATCGAGTGATCAACAGGCTTGCATCTATTTGCTAAAGGATACAAGGAATTGTTGGAGATGGCCTTTGCTAATTGTTTCAATATTCACATAAATTCTACCATATCTTTGTCTGGAATTGTGAACAATGTCCATCTTCCTTTTACATATTATTAGCTGCTGGTCATATATATGGAGATGGCGACACCAAGAACAACCATTGTTATTTGTTAATTTCTGTTGGATATTTTGGTTGAATGTGAATATATTAAAATTACCAGCAAATTATTTCTAAGTTCAACGTACTTGATTCTTTCCATTGTAAGTCTCTATGTTCTGGTCTCCATTGGGTGGGATCCTCAGGTTGTGGGGAGAGGTTGTTTCCGAAGTCTTTGGAAGCACATTGTCAATGTTACCGTCTTTTCTCCCTCTTTTGAAAGTTGGGGGTGGGTAATTGGAAGAGAGTGGGTAAATGTTTGGGTGGGGATGTCACCTTTTAATCTCTATTTCCTTCCTCTTTTAGTTTTGAAATGCAGCCTTCTATTAATTCAATGACTTAGAGCATCTCCAGTGGAGTCCCTAAATAAGGACCACCACCGTATAAAATGGGTACAAAACAAATATAGGGACAAAATGAATCTCCAATGGATCGGAAAGTTACCGGATACATAGTTTATGTCCTCACATATAGGGATTGTATAGGGACAACCTTGAGTGGAAAACAGGGCCCACAATCTTGATTGAAGCTTTTAATTAATTAAAAAAAGGTTAACATAGACAACAAAAATGTGTACCTTGAATGGAAAACGGGGCCCATAATCTTGATTAAAGATTTTAAGCTTTTAATGCTTTTAATTAATTAAAATAGGTTAACATAAACAAAAAATGTGCACCTAATCAAATTATCACATGAAATCATAAAAACTTCAAATTTAAGGATTCTCCTGTAAGGACTCTCCCATTGGAGGCAATATTCCTTTAGGGACACAAGATTCCTTAAATGAGTACTCAAAAGTGGTGGTGGAAGTCCCTAAATAGGGACTTCCATTGGAGATGCTCCTAGAAACTTAGATTTCTTTCTAGGTGATATGCAGGCCTTTCCTTCCGCATTAGGTAGGGAATATGCAGACTTTTCTCCCATCTAGGTGATATATCTTTGCATTCAAATTGTGCAATGTTTTTTTTCGTACAGTGGTCACCTGTCAACTGGATCCTCCCTTTGAACCACTGAAGGTTGATTTGGCAGGTGGGTATCCTGGACTCCCAACCAAGGTGAAAATTCTATTGGTTGGTTGTTCATGGATAAAAGACCTTGCATGTTAATTTCTACCTTTGAGTGTCTTGATCAAGGAGGGGAAGTATATGGGCCATATATGTTTTCATTGCAGATTCACTAGACCGACTTAGAATTGATTGTTGCAGGGCTTTGGATGGGTGTGGACCTGTGGGTGTGCAGAAAAACTGGCACTGAGGTTTTATTGGGTTATAGTGGTCTGACTGGTGGTTTAGGTGTTTTCTGGGTTTTGGCATTAGGAGATGGACTGCTCATACATGTTTCTTATGCTTCCTTCTGTATCTTAATATAATTCATATTTATTATAACAAATATCTTTAATGGCTCCTGATAATATGTTGTTTCTTTCCTAGAGCCTTTTAAGTCATATCAGGTCATAGAAGTTTTTGATACTCCATGATTAGTTAGGCCTTTTGTATGTGAGGTGCTGTTATTGTTACACTGCATAAAGTAAGGATATTTATCTTTCATTGTCCTTTTGTAATGCAGGCCTGGACCTGGTAATGCTGGTGGCTATGCTATGCCTATGGTTAACCGCGGTTCTGGGTAAGTTCTTATCTTTTTACCTTGTGACTATGAAATTGTGTCTTTTTGAACTGTCGATGTCTTGTTGTTTTACTGATGTAAAACGTATGTGCTAGAGTTCCTATTTTGTCTAATTTGTCTCACGTGCTTGTGGACCTATCATACGCATGTTAGAAAGATTTATCAACAGTCTATCAAAACAATGTCTATACACCCCATGTTCGGCTTAGAAGACCATTGACGGGTCAATGCTACACGGGGCTATGCACCATTAACAAAATTAGGCCATATAATACTGGTACCGAGCTATGGGTCTTTAGCAGGCTGACCGGACTAAGAGTGGTGGGTCATGAGCCTTAGGTAGTTTTTGGTGTTATTTCTTAAAAATAATTATAATTAAAAATATTAAATATATATGTCCAGACATCTTTGTTAGATAATGTATTATATGGTTGGATAAAAATTTAAATTGGCCATTGTGCAAGGATCCAGATAATAATGGAAGAGTAGACAGAGAATTAGCTTGCTCATCCATGTGCAAGGATTGCACACATAATTGTTTGATTTAAATCAAAATGGTTTTAGGAAAACAGTTCTTCTAATAAAAAAATGGTTTATAGGATAACAATTTACAGCATACAAGTAAATGATAAGTGTTTTATTAACTGTAAAGTTTTATCCAATGGCTTAAAAGTTAGAGCATGGTAAATACTTTTTTTTAAAAGTAATAAAATCATTCAAGTTTTGTAGCATACACACGGATAAAAGGGGATGGACTGCTGTTGTATTTTCTCTATTGCTATCTCTCTATGATGTTCTAAGTCTGTCTGGTTGCCAAAATGTTTATTGCTAGTTTGGTATTGTTGAAACTTCATGAGATGGCAAGTTGGGTTCGTTTGTGGATCGTTAAAGATGGATAAGGCTTTGAATGTTGCATTTCTCTTTAGGCTTATGATGATGTATTCAGTTGGTATTTTGTTAATTAGTGCAGCGTCTTATGTACTTAGGGACACCTAAAATTTGCAACTCAATGTAGCCTGCCCTAGCTAGAAATGGAACACAATTCGTTGGTTGATCTTCAAGCTTGTTTTTTCCTTGATCCCCATGCTTCCTTCATTTGTCTCTCCCTCCCAAACCATTTATTATATGTGTACTGTTATTATCAAAGTGATTTGTGTAGAGATTTTATTGATGGAAAAAGGTGAGATTGTTAGGCTAGAGATTCAAATTTAACAGCCTAAACTACTAGACTGGAGGCAAATGCCAATTATGCATCCAGGTAGGAGGGTTCTCGTGCAAGCTCAGTGATTTCACATACCATGTAAGAACAAATTAGTATGCTGATTTGAGTTTAGGCCGTCATATTCTTGTTTCTCTGTTTGTATGAACTTTTAACTTATTTTTAGGTGATATAGCTGAGCTAGTTATTTATGAGGGACCTAATTATAGTTTTGTTAACTAACACTAGCATTTGCCTACACACTTTGTGTATGAACACATTTTTTTTTTAGAAAAATGGGAAGGAGAGGGAGAGAGAGAGAACGTGGGAGGTTTTTGTTTTTGTTTTTTTTTTTTAAAATTTTAAATATTGGTGATATTATAACATTACCTTTAGGTGAGGCTTCAATAAAAAATAGTAAAATTTGAACATGTGAAATTACATTATTGCCCATCATTTTTTTGTGTGATAGAAGACTAAATAGTCTTTTTCACCCTATTTTGGATGACAAAGAGGGTTTCATTAATGTAGTTTTAGATCTTTACTTATTTGTCAATTTTCATTTATACTTGGCACTCTAATTTAACTTCTCTTTTGGTATGAGGGTACTATTAAGTAGTTTGAACCCGACGTTTAAATCCCGTATTTAACCAGACCGTTTCCATTGTTCCTTTTGACTGGTGTTTATCTGGCTTGGTTTTGGTGATATGGTTCTTGACTTCTTGTGGGGATGATATGGTTCTAGAATCAATTTGTTCAGTATCTGTTATCTTTGTAAGTTTTGCAATCAAGACAGAAGTTTATAAAATGAAATCACACATTCAGTAAAGGTGTTTTTTATGGGCTACTTGTTGTGTGCATTGTGCTGCTTGAACTCTGTTTGATTGTCTACATACCCCCAAGCTGCAGCATCTAATACTTATGCTTATGTACGGTTATGAAATGTCTACATCATCTACGTGTTGACTAAGAGCTATCCCAGCAGTGAAAATTGAGAACATCTAATAGCTACCTATCTTCCCAGTTATGTTGAAAGAAATTAGATGCTTGTGGGTACCAAGAGTTTTATTTTTTCCAAAACGAGTGTAACGGGAAACCATGCTACAAGTTAAAAATATTTGTGATCCAGTCCCTGAATGTATCTGTACATTTGTGTCTTCAGTTTGGTATTTGTGGCTGTATGGTATAAATGCTGCTGTTGGATTTTAGTAATAGTTAGTATCATTTCAAGCTGTGATTACAAGTACATTGTTTCTGTATTTTGTAGTGGGAGCAGCCGTGGAGGGAATAGAAATGGTCGAGGGAAACCACGTGGGAGTGGCAGCAGCAGTGGTCGTGGGCGTGGGCGTGGGCGTGGTCGTGGTGGAGAGTGGAGGAAGAAGCATGTGGAGAAGTCGGTTGATGAACTCGACAAGGAACTAGATAGCTATCACACAGATATCATGCAGAGTTAGTTCAAAACTGGAGGTGTGGAACTTTGCTTGTTGGTATCAATCAGTGTTTAGCTATGGTAGCTGTACAAAAATGACGGTTGTGATTTTCGCGATATAGATTAATTTATGCTTGGATGATGTCTCAATGCTTTTCGTCCTAGGCCAGCCGACTTAGAGGAAACGAAGATGTTGGGTTGATTTGAAAGTTGTTTTGTTGGTTGGTAGCATTTATTTGGTGTAAAACGACGCTTTAATGTTGGGGTGATATGCTAAATGAGATAAATGAGTTGTGTATATTGTTTTTGCTCAAGGACACCAGTCACACCACTTGGGTTGCAGCTTACATCCAATTTCATGAGTTACATTATGAGTTGGTATGTTGCTTTTACTGTGACCAAACTAGTTACAGTAACGGTTTGAACGGTTTGATTCGGTTCGGTTCAGTTATGAGAAATTTTTAAGAAAAAGGAACCATTCTGAACCAATATTTAACATTTTTGTTCAGTGCTAATTCTCTCATTCCATATAACTTATTTTGCTTTGTATGCCTTTTGATTTCATCCATCAATGGAAGATGATAATGGTTGTGAATGCCAAAGTCTCTGAATGCATCGATATATTTCTGTGTCTTGTGTTATTTGGCTTGTGCTGCTGTTTTGAGTTTAGTAATACAAAGCCTACGAGGCGGGCATGCCGTTAGTTTAGGACATAACTACGTTCTTGGAGAATCTGGTGTGAATGTGAGGGTGCAAATACGCGGCCAAACAGCCAAGTGTATACTTCATTCTAGGAGTGTGACTTGAACTTTTCATTCAAACGGATCATGGTTGAAGAAGGAACCTCTCAGCTTTGGGTTCTTCGAACGACTAACTCGAACTAATAACGCCTCTTATTGAACGACTAACTTGAACTAACGCCAACCTTTTCGAAAGTTTAATTGGAACGAACGCCTCTTTTTAAAAGCTCAACAAAACCTTTTAGTCTGGTAGAACTAATGTGAACCTTTTCGAAAGCCCCACAAATAATTCTCTTGACATGTTGAAACTAACACTAACCTTTTCAAAAGCCCCACAAATAAATCTCTTGACATGGTCGAACTAACACGAACCTTTTCAAAAACTTCAATAAATCTCGTGGCATGTTGAAACAAAAAATTGTAGATAATCTCCTTTCTTTCTTTTTCTTATTTCTTCTTCTGAAAATTGTAGATAATCTCACCCTCAAGTTCATAGCATGCGGACGCACGAAAAAAAAAAGCTCAGTGTACCAAAAAGGAAGCATTCACAATAGGTTTCAACCAAGAATCGAACTCTGCACTGACACCAAGTTGAAAATATAAGGTTTAGGAACAATTCAGGATTCTCTAATAATCTCACAAACTTCGGTATACTTTATTCCTTTTCATAAGAAAATTTTATAAGACTACAAAATAGCAGTAATTGGAAATAAATAAAATCAAACCTTTGTACACATGACAAGAATCATCAAACCTTTCCACTCAACTCTTCTAGATTGTTCTGGATGCTTCTCCTCCCTTCTAATCCCCACCGTTAAACCACAGCACGCACTCAATTATTCAAACATTCTCACAATCTCTCGCAACTATCCGCATCTACAGCCTCCTCTTTCATCATAACAGAGTCGAGAAAATGTTCGGAGTCGTCTTCCCGAATCGCAGCTTCCCAATGGACATCTCCTCCTTCTCCCAGATCGACACCTTCCACTGGATTCTCGACATGAACACCTTCGTCGGTAAATTTCCCTATTTTTCCCTCTCTTTTTTTTTTTTCCTCCAATTTTTTCTTCGTCGGCGCAGTTTATCATTCTAACGCACGGTTTTTCTAATGTGCGCAGGGGAGGCGTACGATCAAGTCCGGGAGGTCTGCATATTTCTCTTAAACAACTTCACACTCCCGCCGGACAAAGCCCTAGCCGTCTACATCCAGTCCCCGGGCTCTGCCTTCTTCTTCTGCGGCGCCGTCACCGTGGCTAGGCCGTCGGCAGTGCTTGCTCTTCCGTGGCCACAGCCGGGGGGGCAGCTGCAGCTCACAGCCGACGCGGCGCCGCTGTCGGCCAAAATCGGCGTGTCGGTGGAGGACCTGGCGACGCTGCCGTCGCTGGACGTCACCGCCGAGAAGCGAATCGAGAGGTTGGCGATGAAGGTTGGGGAGAATCTGTTCAATTTCATGCAGTCGTTTTGCGGCGTGGATGGGAGCAAGCTGGTGGTGCCGATGGATATCTTGGACCGGTGGTTCAAGAAGTTTCAGGAGAGGGCTAAGCGCGATCCTGAGTACTTGAAAGGCTTCGCTTTGTAATTTTGTAAGCTCTGCTCTCTCTTTATTTTTTTTCTTTTTTTTTTTTATAATTTTTTTGTATTTCTCGGTTTGTAATTGTAGTGTGTTTATGACAATTACTACCTGATTTTTGGGGGTTTTTGCCCAATCCAATTCCAGTGTAGTAAATGTTAGGTAGAACATAATTTGCGAATGCTTACACCGTCTGTTGTGCTGTTATATTTGTGTGATATGAACAAAAACGAACCAGTAGCGTTCTAAGATTCATATAGCTGACGCCACTTAGTGGTATGAGGCCTCGTTGTTGTTTTAAATTTGATAGACAGAGTAGAAACCGCTTATAGCAAAAAGTAGACGGCTTTTTTCTTTGGTGTTTATGGAATTTAGAGCTGCGGCGAGGGCGAGGAGCTGAACTAGAGGCTTTGTTGTAGGAGTAAGAGACGAAACTTATTCCGATCAGTAAACTTTGAGAAACCTCTTGTTTCTACCTTTTGCGGATCCTATTTCCTCACCAATTCAAGCTTTGGTTATTTTAGGGTGTTAGGCAGGTAGAGGAATAGATCGAATTTGGGTTCTGAATTAGATGGAAGGCAAATTAGAGTAAGGTTTCGGGCGGAGGTGCTGATGGAATTGACTGCTCGCGACAATGGTATCTTGTTTGAGTTGTTGTTTGGAATTTTGAATTGCCAGAAACGGCCTAATCAGAGATCCGTGCCGGAGTTGTTGCATTTCTGTTTTGTGTAGAAGTCACCATGTTTTGATTAGAAGCTGAGGCAAAAACTCAATGGAATGGAGTGGAATAGAGCTCAGCCAAACTTTAGGATTAAGATTATATAAGCTGGTTGATTAGCAGGCACCAACATCCTGCTTTCAATGTACTACACCACTTGGAGATGAAAGCAGTTATCAATATGCTCGAAACGTTTTATTTAAACCACGGTGTCTAGGATTGGACTGGAATGGATAACCCTATAAATTCAAGTTATATACAAGGGACATGAAAATGTTTTTCTTTTCTTTTTGAGAGGATTAGACATGAAAATTTCATGTTCATTTTAGTCCTTCCGTGATTTGCTCTACTACGTTGCATGATTTTCGCAAGTTCATCCAAGTCCAAAGTCTTAAGTACTTTTTAACTTTATCTTTATTAAAGTTTGTGGAAAAAAAATCTTTCCCGACAATAGAGCAATCGCATTCGCACATATATGATGGGGCATACAATTAGTTAAACAAGATGTAACAAATCAAACTAGCAAATGGAAATATAAAATGGCTAGTGACTTTCAAACGATTTTTCATTAGTGAAGAGTCAATTCGTAGATAATTATTTTGCCGCTAACTACTTTATTTAGAAGAAAAAAAAAAAAAAAAAAGGTGGAATAAAAAGTGAAAGCAACTTATATGATTACCTGGTTACGAAGCAAAACAATAGTAAAATTATGTTGTGTGTAATTTACTATATTGCCCAATTCTCACATAGAAAATTGCATCAAAGGAGCCGTAGACCCCAATCAACATCAATTTCCTTGAAAGCATTATCCCAAAACTCGGCTTCCCCTCCAAGATTTTGGGGTCGATAGTTTGACTAGAAAGCATGCTTACCACATTTTTAACAAAAAGTTATAAAAAAATGTAATTAATTATTCGTTTAGAAGAAAATTCTTGAGTCCGAACAACAAGTTAAATAGGACGAGAAGGAGTACAGAGCAACCAAAAAGCACACATAAAGCACGATTTGTGTCTTCAATCGAACGGTCACGACATCCAGTATCCACCACCCATGGGACCAGCATCAGAAGCCCAATTCCGCGTCGAGGTCAGCTATGACCACATGACCATATGCGTATTATATTCGGTACAACGACTACTCGCCATCCCAAACACGACAACGCCTTCCAATTATCATTAACGCCACCCAACCTTTTGTTACGGCCACCCACTTGCACAATATATCTACCAATACAATAAATAAATAAAATAATTAAAAACCAAATATAACAAATTCAACAAAAAGAGCCAAACCATAAAACACAAAATCAAATTAAACTTTTTCAAAAAATTAAGCAAATTAAGAACGAAAAGACGATCAGTTAGCACCAATAATAATCCAATATTTTTGTACACTTAAATCCAAATCCCTAATTAAAATCTAATTTTAAAGCTAATTAATACTGATCTTGTTTTTTCTACCGTTTTGTATGCTTTACCAATCCAATCGCTTCGATCGCTTTTAGTTTCGAGTCATCATCTTCTTGAACTCGGCGAAGTTGACGTGGCCATCGCCGTCGGCGTCGACGGAGCCGATCATCTTCGCGCACTCCTTGAGCGAGCACTTCTGCCCCAGCCGCTTCAGCACCTCGTGCAGCTCACTTTTGGAGATCAGCCCGTTCTTGTCAAGATCGTATAGGTCGAACGCGTCGCGAAGCTCCTTGGTGGATCCGCCATTGATGATCTCGGCGAACTCCGCGATGTCAATGTGGCCGTCGCCGTCCTTGTCGAACTC
Source organism: Pyrus communis (assembly GCF_041283825.1). NCBI lineage: Eukaryota > Viridiplantae > Streptophyta > Magnoliopsida > Rosales > Rosaceae > Pyrus > Pyrus communis. Next base: position 25,589,710 of record NC_142573.1, on the reverse strand, counting down.
CGCCATAATGCGCTCCACCTCCTCCAGGGAGGCCGTCTCGGAGCCGAGCTCGCCGAAAATGCCCCTGAGCTCGTCGCAGGAGATCCTGCCGTCGCCGTTCTTGTCGAACTTGTTGAAGATCTTCTTCAGCTCCTCCATGGAGCCGGCGGCGCCGATTCCCGAGCCTTTCGAAGTCGAATCGTTCTTCGACATCGCAGCAAACACAGTGAGAGAGTAAGAGAGAGAATAAGGGTTTACAATTCTCAGATTTTCTTCTCTTTCTGTTTGATTGCTTGACTAACAAGAGATATATATACAGGCGATCTCACTCGTTTTGAACTATTGACGCGTGAATTATGAGGCGGTGATCGGGTGCGGGCCGACCTAGTACACCTGGAATTTACTAGCTCTTTCTTTGCCAGGAGGATCTCTTTATGAGAACTGGATTCTCAAATTGTGTTCGTTGTATATTGTGTAGTTAGTTTCTGTCAGGTATTATTCATTTTTAATTTAAAATAAAAGCATTTAAAATAATTTCTAACCGCACGATATATGATGAAAGGGTAAGATTTGGAATTTCTAGAATTCTCACAAAGATTTAACTTTTGTGGAGTACATAGCGATTGACAGGTAGACACGTGGAAGTGACTGTGAGCTGAGGCGTAGAGGATTCTGTGCGGCGAATCCGTAGAGATACATATACAGTTGGGGGGATAGAAAGAAGTAAAGCGGGGGATTTTTTACGAGAGAAGAAAGCGCGTAGTGTGAACGGAAATAAATGTGGAAATAAGTCTAGAGGTCAAATATTTACATAATTTTGACGTAAGCACATATCATGTATTTTAAGGAAAGAAATTAAGTAATATTTATGCTACAGAAATTTAATTATTCTATGCGGAAAATCAGGAGGAGAAAGAGTGTGGATTTTCATTGATGGACTAGGAGTTTGACAATTCGACGAATTTGTTCATGTTAAAAGTAGGAAGAAAATGATTTGGATTGGATGTATGGAATAGTGAATCGGTTGAAAATGAGCTTGAATACGTTAATAATCAAATTAATATTTATGAGTTAAATATATGTTTTACCGAGAATGTATTAACAACTTTGTGTAAGCTCCTCGTTTGTTAACGAAGATTCTCGATTCTTTTTTATCTAGATTTTCTCAACTAGGGGCGGACATAAAATCAATAAACTGAAAAACCGGATCAAACGAGAAAAGCAAAAAGAAAAAAAACGAGTTGACTGAAAATAAACGTGGAAATAAGTGCAGAGGTCAAATATTTACATAATTTTGACGTAAGCACATATCGTGTGTTTTAAGGAAGGAAATTAAGTAATATTTATGCTACAGAAATTTAATTACTCTGTGCAGAAAATCAAGAGGAGAAGAAGTGTGGATTTTCATTGATGGACTAGGAGTTTGACAAATTTGACGAATTTGTTCATGTTAAAAGTAGGAAGAAAATGATTTGGATTGGATGTATGGAATTAGTGAATCGGTTGAAAATGAGCTTGAATACGTTAATAATCAAATTAATATTTATGAGTTAAATATATGTCTTACCAAGAATGTATTAGCAACTTTGTGTAAGCTCCTCGTTTGTTAACGAAGATTCTCGATTCTTTTTTATCTAGATTTTCTCAACTAGGGGCGGACATAAAATCAATAAACTGAAAAATCGGATCAAACGAGAAAAGAAAAAAAAAACGAGTTGATTGAAAATAAATGTGGAAATAAGTGCAGAGGTCAAATATTTACATAATTTTGACGTAAGCACATATCGTGTGTTTTAAGGAAAAAAATTAAGTAATATTTATGCTAAGGAAATTTAATTACTCTGCGCAGAAAATCAGGAGGAGAAAGAGTGGATTTTCATTGATGGACTAGGAGTTCTGACAAATTCGATGAATTTGTTCATGCTAAAAGTAGGAAGAAAATGATTTGGATTGGATGTATGGAATTAGTGAATTGGTTGAAAATAAGCTTGAATACGTTAATAATCAAAGTAGTATTTATGAGTTAAATACATGTTTTACCGAGAATGTATTAACAACTTTGTGTAAGCTCCTCGTTTGTTAACGAAGATTCTCGATTCTTTTTTATCTAGATTTTCTCAACTAGAGGTGGACATAAAATCAATAAACCGAAAAATCAGATCAAATGAGAAAAAAAATCGAGTTGACTGAAAATATCAATACCCGAATTGACATAAAACTAAACCGATTCAGGCCAATTTGCAAGTAATGCCAAGTTATGGAGGACACGGGGAATAACAGAGTTTATGAATTCATTGTAGGAGAATCCAATGAAATCTTTGGGGGAAGGATGCGATTGTTTGTTGCCTTTGGTATGTATACTTTTCTATTCTCAAATAAATTCACAACTTAATGAAATCTCACAAAATCTATAATATTGATATTGTGTTTGTATAAGAAAATTTAAGATCAAAATGACAGAAATAAAAATGAAATCGCTGCATGAACAAAACTTTGCAGGAGAACACGACTATCATTGATGATAGAACCTTTTTATGCACATTATCATCTTCGTTTGTACGTATTCTCATTTTTAATGAATATTGTATTTCTTTTAAAAAAAATATTGACAAAAATTCATTTTCTAAAAGTAAATTTTCGTGTTTGATTAAACTAAAAGTACAATGAAATTTGAACAAGAATTTTTTTTAATTTTGAAGTCTCACTCATAAAAATTTAGAAATGACACCTATTTACATAGAATTTAAACTTAGGAATTGAAGGTCCCAAATTTCAAGGTTCTTTTTTTCACGTGAAAATTCTAAATTTCTATACTTATAAATCCAAACGAGGGAATTTGATTCATAAATAAGTCTCGAGATTTTTCAGTGTGCCAAGAACATGTACTGATACACCAATTACCATAATACAAGTTGTTAGAATTTTTTTTTTTTTTTTTTTGTAATTATCCAATCACTTGTATTGTGACACTTGATATACTGAATTGTGTTCCCAACCCATCGAAAAATTACTCTCTAAAAACTCATTTTTAATTTTGACTCTTACATCACATACATCGGAACACGGAAAAATTTCTATAAAAACAGATGTTTTCTAAATGGATAATGCTAGGAGACCAAATTTGTTAAACCAAAATTTCAAATCAAATGATGTGGTTGATGATGATTGAATTATAACTTAAACGTTGATTAACATGTTTATTTTCTATCAGTGACATATTATTGGTTTATAAATTTGATTTAAAAATTGGATTTCTCTATCGATATGAATATGCTAGTGTTGATGGAATAACCAATTGTAAATCAAAATTTGTCTGGTGAGAGTAGTACGGATGATGGAATAGAATTCGTCATACACATGGCAACAAAACAAAGGCTTAGGGTGGGACCAAGTAGAACAACAAAGTTCATCATCGTCATCGGCAGTCCAAAGAGAAGCATGACTAGGCGACAACCATTACGCTACTACGCTCCTGCTTTGCCCTCTCCGCTGCTGCCATTTTCCATTCCACACAGAGCTTCAGAGCAAAATCGACTTTGGAAGATATCAACTGGTTCGAATTCTCTTCTGGGTCTGCGATTGTTTTGATGGCTCTTCATGCTACTGCTTTCTGCTTCGGCGGGGTGGTTTCTTTGCCTCGCAATTCGGTTTCTTTTAGTCAAAGGTCAGTCAGAGCTTCTGCATTTTCTTCCCCACCGCCTCTCAGTTCTTCCTCCATTGCTAGATTGAATGTCCAAGGTAATGCTTTGGTTTCTGAGTTCTGTCAGCATCTTTGGGAAATGGGTTTTGTTTGGTTTTGCTTGTTATCTAGTTATTTTGCTGAATTATCATGCACCTTAAGGGCGTTTGTGTGATATTCTTTGATTGGATTGGACTGAAATATTGTGTGAATTGTTCGTTGTTTATAGCTATCATGTGGTTTAACTTTGGAATTTATTGGGGGTCATTATTCGTATTTCTGATCATTAATTTCATTTGGGTATTTAAATTCAAACAAGGCCAGTAAAAAAACTCTTCGTGCACCTAAATGCCGTGGTAGCTGAGTTATCTTGGTCGACTGCTGAAATCTTTGGATGGCCAGGGGTATCAGTTTCCCAAAAAAAACCTTCAGTCCACCTAGAGTGTGGCTGGTTCACCAGCCAATGTCCTTGTATACCAGGACAGTTTTTAGTTTTAGTCACCCTGGGTTTTTCTGTTTTGATTGTTTATTGTTCTGCTTAATGTCCATCCGGGTATTAGTTACTCCTAAGGATCCTAAACATATCCTGTACTATTTTGACTTTCTTGGACTTGTAGGCACATGCTACCTCTATGTTTGGGGGTCAAGAACTGATCCTAGTTTAGTCTCTTTAACCCTAACCAAAACCTGGAAGTACGCTAGAGGTCGGGTGATGTTTTGATCTGCTCATAATTGTATTGACCCCATCTCAAACTGTCTTGACTTTTTCTTAATTCCGCCTTTACTCTTGATGTTCTTTAGGTATCCAAATTGTCCCCTTTTTTAGAAGTCTTTGCTGATGCATTTCATGCTCCATTTTGATGTCACTGTTTAGTACATTAGCATGCCATGAATTTGCCGAACTCAAGTCCTGGATTCTACACATTGTTCTTGGTTGCTTTAATTAGGACACTCAGTTTGTGCTTTCTTAGTTTTCACTAATTGTCTGTGACTTTGCGTATGACTTCAATCACGAGTGACATTACCATACAGCTTTTGGTTTTCTGCTTACTTTACATCACAGTTTTCTTTTGTAAAATATTTTAGGAAAAGCATTTGCAGGAGATGCACTACCGGACACAAAAGAATCCTCCCTTGTGGTTTGTTTTGGGGAAATGCTGATTGATTTTGTCCCAACGAGTAATGGACTTTCATTGGCTGAAGCACCTGCATTTAAAAAAGCTGCTGGAGGAGCCCCTGCTAATGTTGCAGTTGGCATAGCTCGACTTGGTGGCTCATCAGCTTTTATTGGAAAGGTATCAATTCAAACACATGTATCCATATTCTTGTTGTTCTGGCTTTTAGATGAAGTCCACAGTTACTTAATGTTTTGAGTCATTAAATAATAATTTGGCCACTTGACATTGGTCTTCCCTTCTTTCTCCCGCCTCGTATTTTAATTTTAGTTTTATCTTTCTGAAGGTTTAACGGATCATTTTCCTTTGTCTTGGTCCTTTTTCTTGTCACCTTTATGCATACGTACAATAAAATTATAAATATCATAGTCTACCTCACATTTGTGGAAGCTTGTACAAATTAGGTTAAAAGTGTACAATACACTTTCAACCTAATTTTCTATTGTATTTCGTTAAAAGTGTACAATACACTTTCAACCTAATTTTCTATTGTATTTCTTAGCTGTTATATTACTTCTTAGTTGTTCTTATGCATTAAAGTGGTGAAACAAAAACAAAACTAGTTTTCTTGCGTTGTGCCAATTCTTTACTGTTTTATAAAATCTTTGTAATCAGAACAATCTTATCCTTTCAGGTGTTTTGTATTTATAATTTACCTGCAGCTTGGGGAAGATGAATTTGGATACATGCTTGCTGATATACTAAAGGAGAATAATGTGAACAATGAAGGGATGCGTTTTGATCCCGGTGCTCGAACTGCTTTAGCATTTGTTACATTAAGGAGTGATGGGGAACGTGAGTTCATGTTTTATCGTAATCCTAGTGCTGATATGTTGCTTCAAGAAGCTGAACTTGATTTTGATTTAATTAGGAAGGTACGAAACAGTTGCTATTATTAGTTAAATAACACTGATGATTATAATTGTAAAGAGTCAAAAGAAGGCAAAGATAAATATATCTTATAAAGGAAATGTCTAGGGAACTAACTATCTTGCATGGTATATCATCTGATTAAAGACTGGTAAGCCTAAACTGACTTTTCAGTTGAGCATAGTACACCTCACATGAGAAGGATACTTAAATTTGAACTCTTTATTCCATAATCCAGACCCACTGACATTGATGCACCTTAGACATCAAGACGGCTGCAGACTCCAGTATCAGTGTGTTGCATTTAGGTCGCCCCATGTTGGGCTCTTCTTATTGTTGGATATCAAATTGCATGCCTGTCTGACGTGATCTTATTTTGCTGAGTTTCTCCGTTAATTTTTTTATTTGACTTGGTAGTCGTTTTCTTTATAGTAATGTTCAAAGTCTGTCTTGACCATCCTGTGGCAGGCAAAAATATTGCATTATGGTTCTATAAGTCTTATCACGGAACCATGCAAGTCGGCTCATATTGCAGCGGCAAAAGCTGCAAAGGACGCTGGTGTAGTTCTGTCCTACGATCCCAACCTGAGGCTTCCACTGTGGCCTTCTGCAAAGAGTGCTAGAGAAGGAATTTTGAGTATATGGGACACTGCTGATGTTATCAAGGTAATTAAACCTTTAAATATGCAGATTATGCACCTGTAGGTTCATATTTGATTTTCATTGTCCCTTTTGTGAAATGGTAAAAGGGAAGTGCTAAAAGAAATTGAAAATATTGCGTCAGAAAATTTGATTATTTGTTTTTCAGATAAGTGAAGAAGAGATTTCTTTTCTAACGGGAGGAGAAGATCTGTATGATGAAAATGTTGTTCGCAAATTATACCATCCAAATCTTAAATTACTTTTGGTCACGGAGGCCCTGATGGTTGTAGGTACTACACCAAGGTAAGTTTTCAAATATGCTCTTCTCATGTGATCTTCTCTGGAAATTTCAAATGCACATTGCCTCATGCATTATAACATGTGAATCTTAGAGTATAATTAATTTAATAACAAAATAGTTCCAACATAATATTATAAGAGTCTGGTATTTGTTGGAAGTATATGCAAGAAATGATGAATGTATTAATTACACGGTTTAAAATTGATGATACTGTAAAGTGATTATATATCAATTTTGGTAAATTAGTTGATTTTATTAACAATCTGAGTAAAAGAAATTAATTTGATTCTCGAGTGAATACCATGTAGGAGCAGTTTAGGATAGATTTAGACTGCTTGCTTCTCCTTGAGCATTTTTTCCAAACATTGCTGGATTTGGGGGTAGTTTGTAATCAGTTGCTTATTGGGTTTTGATGTGATGCTGTTGCTTTAGGTATCTAAGAGCATCTCCAATGTAGATTTCAAAATAAAATGTCAAATTTGATTGTAATCAGTTGCTTCTCATCCATATTTCTTGTACTTGGTTCAGTTATTTCTTAATAAAATTTGTGTTTCTCATAAAAAAGAAAGATATATTGATTAAGAAAATAGAATGAATTTTCGTTTCTTTAATTTTTGAAGTATGTAGAGTTATTTAAATGGGATACTTCACTGAACCTTTTTGAATGATAAATAAAACAAATATTCTTTGATTAATTTGAATTAGAAGTAAGCTTTAAGTATGGAGATAAAAAAACTTATAATTAATAACAGAAACGAATAACACAAGAAATGCTTTGGTGAGACTCTGTGTGTGTGTGCGCTCGTGCGCACGTGCATATATCATGCACCGAAATATGGAGTATCAAGGGAAAGGTGAACTGGCATCAGACTGAACTTTTGTGGCCCCCTGTCTTCATGATATTTACCAGTAATCTTCAAAAGCTACTGGCAAAGTTATTGATTGAGGCTTTAAAGGGGTTCTTTTGGATTAGTAGATATTAGATGTTATTATTTAAGATTCTCTAAATTGATGGGATTTTGTTGAGCAGCTAGGATGACAGCAATATACTTCTCTTCTCAGCGTTTGTGTATCTGAAACCGCACATTATGTGTGTATTTGCAGGAGTTCAGTGGAAGAGTCAAGGGTAAGAAGGTAGATGCAGTGGACACAACTGGTGCTGGGGATGCATTTGTGGCCGGAATACTATCACAACTAGCTGTTGATCTTTCTTTGCTTCAGGTACTGCATCTTGGACACAAAACTTGAGAGAATTTTTGGGCTCGTGTGGTATGTAGGATTGGATTGGATAACTCCCTAAATCAAGGCATGTTGAAGGGAGAAATGAAAAAATATGATCAACTACAGGATAGAAGATGGATTACTCATGAAGAAATCGTATCCATTCCAGTCCTATCGAAAATGGTAGGATTATAAGGAATGAATTTTCCTCATGTCTAATCCCCTCTAAATGAAAAATCATTATCTTCTACCTTCAATTTTCCCTGAGATTGAAGAGTTATCCATTCCATTCCCATCCAATTTACCAAACGAGGCCTTCTTCCAGTCAAAACTTAATTGCATAATTATATATTTCTAGTAGCTTCACTACCCTGCGCATGATGAGGAAATGAGCAAATAATATGAACTAAAAACTCATGAATATGGATAGACGAAGGTTCCTCATACAGACGACGGCCTCTAGCATTGCAGAAATCTTAGGGAGAGGGGAGGGTGGGGGTTGGGGTGGATGTTTGGAAGGAAAAGGGATTAGAGCCTCTATGTACTAGTTATCTTCCTTGGAAATCCTCTCCTAATTAACTAGGCAGCTGGATCACCCTATCTATTTAAATCTTAAACAGGTACAAACTCTAAACTTGAGAAATTTATTTTCCTAAAACAACAGGGTACAGACGATGTTGCCTTTCTGATCTGTAGAAGATAGTTTCAACGTTATATGTTCCAGACTTATTTGTTATTTATCATATGACTTGGGAACAACTCTATCGAAATTCTCAAATTATATACATAATGTTGGATAGTGGTAGAGCTTCTTTACTAATGACTAGATTTTAGCATGTAGTGATCTGCATTTAAACCCTATTTTGTGCTCCATTTGTTGATTGATGTGCGGTAATTTTCGTGTGAGTTCCCAATTGCTGATTGAAAATACAGTGTTTGAAGTTATATCCTACATTGTTTATGTTTTATAACAATGGATTATGCCTGTCAACCTAAAGAGTGGCCATCTGGATTTGAAATGTAGGAGGAGGACAAACTGAGAGATGCGCTCCTGTTTGCTAACGCTTGTGGTGCATTGACTGTGACGGAGAGAGGTGCTATTCCGGCTTTGCCAACTCGAGAATCTGTGTTGAATGTCATTCTCAAGTGTGTAGCCTAGGGTTTTCGACGTAAATATGTAACTACCTCCTAGGGTACCCTCCCTGTATGTCATAATGGTCGCAACACTGAAACCAGCTGAAAGTGAACTTCAGATCTACTGTCGTAGCCAGTTCGTGTTGTTGTGAGATAGACCTCAGCCATTTGTAGCAAAGTTAATTGGTTCAACAAAATAAGAAGTTGATTGTATAACACCACATCACTATAATTCAATCAACATTCGTTCTGAGGTACGACATTGATATTGTTTTCTTTTGCGTTTTTCGTATCTCTGATCCAGATATTTTCGTCGTTTATTTTTCCACTCATTTTCGGCTTTCTTCCTTTTAACTTACCATATAGCTTTGTATCGGGTAAATTATCAGTTCTAGTTTTAAAGCGACCATGTACAACAGTCGGGGACTAATGATAGGTTTTGATCGAGCATGCGTGTGGATTTTGTGGACTCATAGCACCCCGGTTGCATTGTCACGTAGTGTTACCATGTCCAAAATGTAGGAGGCTATTTTCATGCAAATTACTTGTATGGTTGCTTTCCATCTTATTTATTTCCTTGATTGTGGAATCTTTTTGTTAGGCAGCTTGATTCCCTATTATTGCGGAACTTCCATTCTCAATTTCTGGTGGGACTTGGAGCCGAATTTTATCAGAAACAAGTCGTTTCAGCCAACCAAGCTATAGTACTTGACAGCATATTCTACTTTGTTGGAGCACCTACTTTCGAAATTTTAGGCGACTCAAATTTTCAAATATCGTGAAAATTTTGAGTGCGAGTGTCGCATAGTTAAGTGGTGATGTTATTAGTTCATATGTTATAACATGAATGATAATGCATAAAAATTACGACATTAATAACACATTCTAACACAGGCCAGTCTAACATAATAAAGCTCAAGTATATTGAAGTGTCAACAATGTGATTTGTTTTATTCGTCCAATTATATCATAGAAATTACAGCATCGTGTGTTAATATGACAGTCAATTGAAAAATTCTCCTGAATATCACACTATCCATCAAACATTGGGAGAAATTTTTCAGTATACCGGGAACAATACCTAGTACACTAAGTGTCGTAATACAATTAGTTGAAATTTTTTTCTTCAAATTTCCAACTAGTTGTATTATAAAACTTGATGTATCATGTTCTTAGCACACTATATAATCTCTGTAACATCAGAGAAATTATTAGATATTAGGGTATTACCACGTCAGTTATGGTACTTCCATTGAAAATTGGCCATATGTCCATTGTTTATACTGTTGGACCTGAATCAATTTTATCACCTAATAATTTCTCCCAACATCTCATCTCATCTCTTCTCATAAATTTGACACGTGGAATGCACTTAGTGGTTCCTTCTAGAAGTTTTCATTTTTAGTTAGGAAATAGATCATCTCCTAATCTTTCACACCAAAGCCATCTAATCAAGTGATCCAGGTTCTTGAAATTTGATTAAACAGCTAAAGTTGTTATAACTTTTAAAAGGAACCTCTGCTTTTAGCCGTTAAATCAAATTTTAAGGATCCAAATCACTTAATTAGATGATTTTGGTAGAAGAAATTAGGATAGGATCTCTATCCTTCTAGTTAACACATCCACCGGTGCTACTTCATCCCTTACATTGTCCACCTAACTTTTGCAACTGTCTTTTTCTTTAATTTTTTTTAGGAAAAATGGGACAAACCACTAAAACACGTGTTCAAATTATCCTCTTACAAATTGACCAAAAATTATCCACTAAACCAAACCGTACATATGTCCACATTTTCCATTTTTAGTTAGAAAATACACGTGTAATAATTTTCTCATTTTTTGTTTTTTGTGTCGAAACGTGTAATAACTTTCTTAGGCGACATTAAATTGTAAGAATTAAAAAGAATGGTAAGAATTAAAGTATTGTCCGAACAACAAGCTCTACAACAAGTTATCTTAGAAAACTTCAATTTTCCTTCTTTGCGGTTAAATCGTTGAAAATTTCATTTTTCAGCCAATCTTCAACTCATTTTTAAACCCATAATTTGACGGACTATCTTACTCTTTCGCAAAACCATCTTTTAAGAACCTAATTTTTTTACCTGTCATCAATCACACATTCATTCATCACAAACCACCATTTTTTTACCCCTCATTCTCGCATTCATTAATCCATTTACAAACCAAAACTCCACTTAGAGAAAGCACGTTATAATCAACTGTACAAATAATGGCAGAAGAAGATCCTAAAGAAAAGGTTGACCGGGAGCGCATTTTCAAGCGGTTTGATACAAATGGCGATGGAAAAATCTCTGCAACTGAGCTAGGAGATGCATTGGAAACCCTAGGCTGCGTTCAACCAGATGAAGTGAAATCTATGATGGCGGAGATTGATACCGATGGTGATGGCTTCATTTCATTCCAAGAATATTTAGATTTTGCTCTAACTAACCGTGGTTTAATTAAAGATATTGCCAAAATATTTTAGTGACGTTTCTCTTCAATTTATTAATTTGTTTATCCCATTCTCCTTAATGTCTTGTGTATGTGACTCATTCCATGCCCTTATGAGACAAGACGTGCGTTGATTGTTAAGGTTCATTTGAATTAATATGGTAGTTAAACTGTAAACTTCTTAATATCCCATACAATGCCAAATGATATCTTGCTTCTGTGTCTATTCGAGAACACGTCACTTCAACGATCAGAAGTGAATGCTTTTAATTATTTAAACTACAAATCAACCTTACACACACAATATATATATTATATAATTTGATACATTTCAAATAGACACAGATTTGGTAACAGAGTTTTAATGAAAAAACAAGGGGCAATTAGCAAGAAGGAATATTTGCAGAGATAATATTTTATAATAATAATGACGGCATATTTTATCATATAATGATCACACAACGATGCATAACGACACTTGATCATTTCTACAACCAAATGTCAAAAAAATAATTATTCTTGCTAATTAGAATAAAATTAGATAAAATATATGTATGGAGTAGTTGGTATGTGACCCCAAATTCAATTAATTGTGCAGAAAAATGTGTAGGTGGTGAATGTATCTACACATCTGCATGGACCTTTTTTTTTATATATATTTGGATAATGTTACCTGGATTGGTAATGTTCAAAATTATTCGTTGTCAATTTAGAGAACTCTATTTTTATAATCAGAATTGTTCATATTATAAATCATTTTATAAAGATCCCCTTTGTAAAAAAAAATCAACTAAAACTAAGGTCGTTTAGTCATCGAACTGTATAAAAATAAATAGATGAAAAAGTATTACGAACCGTCTATGTATTTGCTAGAATAGGTTAACTAAACGACCTTAGTTTTAATTCATTTTTTACATAAATGATCTTTACAGTGTGATTTATAATATGAACGGTTCTGATCATAAGCACAAAGCTATGTGATTTGAACATGAAGAGTTTTGAGTAGGAATTCCTACTCATCTTTGAGTAGGCAAGCATTGTTCGAATTTTGTAAGTGAGATTTTGAGTTCCGTCATTCGTCTATATTCTACTTATTTGTCAATTTAAATGGTGCACGATGGAGCTGTAAGTGAGAAATGATGTAAGCTTGATATACATTGTTGCCTAATTGCATAACAGCTCAAGTTTTTGGGAACTAGCCATTGTCTAACGAAAATCTTAGGGGCCGTTTGATAACTATTTGTTTTCAGTTTTGGTTTTCATTTTTTTTTTAAATTAAAAATTGAAATCTTGTTTGTTTAAAAAAATGAAAACTAAAAGTAAAAATGTAAAAACTTAAGGCCAAATTCTGAAAACTCAATAAAGTAGTTTTCATTATTTGGTATTGAATTTGAAAACTGAAAGTAATTACCAAAGTTTTCCGTTCTTGGTATTGAAAACTGAAAACTAAAAGTAATTATAAAACAAAAATTCAGTTTTTGTCTTTTTACTGAAAACTAAAAGTAGTTACTAAACAAGATTTCAGTTTTTACCTTTTTGGTATTGAAAACTGGAAATGAAAGTAGTTACTAAATAATATTTCAATTTTCTTTTTAAAAAATCTTGTTTAATGTGGGAAAATTTTCTTACGAAATCTCTCTAGCAAACATGAGCTGCCAGCAAGCGTTGTCCTTAGCCCAATGTGAGAAAGCATTACAAATTCATACGCTTAATGGAGCACGAACTTCTTATATTTTTTTTTTCACAGAAATACATTAAGAGGCGAGGAAATAAATTAATATTGAACTTGTCATTCACGAATTTCAAATCTGAAACCTTTCACTTCAAAACGGAGATAAACATCCTTAGATCTAGATCATGGTATTAAATGGTAATCAAACGAGAACCTTAAACTAAAACAAAATGTGTTACAATTTTTCCCTGTTAGAATAGCTAAATAGGGACAGGTACATGGAAGATATATACACATCAGACCCCTATTCCTATCTACAATATCGGCACTCGGTACTCACTTCTAGCAAACCACTCTGTTCAAACTTCAAACAAGCAACAACAAATCTAAGAACCGAAAAATCAGGATAATTTATCTGCAACGAATCAACGCCCGTAAAGATGATCATCATCTTCAAACTCGGAAACTCCTAGCATAGCCAAAGCCAGGTGACTCTTCATCTCGCTATTCGTTTGTTGTAATTGAGAATAACAATCAATCGACAATCCATTCCCCAGAAAACTAGGCTTCTTCCTCTTGAAGACGCTAGGTTCTTCTTCGCCTTTCAGTATTGCCATTATCTCACAAATGCTTGGCCTCCGGGATTCTTCACTCGTTATGCAGGCAGCTGCAGCTTCAATCATCCGTGCTATTTGATTTGAATTTCTCGAAGTGCATTTTATTCGTGGATCAAGCAGCTCCTCGATAGCTCCTTTCCCTTTACACAAGAGGGGTTTTGCCTGATGAAAAATGGAAGTGGCACATTTGTGAGTTATAACTTATAGCAACCAATTCCAAAATCTAATGTACACCACAAACATTTTTCATATTTTAAACGAGAAGTTTTGATGACTTCCATTGAAACACCATACGGAAAGTTTACTGAATGATTCAAGAAATTTGACTTTCAGAAAGTTATTTGGTTGGTAGACAAACCTTTGCTAAGAAAAGTTTCTATCCAATGGAGTAAGTAGCCGAATTGAAAAAACGAGCGTTTTGAAAATAGTTCATAATAATCTCGTTTTGAAAATAGTTCATAATAAACTTTTAAAGAGATGTGGGTTAGGCCAATTGGCCTGAATAGTGTGTCTCCCCCCCCCCCCCCCCCCCTCCTTCTCCTTCTCCCCCGCACCCGAGTTTGAATCCCTCTCCCCGTAAATCAGAGTAGTTTAGAATATTGCCGTGTCAAAGAAGAATAAGCTATTAAAAGAAAATAAACTATGTCCAGCATGAGAAGCAATCAAGGGCCCATCAATTCAACATCACATATTAAAAAAGGAGGTAAAGGCAAAAAAGGAAGGTAGTAAGATGACCTACCCAGAGAACCAAGTTTTCTTCTCCTTGTGGCCTTCTTGCTTCAATTGGCTTCCTTCCGGTTATCAATTCCAGCAAGACCACTCCAAAAGCATACACATCAGTTTTATCCGATATTTTCCCATGCTGGAAGTACTCAGGAGCCAAGTAACTGCACATGCCATTTTAATTCACGCAATGAATAAAAATCGAACACAAGCAACGGGACAAAAAAATGCTTACTAGTTTAAGTTTTCTCAAGATCGTACCCAAATGTTCCTTTGACAGTTTTGCAAAGGAAGGGAACGGAAGGTGCGGAAGTCCAAGTGGCTAATCCAAAATCACATAACTGCAAGCAATATCGATACAACGCAGTCAATCAATCAAATTACTTGTATAGTGTATAAAGTAAAATCTAATTCCGTTGAAAACAGTTCAATTTCAAACCAGAATGAGATCCATAAAATTGCTCTCCATTTACCTTGGCGGTTTTCTTGGACGAAAGGAGAATGTTTGAGGGTTTGATATCTCTGTGAACAATACATCGTTCGGTTCCATTATGCAGATACGCAATTGCCTCAGCAATTCCAATGGCAACTTTGTGCCTTACAAACCAAGGAAGTGTTGCAGAGCCCTTACCTCCCCTCGTTTTCTCTGCAAATGAGCGTGCCGTAAATCAGTTAAAACTCACCAAACTTGAAAGAAAGTTCGATTCAAAAGACCGAAACAAGAGAACTCACCGTGCAAATGACGCTCCAAGCTTCCCCCGGAGACGTACTTATAAACCAAAAACAAGCCCTCCTCTGGATCAATGCAAAACCCCACAAGAGGTGTCACATTTGGGTTGTGAAGAGAGCTAGAAATCATCAGCTCTCTACAAAATGCCTTAGCAGACTCTTTATCTTCCTTGTCCAGTCGCTTGATCGCCACAACAGTTCTCAAAATCCCAACTCTGCCCCTAAATACACAGCTCAAAGCTCCTCTCCCCAAAACTCTACCTACCCAAAACAACAAATTCCACTAAAATTTCACACAGAAAAAAAAGATCAAATTTTGATTCAAACAAAACAATCCCATTTCATTACCTTTCGAAAAATTGCGAGTGGCAGCAACAATTTCACCGTAGCTATATCTGATCAAAGTGTGTGCCATTGGGGAAATGCTCCTCTCCAACGACTCAAATCGCCTCCACTTGACCTCTTTAGCTTTGGATTCAGACATCCCATTTCCCAAATTCACCATTAGAACCGTTGCAGCGGCGGAGGAGCTCATGTTCATGGAATCCAGCTCCACCTGAGAGCAGAAGGTGAATCTGAAAGAGGAGTTAACCGAATGGGGATCGGCATTTTCCAACTCCGCCCCACACCCGCCGGACTCCGCCAGCAGCCACGCTTTGTTGTGCTCTAAATTTATCTTCTTCTTCTTGTTGCTGTCGTCATCAACTGGGGTCTTCTGGTTGCTCTTTTTCTGGCGAGGTGGGAGAAAACAGGCCAAGCCAAACTCCCTGAACATTTTCTTCAAAAGGGTTTTGATTCTGTGGTCATTGTAGTCACAGTAGTGGTGATCTGTGGCTAAAGAGGAGGAAGTGTAGAGAGGAAGAGGATGAGGAAGGGCATTGGGTGGCTCTCTGGAGTTGGTGAAGCTGCCTTGGGAGTTACCCATCTTGATGCAGATCTCAATGACTAGAAAGCACAAAACCCCAGAAACAAGAGAGAGAGAGAGAGAAAGAGAGAGAGAGAGGCCCAAAGAAAAGAGAACAATAAAAAAGTGAAAGCTGCTTTGCTTGCAGGGTGGGAGAGAATTTCCCAATAAATGTGGGGTAGGAGGGAGAGAGAGATGGGCTATCTGAGACTGCAATGTGTGTGTGTATATATATGTGTGTGTGAGAAAGAAAGAAAGTGACTACTGACTGAGAGGAGGAGGAAGGAGAGCGGGTGTTTGTATGGTTACGGGGTCGGTTGCTTACTTTTGGTTGAATTTGGGATTAATTTTTTCATTTACCAAGAAAACAAAAGGCAATTATTTTAAGTGGTGGGAGGGGGGAAGAGAAAGCCTGAGTTGATCCCAGAAATGAGAGAGATTCTTCCTGTTTGCCCTGATGTGGACAGCCAGAACCACTCCAGAATAATTTGGATTTGGACTTGGAAGGTAGACATTAAGGGATAAACTCGTATTTTTCATCACAGTTTAAGCATCCGCTCCTGTTTAGTAGAAATTTTTCTAACCTGGTATTCACGCTAGTAATTTACGTATTATAAAATAAGTAAAGAGACATATAATAATATATCGCTTCTTTTAATTGTATTATGACATGTGAAATACCGTTGAATACCCAACACTTGAAAAAATCTTTCCCTGGTTAGGATGGGTGTAGTTTGGTTTGGATCGCTTTCATACACAACTCGGGACTAAATAAATAACTATTGAACTTTTTTTTAATTAACAATATATGTTTAATAATGAGCTAATCATAATAATTGGTATTGAACTCTATAACATGTTAAGTCGAAATTAAGACTTATGCTATAAAACGTAGTTTAGATTGATTAGATTTTAACTAATAAAACCTACAAAGTGAAATTGAACCAAACCAAACTACTATTGGGTGGTGTGGTTCGATTTGGTTTGGCTAGTTTGGAATTCCATTTAGTTTTGAACAATTAACAAGCCTATATGGTTTGGTTCAATTTTGCGAACCTTTTGATTTTGTAAATTGTCAAGACTCGAAATTGAACCAAACCATGAATTACCCTTCGAGTTGATCATTTTACGCAGTTTGGCCGGTTTGATGCTCACCTCTAACAATGATAATAGGTAGCCATCAAGACAATAATTAGTACACCTACTTTATAATTGAGATTTGAAGCATGACAACATCACTGCCTAATCATGGAAAAGTAATTAGAGTAATTATGGAATTTTGTAGAACACCAAAATCAAGTGAAGAAATAAGAGACAAGGAACTTGAGAGGGTCAATGAGTAGGAAATGATGATATGATTTGGGAATTTAGAATTTACAAAAGAAAAAAAATTAAACAAATGAAGAATATATAAATGATTGCACCAAGTTTGGTAACATCCCAAAATTACAATCCAACAGCCGACTATCCAACTCTAGCTATTATTAAAGCCCAAACTTCGTCAAAGACTTGGGCTTCTGTTTTTAGTTTTTTTTTTTTGAGAGAGAGGGGGGGGTGGTTGGTATATAATATAAATATAATGTTACAGCGCATCCTAAAAATAAGAGTATTTTAATTCACGAAAAATGATCAAAATGCTGGTTTAAATTCAGCTCACGTTCTCTATTTGTGGGTGAACAATCCAACACTTGGTGAATTTTGCTTTATAATGATAGGAAGAGTCGACATCAAAGGATCAAAAAGCAACGTCGCTATGAACGCTTGACTGCCACAAGCCAGTTATTCATGTGGTAACTTTTCTGACACCTCTTGCTTCAAATTCCGAATGTTTAAAGCATTGATAGGCCATACTTTCACGTTCTAAAGGAGAATATGTTGATTTCGGTTGACATTTTGGGTCGTGACACTAATGACCTGTCAAATTAGGATTTTCTTGTAGCACTCTACGATACGAACTCTAAGCGGAACAAAATTTGGATAACGACGAAGATTTTATGAAACCATGAAGTTCAAGGGTGTTTTAGTAAATTGACTTTTAGATATTTTCTTGACCATTGTTTCATTATGTTTGGGTTTTTGGTCCACCCACAATCTTCTGTCTGCAAACGCTCTCAAATCTTCCCCTCTTTTCACTTTCTACTCTCTACTCTTTTGCGCGCACTCTGTTATCACTCTCACTTTCTTCTGTTTTAATTAATTTTTTTTTTTTTGCGCCTCACTTTCACACTGCAATGTTACAATGTGAAAACTTTGTTTGTTTGTGGGGACGAAATGGGTTGCTGTTTGTTTGTTTGTTTTTTTGTTTTTTTTTTTTTTTGCCTTTTCTTCTTGTTGTCGCAAGTTGGAAACTTTTTTTTTGGGGGGGGGGGGGGGATGTTGCAGTTTTTTTTTTCCTCCTCCTCTTCTTACAAATGGGGAAATGGGTTTGGGTTTTTTTTATTTCCTCCCTTTGCCATGTATTATATACATGGCAGCCACGTCAACACTTAACAGATCCATTTGATGGAAAATGTAACGGATATATTATTTTGAAATAAAATAGTACTTAAGGTATGAAAGTGAAATATTTTAAAGATATTGTAAGAAATTGAAATAGACACCAAACCTGAAGTATGAAAATGTAATTTACCAGTAAATAATTATACTCTACTTTGCACTGCAGCCAAGTAAAAACTGTGTTCTTATGAAGAAATAGTTTTCCTGTAATTTATGAAAAAAATGATTTTCAGTAATTTATGAATAAATATTGCGATAATTTGTGAAGAAATAGGTGTTTCCAAACTTTAACTTAATTATGATTTTGTCATCAAACGCAAAAATTCAATATAAGTCAACTGAATTTTTAAACAATTTATTTTCTGTAAAATTATAAATTTGCTAAATTATATGTTATATTAAGGAGCTGATGAGGTTTTGAATGTAGTGCAAGAGCAACGCATCACTCCTCAGTATCTATTACCACAACATCTTGTATTTATAATTAAAAAATAATAATTACATTTCAGGAGTAGTTGAAATACTTCTATGAATTTTCTCGGCCTCTAAAATAGATGAAATCAACCGTTGATTCTTTTTTGGAAAAAAAAATTAATTAAGTGTTTTTGAATAATAAAAAAAAAAAGTTTGTAAAACCTTTTTCATTTTTCATTTTGCTTTAATCGCATTTCAGCATTTTCTCTATTTATTCCGTACGTAAAAGCCACTGTGCGTGCTCGTTGCTCACTCTCTCCACTAACTCTCCTTCTTCTCTTCCCAATCCGCCGCCACCGTCTTATAAAAAATGGCATCTTTGCCGTCCACCGAGTCCCTCATCCTCCAACTCCACGATATCTCCGCCGTCAAGTTCGGTAACTTCAAACTCAAATCCGGCATCTCCTCCCCAATCTACATAGACCTCCGCCTCATCGTATCTTACCCCACCCTCCTCAGCCAAATTTCCCAAACCCTAATCGCCACCGTCCCCTCCTCCACGCGCTACGACCTCATCTGCGGCGTCCCTTACACCGCCCTCCCAATCGCCACCTGCATCAGCACCTCCAATGACCTCCCCATGCTCATGCGCCGCAAGGAGGTCAAGGACTACGGCACCGCCAAGGCCATCGAAGGCGTCTTCAAGCCAGACCAAGTCTGCCTCATAATCGAGGACTTGGTTACGAGCGGCGGATCGGTTTTGGAGACGGCTGCGCCCCTACGCGCCGCCGGTCTGAAGGTCGAAGACGCCGTTGTACTGATCGACCGGGAACAGGGCGGGAGGGAGAATTTGGAGGAGAATGGGATTCGATTGCACTCGTTGTTTCGGTTGAGCGAGATGGTGAGGGTGTTGAAGGAGAAGGGGAAGGTCGGGGAGGAGACGGAGTTGATTGTTTTGAAGTTTTTGGAAGAGAATCGGAAGGTGGCGGCGCCGCCGGTTGTGCCAAACAGTGTGGAGAAAGTTAAGGTTAGGGGATTGGCGCTGGAGGAGAGAGCGAAGGTGTCAAAGAATCCGACGGGGAAGAGGCTTTTTGAGGTGATGGTGCAGAAGCAGAGCAATCTATGTGTGGCTGCCGATGTTGGGACTGCCAAGGAGTTGCTCGACATAGCTGAGAAGGTGAGATTTTCTTGGATTTTCTCGGAATCTTTTAATTTTCCCGGAAAATATATGAAAGCACTGTAATTTAACTGTATTGTTGGAGCCAAGTGTTATAAATATACACGTGGGTGTTAACAAGAAGTTGGTCTAGGAACTGCCATGTGGGAAGCTACACTATGTCCATGTGCAAGCTTAAACCTTTGCAGGGTTGGAGTTAGACAAATGGTTTCATGATACGGATGAGGCTAATTTTTCACGATTCGGATATAGATTTTCTAATATACTCCGGAGCCAAACTTTTTTTTACCGTTAGATCTTGGTCAAATTCGACTATTAGATCTTCGGTCGAAGATACAATGACTAAGATTGAACGGTTTAACACCTGCACTATAGGATATATTCCGGAGCCTCATAGAATTTTGGGATAAAAATTCGAAATTAACTTATTGTGCCACTGTTGGTTGTGATATTCTGGTAATATGATATTCTAGATTTCTAACTGGGTTTTTTGTTGTTGTACTATTTTATTTAAATATGTATTTGTTGCTAGATTTGTAAATGCACTTTGACAGTAGTATGTAGACAAAGGCAGGTGCCTTGTAAATTTGAACAATCTGTGATGAGAGAGGGAAGTGAATTGAATAAGAAAAGAATGGGGATAGTTGAATATCTATTGTTGTGATGGTCACTGATTCTATGATGTCAACATTTTAATGCAGGTTGGGCCGGAGATTTGTTTACTGAAAACCCATGTTGATATATTGCCTGACTTCACCCCGGATTTTGGCTCTAAACTTCGCTCGGTATGTTTCTAGACATTTTTTCTTCATGTTTTGTAATGCAACTGGATATTAATCATGATTTATGGCTGCTGGTTCATGTAGATTTTATAATTTCTTGATGGCATTGATGTGAATGTTGCTGCAGATTGAGATAGTAAATTGTTACTTCATCTGTTATCTGTTCTTAATTGCTGCTTGAGTTTTAGTTAAATCAAGCAAGCTTCCGGAAAATCGCTTGATCTTTCATTACGAACATTTGAGTCAATAGTGTTCCCCCTTGGTATTACTTGCCTGAATGGATTGCTAAAACCATTTTAAGCCTGCATTTTCAAAGCCGTGACTTTAATTCAAAAGAAGTATAATGTCATGCACTAATAAATAATTGCACCGATTATTCATATTATTATCAGTGGTGGAACTTAGTAATTGTCAAGTTATAGCTTTCTTCTGTGCAGGACTGTATTCAATTTATACAGTTGCAAATGTGTTTTGGTTGATTGAAAGCAATTGTCGAGTTATAGCTGATATGTGCCTTATCCAATTGAAGATTGCAGATAAATATAATTTCCTAATTTTCGAAGATCGCAAGTTCGCAGACATTGGTAACACAGTAACAATGCAGTATGAAGGGTGAGGCTCAGGCTTAGGTTTTTTTTCTTCTTATTTTTCTGTATGTTAGTATCATTTCCCTTAGCTTATCAGTTTTTTCTGTTTGCAGAGGTATATTCCGTATACTGGACTGGGCTGATATTGTCAACTGTCATATAATCTCTGGTCCCGGGATAGTTGATGGACTAAAGTTGAAGGTTTGCAACTTTGGATTGATGACTCGCACTGCATAAATTTTTGCTCAGATGAATTAATTTTTTCCTAACTGTTTACTACTTGTGTACTCTCTTTCTCTTGTAGGGTTTGCCACATGGTAGGGGGCTGTTGCTTCTTGCCGAAATGAGCTCAGCTGGTAACTTTGCAAAGGGAGATTACACAGCTGCCGCAGTGAAGATAGCGGAGGAGCATTCTGACTTTGTGATTGGCTTCATTTCAGTTAACCCAGCATCATGGCCAGGGGCACCAGTAAATCCAGCTTTCATCCAGGCAACTCCTGGAGTGAAAATGGTTACTGGTGGTGATGCTCTTGGCCAGCAATATAACACTCCAAACTCCGTAAGTTTACCATATACTACACTACTTTCGTATCAGTTTGGCAACCATAACTTGAGAGATTTGATGTTCATACCATTGTTCGAGGGATTGAGTTTGGAGTTCATAGTGTATATGAAAGAAATCACCCTGCTCAAAGGGGCATTTACATCACTTGTCTATATTTCGACCTGCATTTGTTATGACTATACTATTTTATGAGCTAGTGTTGTGACCGAAACGTATTGTGTTTCAGGTGATCTACGATAGAGGTAGTGACATTATAATCGTGGGTCGTGGAATTATAAAAGCCGCAAACCCTGCGGAGGTGGCTCAAGAATACCGTCGTCAAGGCTGGGATGCATATTTGGCTAAATGCAGCAACAGCAGCTAAGATATTTGTATTAGGCTGCCTCCCTTGTTTCAGTTATGCTTACATTATTTTCTAATTACCCGAGGAGTGAGTGAAGTATGATTCACATGAATGTGTGGTTTTGTGAAACCAGAGGATGTGAGTTTTGTGGTATTAATGTCTGTGTGTGCCTTTATTGACACCCAACTTTAAAGCAAAGCTTAATGGAAATAACTTGAAGAGCGCCAAGCAAATATGAAAGACAAATCAGAACATTTACAGTGCACTTGGATGAGTGAGTTTAAGAATACTAACTACAACGAATTAGTGGAGTTTCTTATGTGGTTACCTATTAGCACGGTTTTAAATAAAGAATTTGAAGTTGGTCATTTACGTAGATCTGTACGCTGATCGTTTATGTAATGTTTCCTCGAAGAGAAGTGATAAGGGGATTGTCTCAAAAGTGGGACTCTTCATGGTCTCTTTGCTAACTCACAGTTTAATGTCAATTCTCGTGCCAATATTATACAACATTGTGCCAAAAACATCTTTACAGTTTAACCTCAATTTTCGTGCCAACATTATAAAATATTGTGTCAAAAACATGAAGTAACAGAGTCTATGAAGAGTCCCCTTAGCATTCTCTTCCTCGTATTAACAAAATTTGAGGGTTCTGTTTGGAAAGTATAGGTGGATAAATTTTCATCAAATTATATAACCAACAATGCCATTACATCTGAAGTAGAAGTCTAAATAGCTGGCTAAACTGATAATTAGACTTACAAGAAAAGAACAAACATCTTCGTTATAAAAAATGGCTATCTGAAATTACATCTATCAGTTGATACAGCATATAGATGGCATAGGAAAACTAGTGCAACTATGTAGCAAACATTTATGATTCTAAGTATTTCGAACCTACCTGTCGAGCTTTCCACTTTCTCAAAAGCTCATCGTACACGTATTCCTTCCTTGCTCGTAAGAGGTCCTGTTTCAGTTTTGACAATGTCGAAAAGTCCAACTTCATTCCTCTTGCAATCATATCCTCCGCGTACTTAACAGCTTCTGGGATCCTATTCAAATCGCGGAGCCCTACAACCAACAAATTCCCTGTATCCTCCAAGCCAGAATGGTAATTCTCTATCATGCACTTCCAAACTTTTATAGCAAAGTAAGGGTCCCCAAAATCCAGGAAAATCCTTACTGCTATGTCACAATTAGCAAGCTCTGGAACACACTCATTTTTAACCATCTCTGTAAACAATGCCGAAGCCTCCCTTAACTTCCTATCCTTGATTAAAAGCTTAAAAACCATGTTATATGTTTGTGCATTCGGGAATGCCCCCTTGTACACCATCTCATCGAACATCTTTCGTGCTAAATCACCATTGCCATCACGACAATGTAAAGAAATCACCAAATTATACATACTCGTATCAGGTTGGCATCCAATTCTCCCTACCATTGCCTGCCAGAGAGTGTCTGCTCCCCTAGAATCGCACTTCTTGACACACTCATCCAGTGCAAGCCTGAAAAAACTGATCCCCGGATAACACCTCCTATTTTTTAAGGTCTCAAAGACCTTCACTGCCTCACGGATCCCGTCAGGTCCCTTAAGCAAAGTATTCAAGAATGAATCATAAGCTGGAACATTGTTGGGGTCCCAACCAATTTCAATCACCATCTCAGAAAAGACCTGCCTAGCACAATCCACATTGCCTTCATTTTCGAAACCCTCCAACAAAATGGCATAGGTGTCAGGGTCCGGCCTAATCTCAACCTTGGCAACACGCAAAAACTCAACGGCATCAGCGGTCTTGCCATCTCTGCAAATTGCACTCAGAAGAGAATTCAAGGCCACAATGTCCCTAGGACAACCATATTGGCTCATACACTCAAAAGTCGAAATAGCCTCTTTGACACGATTGGCAACTACATAGCTACTAAAAACAGAAGCAAAAGTGGCCAAAGAGAGTAACCTTTCTTTCGCCATGGCACTGATGGCATCCCACATTGCATCAAAGAAGCAATTCTTGCCCAAAAGATCAACAACCAAGTTCCAAGCATAGGGGCTGTGAAAGTCATTGAGCTGGCGACCGGCCCACCGGAAAAACTTCACTGACGGGCCCGGGAACCCGTAGGACAGTTTGAGCACCTCTTCAACATCTTCTTGGGTCACTCTAACACCGGTCTCCTCCAACCGTTCCTCAACAGAAGGGGTGTGGGTTTTGGCCAATATTTCGCAGAGAAGTCCGATTTTCGGAGGCAGATTCGGAGTGTCGAGGTACGAGGCGAAGGTTGGGCGGTTTGCTACTAGGGTTTGGGTGCGTGGGTTCGCCGGCAACAGAGCTACGGCTGAAGAATTGAGCGTTTTGTGAATTGGGGTTGGGGAATTGGGGATTCTGTGAGTTGGGGTGGAGGAAGAATGCAGCTTCTTGGCGGGTTGGCGTTTATGGTGACTTGGGTTGGCAGAAGAGGGATTGTTGGGAGGTGGGTAGCCATGGCGTCGTTTTTTGCTGGTTCTGGTCATATGAATATTTGTAAGATGAACTCAAAGGAAAGGATTTTACGGCGCTTCGAGAACCCTAGATTGGCATCTGAAAACAGACACCGGTGGGCGGTGGTGGAGCGGAGGACGGTGTCCCTTCGGATCAGAAAATCGACGGGAGGAAGAAGAGAAGGGGAAAAGCTCCTTAAATCGGATTCTCATGTGCGCAAGAATCAATTTTACCTGTGTATTTCATTTTGGTATTTTGTTTTGATTTTTCTTCGGGTTCCGTTATTTTGATTTTTCTTCGGTGAGCGTCATTGCCCACTTTCCTTTTCTCGTAAAAGTTTTTCAAACTATATTATTTGAGCTTTTTTATTTTATACAAACGATATTAAGATAGTGAAATTTGAATTCAAAGATGTCAAATGAGATATAAGATGTTATTAACTACTTGAGCTGATCAGTCTTTATATTTAATTGCAAGATACTAAAACAATTGGCATGGTCTAGTTCGTTTCATTTTAATCCACAAACCGAAACCCAAATCGAAAAATTAATCTGTATGGTTTGGTTTTATTTTGATCAATCGGTTCTATTCAATTTGGACTTGAACTCATTTAAATTTTGTTTGTTGAATTTGTGACATGAGAAACTCAAGCCTAATACTCAACTCATATACTCAACTCATATATTAATTCATCAATGAACTCAAATAAAAACCCCCAAAAAATGCAATTACGAGAGCATGAAGAACGAGGGATGTTGTGATTTTCACTCTATTTTATTTTTTTTACACCCTCTTTTGATTAGTTAATAGTTTTTAGAGTATTTGAGGAATAAAATGCGGTGTTGAATTGTCATCCTATATAATTACATAAAAAACTATTAATAAATTGAACGAGTGTGTGAAGCAAAATGTGATGAGTGAAAATAATCGTTTCAGAAAAATTTGTTGTATATCAGATTATGAATTGACATGATATATGAGTTACAATATAACATCTACAGACTTATTTGAGAATGTTTTTTAAGGTCCAAAATCCCTTTAAAAATTAAGGTGTTTCCAAACGTTTGTTTACTGAAAAGTTAAAAGTGATTATGATTTATAAATTGGCCGAGGAAGCAATTTTAAGTACTTTTTTAAGAAAAACACATTCTAAGCGAATTTAGTAACATCAAGGTCTTACCAGTAAACACAAAATATTTACCTTTTTACATCCACACACTTACACATGAACAGCAAACCGGCCCCGGGAAAGAACGAAAAACCAAAAAGAATCCAGCATTGGTCTGAGAAATGGTGTCATCAAAACTCCCCCTTTTAGTTTCCTGGCCAATTGGGTTGTTATTTTTATTCATTTTTGAATTTTTGTAGTGGGATTTTGTTTGTTTTCCAATAGAAGTTGTGATGTTTTTGCTTTTGGAAAAAGCAGGGTGCTTTACTTAGCATTATAATCTGTGAGTTTATGTAAAATGTGGATTGTTTAATAAGTTGGTATGTAAGATCAACAGTATATTCATGGTTCACTGCAGAATTTAGGTTGTATGAATTTCCAACGACACGAATGCTGGCAAAAAGAAAAATTCGAAAGAAGTTTGATGGCTAGTATAATCTTGACGAATTTTCGCTGCATTACGGAGTATTCAAGTTCGAGCTTAAGTTAGCTGTAATCTTAACGAAGTTAAATCCTTTCGTTACTATTTCATTTGTTTTGCTTAACGTATGTGATACTCTGGATGAAAATGACGTTAGAGCATGTCAGGTGATATTAACGAATTGACTTTTGTTAATTTAGATTTCTTGTTCTTCAGACGGTTTATGTTGGGATGACTTCTTTGATTCTCTGTCGTGCAATGCACTTCATCATGGAATGTGCAGTGGGAGGACAAGGTTCTCCTAAGAGGTATTCTTATCGGCTTGAAACTTGAACAAAAAGTATCGAAAATCTGATACCAATGCCTTCAGTTTCTATCACTTTGTAGTCGTTTGTTTGCAAGTATGTATGTTTTGAACACCTCCTTGTGATGGTTATGCAGACATTTAGCAGTTCGCCAAGGCATCGCAGTGGTGGAGGTCGTAGCCAGGTCGAGGTGGCCGACGGAGTGGTGGTTACTACGGAAGTGGTTACGGCAATGTTGGACGAGGCCGCGGCCGAGGCCATAATTTCGCTTACCGCGCCACCTAGTAAGCTGCAAGCATTGTTCTTGACTCTTGTGTATAAACGGGATGAACCTCAAAACTGTTGGTGTTTAAAATAGAGCGATTAGCGGTCAGTTAAAGTCCATTAAACAATAATACTGAGAGGGAAGCCATTTGTTTTCTACCTTGTAGAGGCTTGTTTTGGATCAGGGTACAAGCCCGAAAGAAAAGAAAATATATATTACATAAAATATCACGAGGCTACGAGATCTGAATTATATATGCAATTAACAACAGATGACAAGAAGAAGTAGCTTGCTAAAAAAAAGACCAAAATTGCATGACAAACCCAAACAAGCCAAACAACTATTATGAATTAAGAAAGATAGTAATTATTTTTTGTTGAATCTATGGTTATTTACACAGTTGACAGGTAATTAAACCATATAACCAAAGAGTAGATCACAACTGACACACCCCGACCGAGATCAGGGCATGCTGGCCGTCACACGAAGGTGACGTAGCCATGTGCGCGTGCGGAAGCTATTAAGATAATAATATAAAAGTACTAATAATTAAAAACTAACTAGCATACAAGGTACTAGTGTATGTGAGACACAATTCAGAGCAAGTCTACAACAGTCCAAAAGGAAAAGATACGACATAAATACACCCGAAGGTGACCCTACAATGGTGAGTGTCTGTCAGAAATGCCGGGACGCCCTCTGGGATAAACCACCGAACCTGCTAGACCACTAGAACCTGGAGGGGCGCAAAAACAAAAGCGTGAGTGGGCAAAAACAAAGCTCTTTGAAAACTCTTAGCAAAATATATTCTAACCCCTCGCCGTAAAACCTGTATACTTCCCAGAAAATGAACATATATACGTATATATAGGTATGCCAATCATGCTTCACCATATGCCATTCATGCTCACAATATGCCATTTATGCTCGAGAATATGCCACAACAGAATCTCATAATCAAATATAAATGCTCAAGCGTAATTCACATCAATAACATATAATCTGGCAGCCGGGAGTCACCTAACGTGACCTGTACGGCTGCAGATAGAGCTCCAATCTCAACTCAATATCTGAATCTGCACACGAGTCGGAACCACCTAACGTGGTCTGTACGACAGGACTGGGTGTAATATATACGCTCTAGTGCTACGATCACGTGAAGACTGTGCGAATAATCGCGGGTCACCTACGAGTCGGAACCACCTAATGTGGTCTGCACGACAAGGCTATGCACCTACTTGGATCCAAGGCGAGCGTGTGGTGCGGGTGAACATCACGTGAAGGACTATGCCCTGGCCCTGGGCGGGAGCACTAACATCGGGGTGCAGATTATGAGCTCTCTAAGCATTTCAAACTACTATTGCATAACAACATGAATATCGCTTACCTGGCACTTACCTGTGCGTCCACAGCACCAAATACACATATATATATATGTATGCCACTACTAATACATGCGATGATGCGTAAACAACATTCATATGATGCATGGCATAAAACAAATAACCTTTTCTATTTAATTTTTGGGAATTAATATGTATATAGGTATATACGGAAAACAAAAGCCCACTCACTGATAAGTGGAAGGGTCGTAGCCCCCTTGCCTCGAGTGTGAACGCTCGTCCTCGGAATACGAATCACCTATATGCGAAATAGCTACGAAAACGTTAATTTAAAAGCACATAACCAACTTCTCGTAATAACTTCTCATACATTGCTCAATTTGGACAAATGAATATACCAACGTGCTCTACACAACCTCAGGATCACACCCATATTTTTAGAATAATTTTTGGACCACGCACGCGCCCCCACGCGCCGTCCTAGGCACGGACCTACGCGCCCCCCACGCGCGGCCACGTGCACTGCACACTGACGGCATCAACTGACGCCGTCAGGAATATTCCGTTAAACTGACGGAATATTCTGTTAAACTTAACTGACGCCGTCCACTGCCGTTAGGAATATTCCGTTAAACTTAACGGAATATTCCCCTTTCTTCTCCGGCGAGCCTCCGGCGCCGGCGACGGCGCCGGAAAACTGGGAAATTTTCCAACCATGTTTTCTCCTTCGTTTTTCAACCAATTTCCATGATTTTTGAACCAAAATGAAGCTTAGAACTAGTAGAACAACGTTAGACTAGTTTTAAGGCCTAAAAATTAAGGAATCTCACCTGCAACAACGATCCAAGTTCGGCCAACTTCGAACCTAGCCTTCCCGACGTCCAATTTCACCCAACGAACCACTCCGAGGCTCCTTGGGACCTCACAAACACAACTACAAGCTTCAAAATTGCAAAAACAAGCTAGTTTAAGGGTTGCATGAACAGTACATAATTCGGCCATTGTTGAAACGACGTGAAAACGTTCGAATTCTTACCTGGAATTGGTATGGTTGTGCTCCTCACAACCTCACGAGTTCAATGGTGTAATTGGTTTCTTGATTGGTGAAAGTTTTGAGTATGTTTGTGTGTGTGTCCGTGTGTTTGCAGAAGGAAGAAGAAGAAGATGGACTCGGGGAGAGAGAGAGAGAGAGAGAGAGACAGAGAGACAGAGTGACAGAAAGTGAGGGAAAGAGGGAGGGAATCCCGGGAGAAAAAGAAAGGGTAAGAGTGTGTGTGGTCCTACACACCACACCATACAACACTAATGTGATAAAAACGAATTAGGGGGTAAAATCGTAAATTCACACATACGTTAAAATGAAATTTGGGACGGGATGTTACAACCTACCCACCTTAATAGAATTTCGTCCCGAAATTCAAAATAACTAATTACACCCCTAACGGTCAAAGAATAATCTAGGATACAAATCCCTCATCCTATTTTCTGTCTCCCATGTCGCTTCTTCAACCGAGTGATTCCTCCACAAAACTTTCACCAAATTCACCGTTTTGTTCCTCAGAACCTTCTCTTTCCAATCTAAGATCGTTAACGGTTCCTCGTCATACGTCAAATCTGGATTTATCTCTAACGGTTGAGGAGGTATCACATGCGACGAATCAGCAACATAATGTCGGAGCATAGACACGTGAAAAACGTTATGCACTTTAGCCAACTCCGGAGGCAACTCCAACCTGTAAGCTACCTCACCAACTCTTTCTGTGACCATGTATGGTCCAATGTACCTGGGACTCAATTTCCCTTTCTTTCCAAACCGCACAACACCTCTCCACGGTGAAAGCTTTAGAAATACCCAATCTCCGACCTCATACGTTCTATCCGTAGCATGCCGATCTGCTAAACTTTTCTGCCTGTCCTGGGCTGCTTTCAGGTTAGACCTAATTACCTGAACATTTTGAGTAGTCTCCTCGACAATCTCCGGACCCACTAAAACTCTTTCGCCAACCTCTGACCAACATAACGGAGTGCGACAAGATCTACCATACAAAGCTTCAAATGGCGCCATGCCAATGCTCGAATGGAAACTGTTGTTGTAAGCAAATTCCATCAAATCTAACCGCTGGTGCCAAGCATCACTGAACTGTAACACTGATGCTCGCAGCATATCTTCCAAGGTCTGAATAGTTCTCTCGGACTGTCCGTCCGTCTGTGGATGATATGCCGTACTGTAAAGTAGTCTCGTACCCAAAGCTTCCTGAAAAGCTACCCAAAACTTCGATGTGAATCGTGGATCACGATCTGAGACGATACTTACAGGGACACCATGGTACTTCACAACCTTCGAGATAAACAACTCCGCTAACCGGCTCAAAGAATACTTCTCTCTCACTGGAATAAAATGTGCCGACTTAGTGAGCCGATCAACAATCACCCAAATGCCATCAAAGCCATTATGTGTACGCGGCAACTTGTACACAAAATCCATAGTGATATTTTCCCATTTCCACTCTGAAACGGGAAGCGGCTGCAACAATCCAAACGGCTTCTTTCTTTCTGCTTTAACCTGCTGACAAACAGCACAACTGCTCACATACTCAGCTATCTCCCTTTTTATACCCGGCCAATAGTAAAATGGTCGAATAGTATGATACATTTTAGTTGCCCCTGGGTGCATGGCATAAGCCGAGATATGTGCTTCATCTAGAATTTCCTTCTTCAAATCCGCATTACTAGGCACGAACATTCTACCCTCTAACATCAACATGCCATCAGAATCATGAACTCTGAGATCTCGCCTCCTTCCTTGATCTCGAGCTCGAATTAGTTCTTGAATCTGTTCATCAGCTACCTAAGCTTCAAGCACCCGATCAACTAAGATTGGCCTAACTTGAAAATTAGCAAGTAACGCCACTTCTCGATCTTCTGCTTCTAACCTTACTCCCGTAGTACGTAGGTCCACCAAAAGAGGAATACGACTAGCGTACAACGCATTGATACGGCCTTGTGACTTCCTGCTAAGTGCATCGGGCACTACGTTCGCATGACCAGGGTGATAATCAATCGTGCAATCGTAATCG
The DNA here is from genome assembly GCF_041283825.1 of Pyrus communis. Classification (NCBI taxonomy): domain Eukaryota; kingdom Viridiplantae; phylum Streptophyta; class Magnoliopsida; order Rosales; family Rosaceae; genus Pyrus; species Pyrus communis. Next base: position 25,558,190 of record NC_142573.1, on the reverse strand, counting down.
CTGAGCAACTCCAACCACCTTCGTTGACGAAGATTAAGTTCCTTCTGGGTGAAGAGATACTGAAGACTCTTGTGATCTGTGAAGATCCTACACTTCTCTCCGTAAAGATAATGTCTCCACAACTTCAACGCAAAGATGATAGCAGCCAACTCCAAATCATGTGTAGGGTAATTCATTTCATGGGGTTTCAACTGCCGCGAAGCATAAGCAATCACCCTACCATGCTGCATCAATACACATCCCAGACCATTCAAGGAAGCATCGCTATAAACTTCGAAATCACCACTATCGTCCGGGAGTGCCAAAACAGGTGCATTAGTAAGACAATGCTTCAACTGCTGGAAACTCTGCTCACACTTATCATTCCACTCAAACTTAACGTTTTTCCTTGTTAACCTAGTCAGTGGCAAGGCAATCATCGAAAAATCCTTAACGAATCTCCGATAATATCCCGCCAAACCAATGAAACTTCTCACCTCAGTGACGGTTCGTGGTTGCTCCCAACTCTCCACAGCTGCAACCTTTTGAGGATCAACCAGAATACCTTGAGCAGAAATGATGTGCCCCAAAAACGCGACTTGATCTAACCAGAACTGGCACTTGCTAAACTTAGCATACAATTGGTGTTCCCTCAACCTCTTCAACACCAAAGTAAGATGTCGGACATGCTCCGCTTTGGACTTAGAATACACCAGAATATCGTCAATGAAGACAATGACAAATCTATCCAGGTAAGGCTGGAATACCCGGTTCATTAAATCCATAAAAGCTGCTGGTGCATTCGTCAACCCAAATGGCATAACCAGAAACTCGTAATGACCGTAACGAGTCCTGAACGCCGTCTTAGGAACATCATCCCTACTAATCTTCAGCTGATAATACCCAGATCTCAAGTCTATTTTAGAAAATACACAAGCACCTCTCAGCTGATCAAACAAATCGTCGATACGAGGCAATGGATAACGGTTTTTAATCGTCACCCGATTCAATTGCCTGTAGTCGATACATAGCCTCAAAGTTCCGTCTTTCTTTTTCACAAACAACACTGGAGCGCCCCAAGGTGAAGTACTAGGCTGAATAAATCCCTTATCCACTAATTCCTGTAACTGCACTTTCAATTCCCTTAACTCAGCGGGAGCCATACGATAAGGAGTTAATGAAATAGGATTAGTACCTGGAAGCAACTCAACAGTGAACTCCACATCTCGATCTGGGGGTAAACCAGGTAAATCCTCAGGAAAAACATCAGGGAAGTGTCTGACCACTCTCACATCCTCAATTCTGTTAGGAACGGTCTCCTCTAGCACCACATGCGCTAGATACCCCTGACAACCTTTAGACAACAACTTCTTTGCTCGCAAAGCCGAAATAACGCCGTGTCTTACCCCACTCTGCTCACCCACAAAAGTAACCTCAGGTAATCCAGGACGGTGAAACGTAACTACTTTCCCGTAACAATCAATGTTGGCACGATAGAAGTGCAACCAATCTGTGCCCAAAATCACATCAAAATCGACAATATCTAACGGGATAAGATCAGCGGGCATAACAACACCCTCTACTATCACTGGACATCCTGGGTACATACAATCTACAACACATCTCTCTCCTCTAGGCATAGCAAACTCTAAATCGTACCCTAGAGGTGTGGGGCGAGGTTGCGTTACTTGAGCAAATGTATGAGAAATAACGGAGTGTGTAGCTCCACAATCAATTAAGACTCTAGCAAAATAACCAAGAATGTTTAACGTACCCATAATCAAGTCCGGGTTGTTCTGAGCATCCTGCAGGGAAATATTGTGAATACGCCCCTGGCCCTGCTGTCGTCCGCCACGACCTCTGCTCGCTTGAACACCGCGACCTTGAGCTCCACGCCCCTGACTGGGCTGACCCATCTGTCTTGAAGACCCTGCACTACTAGTGGCAATCTCACCCTGTTGATACTGTCCTCCTTGGTACCATTGAGAACCACCAACCGGAGCTGGAGGATACGGCATGTAGTTGCTGGGATACGGGGGATAACCACCTTGTGAATACGGGTCCTGGGGGTACTGATACGGTCCCGGAGCATAGGGAACAGCATCACCCTGATAGTGATAGGCACCACCTCTACCTGCTTGACCATAATTACTCGGACCCTGGATTTGCCGAATCGGTGCAGGTGGCGGCATAAAGGTCTGCTGCAGCTTCTGCTGCTGACCCTGGGGACAATTCACAGCTATATGTCCCATCTGTCCACACGTGAAACAAACACCGTTGCCACGCCTACACTCGCCGAAATGTCGGTTATTACATCTACGGCAAAATGGAACTCGGTTTCGACCACCATCACCTTGTCTCTGGCCTCGAGCACCTCCATAAAACCTACCTCCACGTCCTTGTCCAGAGGCACTGAAACCACCACTAGACGAACTCGAACTAGCACCACCCCTTTTGAAGTTCTGAGTTTGGCGAGGCCCAAGCGACACTTGACTTTTCCCTTTGTCATCTTTCTTTTCATCACTGTCACTAGACATATTCTCTGAGTCCTCAATCCTCAATAGTATCTCATAGAACTCCTGGTAGGACTCACAGTGAGTAGTAGTCGCCATAGAACGCCATCTCTTCCTAGTGCCTAAACGGAAACGACGAAGCATCTCCGCCGGATTACCAGCGACATCAGGATAGTAACGAGACAAATCAGTGAACTTACGATAATACTCGTTAGCCGTCATCTTTCGCTGTTTCAACTCAGTGAATTCCTGTTTCTTACGATCAATATACTCAGGGGGTACAAATCTCCTCTGAAACACGTCCTTGAAAACATTCCAATCGGTTCTCTGAGCTGGAGTCAACCTACGAAGCTCCTGTTCCCACCAGGCTGCAGACTCCATCTCCAGAAACCATGAGGTTGTCTCGACCCACCTCTCCATATGAAGGTTCCCCTGGTTATGCAACACACGGAAAGTCTTCTCTATGTGGTCCAACCAACGCTCTGCGCCTTCGTGACCCTCACTACCTTTAAACTTATCCAACTTCAGATTATACATAGTCTCCAGAGGAGTCCTCTGGGGAGGGCGCATCACTGTTTGAAGGGTTGTAGCAATAACTTCCCCCAACTGAGTAAGATCAGGGAAACTAGGCTCATCAGAGCGACGTGGTTCCTGACGAGGCGGCATGATTCTGACAGAAGACACCAACTATTAGAATACTCACAAAGACACAGGACTGCCAAAACCTAGGCTCTGATACCAAGCTGACACACCCCGACCGAGATCAGGGCATGCTGGCCGTCACACGAAGGTGACGTAGCCATGTGCGCGTGCGGAAGCTATTAAGATAATAATATAAAAGTACTAATAATTAAAAACTAACTAGCATACAAGGTACTAGTGTATGTGAGACACAATTCAGAGCAAGTCTACAACAGTCCAAAAGGAAAAGATACGACATAAATACACCCGAAGGTGACCCTACAATGGTGAGTGTCTGTCAGAAATGCCGGGACGCCCTCTGGGATAAACCACCGAACCTGCTAGACCACTAGAACCTGGAGGGGCGCAAAAACAAAAGCGTGAGTGGGCAAAAACAAAGCTCTTTGAAAACTCTTAGCAAAATATATTCTAACCCCTCGCCGTAAAACCTGTATACTTCCCAGAAAATGAACATATATACGTATATATAGGTATGCCAATCATGCTTCACCATATGCCATTCATGCTCACAATATGCCATTTATGCTCGAGAATATGCCACAACAGAATCTCATAATCAAATATAAATGCTCAAGCGTAATTCACATCAATAACATATAATCTGGCAGCCGGGAGTCACCTAACGTGACCTGTACGGCTGCAGATAGAGCTCCAATCTCAACTCAATATCTGAATCTGCACACGAGTCGGAACCACCTAACGTGGTCTGTACGACAGGACTGGGTGTAATATATACGCTCTAGTGCTACGATCACGTGAAGACTGTGCGAATAATCGCGGGTCACCTACGAGTCGGAACCACCTAATGTGGTCTGCACGACAAGGCTATGCACCTACTTGGATCCAAGGCGAGCGTGTGGTGCGGGTGAACATCACGTGAAAGACTATGCCCTGGCCCTGGGCGGGAGCACTAACACCGGGGTGCAGATTATGAGCTCTCTAAGCATTTCAAACTACTATTGCATAACAACATGAATACCGCTTACCTGGCACTTACCTGTGCGTCCACAGCACCAAATACACATATATATATATGTATGCCACTACTAATACATGCGATGATGCGTAAACAACATTCATATGATGCATGGCATAAAACAAATAACCTTTTCTATTTAATTTTTGGGAATTAATATGTATATAGGTATATACGGAAAACAAAAGCCCACTCACTGATAAGTGGAAGGGTCGTAGCCCCCTTGCCTCGAGTGTGAACGCTCGTCCTCGGAATACGAATCACCTATATGCGAAATAGCTACGAAAACGTTAATTTAAAAGCACATAACCAACTTCTCGTAATAACTTCTCATACATTGCTCAATTTGGACAAATGAATATACCAACGTGCTCTACACAACCTCAGGATCACACCCATATTTTTAGAATAATTTTTGGACCACGCACGCGCCCCCACGCGCCGTCCTAGGCACGGACCTACGCGCCCCCCACGCGCGGCCACGTGCACTGCACACTGACGGCATCAACTGACGCCGTCAGGAATATTCCGTTAAACTGACGGAATATTCCGTTAAACTTAACTGACGCCGTCCACTGCCGTTAGGAATATTCCGTTAAACTTAACGGAATATTCCCCTTTCTTCTCCGGTGAGCCTCCGACGCCGGCGACGGCGCCGGAAAACTGGGAAATTTTCCAACCGTGTTTTCTCCTTCGTTTTTCAACCAATTTCCATGATTTTTGAACCAAAATGAAGCTTAGAACTAGTAGAACAACGTTAGACTAGTTTTAAGGCCTAAAAATTAAGGAATCTCACCTGCAACAACGATCCAAGTTCGGCCAACTTCGAACCTAGCCTTCCCGACGTCCAATTTCACCCAACGAACCACTCCGAGGCTCCTTGGGACCTCACAAACACAACTACAAGCTTCAAAATTGCAAAAACAAGCTAGTTTAAGGGTTGCATGAACAGTACATAATTCGGCCATTGTTGAAACGACGTGAAAACGTTCGAATTCTTACCTGGAATTGGTATGGTTGTGCTCCTCACAACCTCACAAGTTCAATGGTGTAATTGGTTTCTTGATTGGTGAAAGTTTTGAGTATGTTTGTGTGTGTGTCCGTGTGTTTGCAGAAGGAAGAAGAAGAAGATGGACTCGGGGAGAAAGAGAGAGAGAGAGAGAGAGACAGAGTGACAGAAAGTGAGGGAAAGAGGGAGGGAATCCCGGGAGAAAAAGAAAGGGTATGAGTGTGTGTGGTCCTACACACCACACCATACAACACTAATGTGATAAAAACGAATTAGGGGGTAAAATCGTAAATTCACACGTACGTTAAAATGAAATTTGGGACGGGATGTTACAACAACCAACTTCTCCAACTTTCTAATCAAATAATATCACGTCGCTATTTACTTTTTTGCTTAAATTCAATTAATAATCATATTGATACGATACGATACTGATAATTATGTAATTAAAATATTACCAACATTAAGAATATGAATGACTTAATAATCAATATATCAATATTGAGTGGTCGGACCTGTCACGCCGTGAACCCTCCTGCCTCAAGATTCTGGTTGAAGAGACTCGACAACTCAAGATTCTGGTTAAAAATACTCAACAAAATGAAAATGGATAGCAACTAGCAAGAGAGCGAGAAATTATGGAGTAGTACGGTATCACCACTTCAGCCGATGATACTTCCACTCAAATTTTGCCACGTGAAATTTTGTTTACATATGAATTTAATGTCTTTTTTCCTGTCTTTTTCTTTGTCGTTAAAAAACAATTAGAAACTTAAAACTTAAATTAATAATAAAACCCAGTAACCATCCTTATCGATGAGCCAATGTATTCATACAAAAGTTTTGGTGACCATTGGATTTCATTTGTGGCCAACATTAACCCAGTAACCATCCTTATCATTGAGCCAATGTATTCATACAAAAGTTTTGGTGAGCAGTGGATTTCATATGTGGCCAACATTGATTACCCCTTAAGGGAGTGTTTGTTTACCCTCACTAACATTCACTAAGCTAGATTTGACTAGTTTTCGAAGTAATTTGGTATTTGTTGTGCGTAGGACTAAGTTTAGTGGCACTACAGAGGACTCGTCTAGACTAAAACCTTCACTAGAAGGCCTTAGCAAGATCGACAAAAAAACATGGGACTGGTTAAGACCGTGCTTCATTTCGATGAACTCGTCTACTTTACTTCGACCTCGACCTCTGCTACGCACGATGATGATGGACCTGCACCGCTGATGATCTTAGTTGAAACCCAAACCCTGGACCCAACGGTGGGTGAGGCACCCATTGACCTTGAAGGAATATGGGGGCCAAGAACGCCAGTGCCCACGACAGTGACGAAGACATTGGCTGGATTGGGATGACAGTAGTTTGGGGTCGTTGACGCTTGTTCTCCGATAGGGGCAATGACTTGGGTTGGTGATGTTGATTTGAGTTTTGATTTTGAGCTAGATTTTAAATTTGAACTAGGTTTTGATTTCTGGAACTAGATTTTGATTTTTTAAAAACCTCCAGCTCACATCAATCCACTTGTCTCCAGGGAAGCCGGACATCCCCACCAGGGCCGAATCACCTGGCCTAGCCTGGGTGGTGTGACATCATAATGACATCGCCCACATTTAAAAAAATATAAAAAAAATTAAAAATGCAAAACATTTATAAAAAAATAATTAAAAATATAAGAATATAAAAAAATCATATATATATATTTTAATATCTAATCATATTCTTCCACCTACATCACATTTCAATATTTTTAAATACTTTCAATCAATATTTTATTATCCGACAGTATTAAAAATAAAATTACCTTTTATATTATTTTATAGAAAAAAAATAATAATATTCTAATGCCAGTAGTATGGGCTATTCATTCTAAGAGTGAAAAGACGTTTGAGCAGTTCATTAAAAGCAGTTACGATTTACTTTCGGAGATTGGATTGCCTATGATCCATGAGGACTTATAGAAAAAAAAATTATATGTAAAGTGGGCCAATAGATGAGCTAATAAGGATTCCAAAATCTAAATTAAATGATCCAAATTGATGAGGGCTTAAGATTAAAAACTTGAGATAAGGAGAGATTCTCAATCCACAAAATTGTACCATATCAAGTTTTTAATTTTTCACTATCAGTCTTCACTCATACTCGTCACATCCATTAAACCAGAGATGGATATAACAACTTTCCCAACCAACCTCCACAGAAATAAATAAAGAGCCGCACAACCAACAAACCTGAAAAAACGCTTCAGAAACCCTAGAAGCTACCTGGGTTTCTCTTAGATCTGTGGAAATGGAGGCTTCCGATTCCAATCTCTCTCAGCTCCAATTGCAGCTCTCGAACCAACCTCCACCACAAAATCCGACACCGGTTCATCACCAATTTCTCAGCCCAGCTCCGGTCCAGGACCAAGTTCCGGCTCAGCATCCGGCTTCCTCTGCTTCTCCATCAGCTTCTTCTGCTTCTGCATCAGCTTCTTCTTCTAAGAGTAACTCCTACCTCTTGCATTTTCATCTCTCTACTTCATCTCTGCCCTTTCCACCTGAAAATAAAAGAAATTATTATTATTATTATTATCATTATTGTTTTTCAGTTGAAGGAACGAAATGCCAAGAAATGGAAAAGCATTCACATGATTTCGTGCTGTTTGTTGATTTTTTGTAATTTTGTGCTACTGTTTTTATGTCTGGTTTTGGAGAACAAACTACTTTTGTTATTCACTTGAGGAAAAATTCTGTTTTCAATTTCAAATACCTCGAGCCTTTCGTTCTGTATCTGTTCGCAGCGATATGGCAGCACTGTGTGGAGGGAGTTATTAATTGATCATGAGACGAGATGTTGGCATCGGGATTTGATTGAGATGTGTTTTACTAGAGATGAGGCAAAAACTATCTTGATCGTGCCGTTACATTGCTTGGGGTGTGTGGGTAAAGTGTTCTGGCGTTATACTAAGCATGAGCTCTTAACTGTCAGGTCTAGGTGTAAGGTGGCGCAAGAGTTGGAGCGTTATGGTGAGCTTGGAAGGAATCGAGTAGAAGGGGTGAAAAGAATAAGTTGTGGCTGATGATCTTGAAATTAGAGGGGCCTAATAAGCTTGGACATTTTGTATGGAGATGCTGTAACAATTTTCTAGCTGTTAAAACTAATCTTCGAAGGAGAGGAGTACGGCTTGCAACTGAATTATGCTTTGATGATAACTAAGAACTTAATTTATCTTTATAATACATGTGAGTTTCCTGATCGATTGAATTGGAAGTATGCTTTGATGAAATTTGAAGGAGATAAGCGAAATCAAGGGTGGTTTGATTGAATGCATAATCTGTAATTAGGGTTTAGTGACTCGTAGAATTGCAATTTTGAAGATCTTTCAATAAAAAGTTACTAGGAAATTTAGGGTTTTAACATGCACAATGACATTGTTGAAATCTCTCAAAGAATGAAAAAAAAAAAAATATGAAGTCTTGTTTCAAGTAATTATTGTTACGATTAACCATCGATGGATACTATAGATACATTTGTGTTTTGTATAAAATAGATTTGGTTATCTAGGAAATAATAGTAATGTTTAATGGAGTAAATAAATGAAAAAAGTTACCTAGGCTAAGGTATCACTTCTTTTATATTGCCTTTGAACGTGTATAAAGAAAATTCTTTAAATTTCACATGCTGAAATTGTTTTCTGATAACTTACCTGCAAAAGATTGGATCTTTGGTAGTTCTTATACATTTGAGTTCGTGTAGGCCTACCAGATCACTTGACGCACAAAAATCGACTGCAAGAATATGCCCAGGGAGCAGGCCTCCCGCTTCCGGTTTATCAGACTGTCAATGAAGGAAATCGACATGTACCATCAACTTTTAGGTCGTCCGTGTTGGTGGATGGAGTTTGCTATGCTTCATCCAACACATTTGCTAGTCGAAAAGCTGCTGAGCAAGATGCTGCTAGACTGGCCATGATCAGTATAACAGAGAAGATAAAGGAAGAAGTTCCTACTATTCCTCCTATTCATGAGGTTTGGTTTTCTATGCTCAAAGTTTCAGTTTGGGTACAAAATTTTTGTTTTAACGTTCTCTATGAATTGTTCAAAAACTTGTTTTGTCAAATTAGCTTGCAACTCTTTTTTAGGGCATCATCACTATCTAAATGAAATTTATGCATACTTGTTTACACTTTGCGTTTACTAATGCAATGGAAGATATTAAATTTTACTACATTCCTCTGGTTATTTTCCAGGATCTAGTGTTTTGCAAGAGTATCCTGAATGAATATAATATGAAAAGGAAAATAGAACCACCTACTTACCAGACTTTTCAGGGAAATGCGAAGGTTCCTTTCTTTGTATCTTCTTTGGTTGTCAACGGTGTGTCCTATACTGGGGATGTTGGAAAAAGCAAGAAAGAGGCTGAACAGTTGGCAGCTCGTGTTGTTATTCAATCACTTCTAGGTACTGTTTTTGTTATTTAATTTTACATGTGTTTCCAGAGAAATTAAAATTACATGTTGTGAGTTAATGTGGTGCATGCACTTATTTTCTTGTGGCTGACTAATTGAAGATAAATTCAGGTGATTCCGAATCAGCACCCATTATGTCGGAGATCCTTAGGTCTAAATACAAACTTGCACATAAGAGCAAGGAGCCAGACTCTTCACATGCCAGTCTTGCAACTTCAGCAGTAAACACAGGACAAGGTTATGTGATCTCAACTGACACTCCAGTAGTCGTTGCACCTGAGGCATCTTTGGGAATGCATCCGCCACGCCATGAATTTATCAAACGGAAGCAAGAGGAACCAGCTTCTCAAGCACCCCCTCAGCTTCCCATAGCTTTTGTTCCTCCAGCTTGTAAGCAGCCCCTAGTTGAGGAACCAGCTTCTCAAGCACCCCCTCAGCTTCCCATAGCTTTTGTTCCTCCAGCTTGTAAGCAGCCCCTAGTTGTTGTTTCAACTTCCTTGGCCACAACCCCAACTTCCTTGGCCCCTGCCTCAGCTTCCTTGGCCCCTGCCTCAGCTTCCTTGGCTCCTGCTTCCACTTCTTTGGGCCCTGCTCCAACTTTTTGGGCTGTTCTTCCAGCTTCCAAAAAGCGGCGGAAGAACAAGAAGTCTGAAACAAACTTGCAGAATGATAACCAGTAAGTTATAGCTTATTGTTATTATATTTTATTTCCCATTTCTTTTATGTATTTTGACTTGTGCTTTCATTCACTATAAAGATTTAATTACATTTTTATTTCTCATGAAGACCGAAGAAACTTCCTATTGGTTGAATACATGGATGCATATGTTGCTTTCCAATTTGAAGAATTTTGTGTATCATGTAATGTTTTCCTTTGCTTTGGTTTCCCACAGTACCATGTTTACCCCTCCCCACCTTCCTTCCCTCCCGAACCCATAATTGCTCAGCAATTTCCCTTTTCTACAAATGCAGAATGAGTTGGTAAATTTTTCTAGAAACGAAAATCTGGTGTCATAACTTATCAGGAGAGTAACTTGAAAAACAGAGCTTGTATTTTACTTTATTTTCCTTGCTGAGTATTCATAAGCTAATATGCCTGCTAGATTGTTTTGTTGTTTGGAGAAGGTATTATGCCTTCACATTTTCTTAAAATTGGTGTGTACCTACGGAAAATTAATCAACCAAAGGATGTACTTGATTGAGCAGGGATAAATTCTTTCAACTTAGTTGCCACGTGGTGCAATTCGTTTTTCTCCGTTCTACATTTTGCTTTCAAATCTTGTTCCACTCTTGGATTCTTATAGAGGGCAGGCAGCAGCAATGGGTTTCCTTTAGTATAACAATCATCTATAAAAAGGTTCTCAATCTTCAACTTGATTTCAAATAGAAAATAAAAACTTGTTTATGACGGTGTAGTATATCTTCTCAGTTTCCAGGTGAGGGGAGGGTAAATATATGTGTATTATGAATTCCCTTGAAGTTATATAAGGTATAATTCCTCTTGTTTGAATTTCATTTTAAAATACTTCAATCCAATTTCAAATCGTCGTCATTGCATAAACTCTTGCTGAAGCTCTGTGTTTAATTGTTCCATGGTAATCTGTATTCGCTAGCTTAATAAGTGTATCCTGAAAATTGCAGGTTGCCAGCTGGTACCTTGAACTTGAATCATCCAGCATCTTGTGCAGCTTCGCAGTGAAAACCATAACCGCACGGTATCTATTGCAAGGTGTAGGTCAAGCTCTTATGTATTTAGATTATGTTGTACGTTTAGACTGCATCTGTAAGATAAGACATTGCGGTTGCTTGCTTGGAAATCGGAAATGTTTTGAGTCAGATTTATGTTTCTCTTTGGCTTTGTATGATAGAAAATTTGCCTTAACATCTTTAATTTTATTACAATTTTCATCTCAATATATTCGGATTCAGAAAATGTGCAGTCCTAAACATGAACATCGTTATTTCGGAAAATCAAGCTACATCAAGTATCAAGTGTAGTTTTTGGAACTTGATCTTGTAATTCAGAGATGAGGATAATAATATGGGAATCTACAAAGCAGAAATGTGTATGGCAGAAGAAATACCCCTGTCAATCTCTTTCCTTACCTCTTCATGGAACTTGCCCAATGACTCCACAGGTAGTGAAACCAGAACCAACACTCCTTCAACGCCCTCTTCATTTTTGTACCCAATAACTGAAGTCACCATTCCAGGTACAACCCCAGTTCCAGCTCTTGCTGGTCCACCATACACACCTTTCCCCCAACCAAAATCCACATCAACAAACCGCAATCGGGTCATGTCCGAAACCACAAACGTCCCTTCGGAACAAAACCCTCTACGCCCATTCATCTCAATGAAATCCAAAACCGAAGCCCTATACTCCTCCCCCACGACGCTCTTCTTGGCCTGTGAGATCAAGTTTGAAGCATAATATAACGGACTGTTGACTAGTTCGGCTGCCTTTGCAATTGCGCATGGGAACACGACAGCGCATCCGTAGTAGCCATTGGGAAGGGATGGCTTGGATCGAAAACGGGTATCAATAGGGAAGAGAAGCCTTGTAGTGGATTGAGGGCTCATTAGGGTTCGAGTCCTCGCCCTCCATAAACACCCCGCGATTGCATCAAAGGAGGGGCATCTGGGACTAATTTGGTTTTTGAGAGATGATATGTCAGCCTGAGAGAGGAACAGCGATGTTTGAGCAAGAGATTTGAAGTCGCTTTCGGCGTAAGAAAAGGTAGGATCATGATTAGTACTGCTAGTTATGTCATACTCATGGTGGGGGTAGGAGATGGTGGGAGGTGACCTGGGGTTGAGAGTTTCTCTTCCCCAAGATGGTAACGACGATGGAGCAGTTCGAGTTGGGTTCAAGCAGAATTCTGAAACGGCTTTCATGAAGAGGTAAGCGCCATAGGCATCACAGATGCAGTGGTTGAATGTGTATGCTAACACAAACCCTCCGCATGCAAGCCTTGTGACCTGCCAAGTGACATGAAATTTACACATCAATGGAGGGAAGAAAAATTATGTGCACATCCTTTTTCTTTTAACAAAAAAGGATTTTCAATAGAGCAAAAACAAACAAGACAAACTAATTAATTTTTCTAGTTTGCATAGATATACAATCCAAAAGTTGCGGAGCCAAGTCCACCCGTTCCCCCTAGGCAAGGGGGTTGGGGGTGGCTAGGCAGGAAAGAGTCCAATGTATACATCTAACCCTTCCCTCATAGTGTATCGGTAAGCATACATATATATAATCAGTCAATATGTGAATCACATCTCTAATAGATATGAAACCCGCTTACATACGTGTTTCTTCAAAGTTTGAAACAGATGAACTATTATATATACACACACGCATGACCATCTGATAGTACTATGTAGTAGAACATTCCAGTTAAAATACAACGTGTATGAACAGTGTGTGTTTTCATTTTCTCCATAAACGGGACCTTTCCATCGTCGATTGACGAAAATCGAAAGGGAAAGACATTCCAAACATGGAGCTATTTCATGACGAGGATTATGTAATAACTTAAGGGGTTGTTTAGATATAGGCTCATACAACTCATATATCTCGGATAAAAACCTACCTATGAATCAACATCCAATAAAAACTCAAAATTTAAATAAATTGCCACATAAGAAAACAAGTAACCTATTAATATAAGTTATTTACAATTTATGCCACAACTTTCTATAACTGTTCTCATACAACCATTATTAGCCAACCATTATGGCTAATGTTTTTAACAATTTCTTTTACCAATCTAATAATGGATTAATATAATGCATTACAATATCTCTTAACTATATAACTTTAGATGAATTATTTTGCGAACACATAAACATACATACGATAATAAAACATAAAATAGAAGATACATTTTTTGAAAAGTTAAATTGTAGGTAAATTATATTCATACAAAAACAAAATTGTAGATACAGTATTGTTGTTAAAAAAGGTAAATCTTTTATGTAGTATTGTAGATACATTATTGTCACAGTAGGTAAATTAGTTTCATATAAAATCAAAAAGTAGGTAAATTATATTCATACAAAAATAACATTGTGGATACATTATTGTTAAATAAGAACTGGTAAATTTTTATCCTAAAATTTGAACAATAGGTACATTATTTTATTGATAAATATTTTAAAAGATAGACTATTTCACTAAAAAAAAATATATATATATATATATATTTAAATTGAAAAATGTTGTTAGATTAAGAAAACTTGCCAAATTAATTCCTATATCAAATTAGAAGCAAGTTTTATGGAGTGAGAGAAACATGAATCAACCAAATTAATTACAAAATGTGGAAATCTTGAATTCTCATATAACATTAATCATCCTTAAAATCTACATATGTTTAATTGTGCACATTAAACATGCAAAAAGGGGTATTTTAGGCATTCAAAAATTTTAAAATGTGTAAAGTCAAACATAAATAATGAATTTGCTTATGTGGAGTCTAATCATTGGGTTTTATTCGAGTAAAAAAAAATTATGTCGGGTTTTATATGAAAGAAATTAAGTTTGAGGGGTTAAGGTCATATTTTCAGTAACTTTAGTAATCGTCACAAACCTGCATGCGAAGCAAAGGTGAATCAGTGATGAGGACGCTACCCCATAAATCATCCACAAGAAAACATTCCCATTGAGGAAATGGTGGCTTCGGTCCACCTTCAACTTGATGCAGTTGTGCTAGTTTGATATTGGCATCGCCTTCACGAAACACCACTCCCTCACCACAACAATCCACAACAAGCTTACCCTTAGCGGCACACCGGAGCCTCCCGGCCACTGGATAGTAGTAAACGAGGGCCTTGGCCAATGCCTGTTTGATCATCACAACTGGATCTTTGGATGACGAGGCTAAGCTTGGGGGATAGAAATGGACGAATGGTATGTGGTTTCTTAGGCCTTTTTGGTCATCAATGTTGGATAAATATTTGAATTCTCTAGGGGTTGGTTTTTGAGGTTGAATTAGCTCTGGTTTGCTGACTTGCACATTGAACTTCAACATTGGTGCCATTTGTAAATTTATAGTGTGATAGATAGAAGGCAGAGAGAGTGGGTTTTGGATTGGAGGTAATGAGGTGGTGTACCCCAGTTCTGTCCTTATAGATATAGTGGAGATTTATAAGTGTAGCCTTCATGCAAATATTCATTTCAAACGGTCAGCTTTTTTTTGTTAACTTCTAGTGAATAAAGCGAACCAGAAAAAAAGCGTTTCATTACTTTGCATGCCCATACTTTTAACCAGAAAAAAAAGTGATTTGGATAGAACGTATACTAAAATCTGGTATTTTAGTACATGTTGTATCCGAATCACTTCGAAAGATTTTAGAACATATACTAAGAATGTATTCTACGACCCAACTATCTATATTTTAGGTTTCTTCTCAAATATCATCTCGACAAAAAATCATCATGATTCAAAATCATGACTGTTGGATTAAATGGTTGGGATTTTATTGTTTCTTATTCTTTCATTTTTTTCATTATAAATAAATGTCTTGATAGTTCTGGATTGAAATATTGATGGTTCGAATTTTTAAAAAATATTACGAAATGGGAACCACAAGAAAGTATGTCAAAATGTGTGTTCTTGAACCTCATATATATATATATATATATATATATATATATATATATATATAATGTCTTAGGTTTTGTACTATAGAATGACGTTATACCTAGGGTGATGACATCAAATTTCTTGGGTTTTTCAAATGTTTTTGTTCTTTCCAATTTCTTGTATAGCATGACCTCTATCATAAATGATACAATGTTAACGGAAGTTTTCCTCATTTCTCAGAAGATTGTTTGTCGTAAGAAGTTCTTGTCGTTGCAAGGCTGCAACTCCTTTTATCCGAACTAACCTAATCCATCTCTTTTCTATTCTTTGGGGGTGAGAGGGATGGGCGTGGATTCAAGCAACTACCTTAATAAAACAGAATAAGGATAAAATCAGACTATTGCGTGGAAGTTTTATATTATTCTTTACTTCTGGTGAGGTCAAGAAACTCCCTAGCTGCTGGCTAGCTAGTTTCTTTGTTTTGTGAAATCAGAAATAACTGTTTAAATGGTCAAGGATCGACGTACAAAGAAAGGTTTTGTTAAACAAAACTTTTTTTTGTCAAGTGTTCTACGCAAATTCTGGTAGTGGGTATACGACCAAGAATTTATCACATGATGAAAACTGAAATATCATATATAATCTTTACACAAGTCTACTGATAGAATGTATAAGAATGATTACTTTGCATACATTTTCGTACCTTTTAAAAGATAATTCCAAGAGGAAAAACTAGCAATACCAAATACTCTTAGAACTTGATGGAAGGATAAACTTCCATCTATGTGGAGAATTTGCATATCTCACATTTTACGAATAAGGTATCTACTCCGTAGAAAATTCATAATAAAAATGGTTCAATTTCTTAATCTTTATTTGAAGATTCTCCTTAAAAAAAAATCATTCGAACTGGAAATCGTTTATACCCAAATAAATTTGCTGCCGAACGAACGAAAGCTAGTTAACACTAATTATACAACTTAAAAATCAACTCGGTATGGATTTCTTTTCCCTCTTGATTGAATGACTTAGTACTAGATGAAAGACTTGATTGATCAGAAGAACCAAAACATTATTGTTATTTGGAACTGGTTTAGGAGGAGTCACTGATGAGACAAGTAAGGAAGAACCAATCTGTGGATTTTTAGACACTAATTTACGGCTTCGAGTATTTTGGGTTGCATGAGTTTGGTTTAGGATTATGCTTTAATTTGGTGAAGTGAGCTATACTTAGAGCACTTCCAGTGTAGGAAGGCCCCCAGGGCAATTGCCTATTGAATCCCCTCCAATGAATAGTAACTGCATTTAATAAATAATAATTGCTTTTTGCATCTCTATCCTTAAATTGAATAGCCATAACAATAGGTAATAAAATATTACTATTTTTTATTTTATAAAATAATAAAAAATAATTTTATTTGTAATTTCGGATAAGATTTTTTGTGACATCCCGTCCCGGGATTATTAAAACGTACGTGTGAAATTACAATTCTACCCCTAGTTATTTTCGTTTTGTCGTTTTGGTCATTTTGTGTGGTGTTGGCATGTGCTGGGCCACACACACACACACACACTGTCATCTCCCTCACCCTCTGTCTTCTCCCTGTCTCTCTCTCCCGTAACTCCCATTTCTTCTTCTTCCTTCTGTAAACGTACGGACAATCACACACCCACTCGAACGTTCGCAGATCGAGGAAACTAAGGACACCTTCGAACTCGTGAAGCTTGTGCGAGTGCAACCATACCATTTTGAGGTGAGAAATCCTTCGTTTTCACGTCGATTTGAGGTGGTCCGATTTGTGTACTGTTCATGCAAATATTAATCTAGCATGTTTTTGGAATTTTGAAGCTCGTAGATGTCTTAGTGAGGTCCTAAGGAGCCTCGGAGTGCTTCGTTGGACGAATTTGGACGTCGGGTTAGCTTGGTTCGAAGTTGGCCGGTTTTTTAGTTTGAAGACAGGTATGATCGCGTGGTTTTTAGCCTTTAAAAGTAGTATATCATGATTCTACAAGTCCTAAGCTTCACTTTGGTTCAAGAATCATGAAAAATGGTTGAGAAACGAGTGAGAAAACGAAGTTGGAAGTTTTTCCCGTTTTCCGGTGCCGACGACGTCTCCGGAGAAGGTGACGGAATATTCCGTCAAATCTGACGGAATATTCCTGACGCCGTTGACGGAATCCGTTAGAACTAACGGAATATTCCTCATGGCGTCAGTTGACGCCGTCCGTGTGCACCGCACGTGCCTGCGCGTGTGGCCGTGCCTTGGCCGGCGCGTGGGGGAGCGTGCGGCAGAGGAAAATTTTTCTAAAAATATGGTTGTGATCCTGAGGTTGTGTAGAGCACGTTGGTGTATTCATTTGTCCATTTTGAGCAATGTATGAGAAGTTATTACGAAAGTTAGGTTATGTGCTTTAAAGTTAACGTTTTTATAGTTATTTCGCATATAGGTGACACGTATTCCGAGGACGAGCATGCGCACTTGAGGCAGGGGGGCTACGACCCTTCCACATACCAGTGAGTGGGCTTTTGTTTTCCGTATATACCTATATACATTTATTTTCCCAGAAATTGAGTAAAAAGGGTTAATTGTCTTATGCCATGCATGTTATTATTATCGTTTATGCATCATTGCATACATTAGTAGTGGTACACATACATATGTATATTGGGTGCTGTGGACGCACAGGTAAGTGCCAGGTAAGTGGTATTCATATTTACATTCAGCAGTAGTTTGAGATGCTTAGAGAGCTCATAACCTGCACCCCCGGTGTTAGTGCTCCCGCCCAGAGTAGGGCACAGTCCTTCACGTGATGTTCACCTCCCGCACCACACGCTCATCTTGGATCCAAGTTAGGTGCACAGTCCTGTCGTACAGACCATTTTAGGTGGTTCCGACTCGTAGGTGACCCGCGATTATTCGCACAGTCTTCACGTGATCGTAGCACTAGAGCGTATATATATATATTACACCCAGACCTGTCGTACAGACCACTTTAGGTGGTTCCGACTCGTGGGCAGGTTCAGTTATTGATTTTGAGATTTGAGCTCTATATGCAGCCGTACATGTCACGTTAGGTGACTCCGGCTGCCAGATTACATGTTATTGATATGATTTATACCTGAGCACTTACATTTCATTATGAGGTTTTGACATGGCATATCTTGAGCATGATTGGCATACCCTTGAGCATGTTGGGCATATCTATACATACGTATATATGTTATTTTCTGGGAAGTATACAGGTTTTACGGCGAGGGGTTAGAATGTATTTTGCTAAATGGTTTTCAAAGAGCTTTGTTTTTGCCCACTCACGCTTTTGTTTTGCGCCCCTCCAGGTTCTAGTTACTTAGCAGGTTCGGTGGTCTCCCAGAGGGTTCTTTCGGCTTTTCTGACAGACACTCACCAGCGTAGGGTCACCTTCGGGTGTACTTTTGTCGCAACTTTTCTTTTGGACTGCTGTAGTCTTGCTCTGAATTTGTATCTCACTTACGCTAGCACTTGTCTTAGTACTTTGTATGCTAGTTTTTAAATTATTCGTACTTTTATACTACTATCTTATTAGTTTCCGCACGTGCACATGGCTGCGTCACCTTCGTGTGACGGCCAGCACGCTCCGATCTCGGTCGGGGTGTGTCATTTTTAATCCATCTCGTTGCACCACGTGCCATTATTCGAAAGGACAATTTTTTATGATAGATTTCGCTAAATTTACATAAACACACCAAATAGAAAAAAAACATACTAAATGAACTTAAGTTTCTTGAGCTTGTTTCAATTCCCACTGGTGCTCTATCAAGTCAATTTGTTGAGCTTTGTGATAGTATGAGGATTGAAGTGAAGTATATCGTTGAATGAGCCTTTCATTGTAACGTCCATCCCTTTCTAATGGCTCATGTTGCACGAGTTCTTCGGTGGCGTCATGAGCACAATATATTTGTGTTCTGGAATTGTTCATTGTGTCTGGCTCATATTCATCAACGACATCATAATTATACTCATCCTCCACAATCATGTTGTGAAGAATGATACACGTCATCATGATGGATTGAAGCGACTCTAAATCAAACAATTTGGCAGTACCCCTGACAATCGTCCAACGAGCTTGGTGGATACCAAAACAATGCTCCACATCTTTCCTATACCCCTCTTGACAGCTTGCAAAGTGTTTTTCCTTTTCACTTACAGGACGTGGCACTATTTTGACAAACAATGTCTACCTTGGGTAAACGTCGTCTACTAGGTAGTATGCTTCATGGTACTTATGTCCATTGACCCAATATACGTGACTTTTGGTGCTTTTCCTTGCAAGACATCGTTGAACACTGGGGATTGGGCAATGACATTGAGGTCATTTTCAGCTCCCAGAACACCGAAAAAAGCATGCCAAATCCATGTATCAAATGATGCCACCGCCTCCAAAATGATAGTTTTTGCTCATTTTTTGTCCCCATAAGCTCATTGCCATGCACTTGGACAGTTTTTCCAGGTCCAATGCATACAGTCGATGCTTCCAATCATGCCAGGAGCATCTCACCCTTGTTTAGAAGTCTTTGCAAGTCCATTGTCGTAGGTCTCCTGAGGTACTCTTTGGTGTAAACAGATTCGATTACGGAGAAAAACCTCATCAATGACTCAAGAATGGTTATTTTCCCCATCCACTTGGTCTGCAAATACTCCATATGCAAGCATCTGTAAGGCAAGAATAATTTTTTGCTCAGGAAGGAGACCCATGACACCAAAAACATCATTCTTTTGCACAAAGTAAGAATCATGGTTGCAAACAGCAATCATGATTTTGTTGAACAAATGTCTTTCCAATCTAAAAAGATGTCTAAAGTACATATCAAGGAATTCACTGTTACAAACAAAATAACCGTCCAAAAGATCCTTACCTTGTCGTTGCCTGCTTCTATCAATGTTTGCGGAACGGCTGGGCCTGGAGATCTTAGCCACAACTTGGATGACTCGACGGGAATGTGAGGCTCTTTGGCTTCTTGCTTCGTCATCTCTCCTTCTACGCTCCTCATCCTCATCCTCTTCTATTTCATTTTCACCCCTTGGAGATTGAACATTTCTTCCCCTTACTTAAACAATTATTTCTCTTGCCCATCGATTTCCCACAACATCCTTGAAGAAGACACTGTAAGAAGGATGCAGAAACTATGAATAAGGATAGATATTTTGACTTTGGTGTGTGATTTCTTAGAATGGATGGTGGGTTATATGGAGGAAAAATAAAGGATTAGGTTGGAAACAAAAGTATATTGAAACTTTGAGAGAAAGATTGGAATGTGGTTGAAAGTATTTGAGAAAATATGAAATTGTGGTGTAAGGTGGAAGATAATGATAAGGTATTTATAGAAAAATAAAATCATTTTTTTTTAATTTTTTTCAGATTTTTATTCATTTTTTATTAAATTTTTATTAACTTAATTAATATTTGTAGTTGGATTAAAGAAAATTTGAAATCCAACCCTCCATATTGTGCCACGTGGTACAACGGTAACATATCAGATTTTTTTTTCCCTTTTTTTTTTTAAATTTTTTTTTAAAGGCGAATAACGTGGACCGTTGATATGGAATCCAATAGCTGAGATTGTACCACATCATCCAGCTATTGGGGGAGGTTTGAATTTTTTTTTTTTACCGTTGGAAATCCAACGGGTCTAAAAAAAAAATTTCATTGAAATCCAACGGCCTTGAGGGTGCCACGTGGCACCCAGAACAGTAACATATCCGAATCCAAACTGCGGGCCCCACCGACTGAAATCTAGTCGGTGACGCGCCACTACGAGCTGGTGTGATGCATGCGCCTGACGCAAAAAATTTTATAACGTGGCTGACATCATCCTAACGTTAGCCTTGCATCAAAGATCCCTCAGGCGCTTGGGCCTTGGACTTGTGCCTCCCCTCTCACACGAGCCCCCCCCCAACCCAGCCCAATCGCCCGTGTGGGCTGGAGCAAAGAAGGGAGGGGATTGGGTTGAAGAGGTCCCCTGTCCACTGGAGCTGCTCTTACACTTATGTGGTTTTGTTCCTCCTTAAGTTTTACTTTTGAGATTATTACTTTTATATTTAGTATTTTTTACTTGTCAACATCTTTAATGTACTGTTAAAATTTATCTAATGAATATTATTTCCTAGGGTAAAGTACAAAAAACTACCTCAACTATTGGTGTCACGACACTTTCATACCTTATCTTTTAAAATTGACAATGTCATACCTCATCTTACGAATTTGTGCCAATGTTATACCTTCCGTTAGCCAGCCGTTAATTTGTCAATTAAATGCTGACGTGGCTTGATCCATACCCCACTTTCTATTAAAAATTTTAAAAAATATTTAAAAAAACTAAAAAAAAATCATTTAATATTTTTAAATATTATAATAATAAAGAAAAGTTAAAAAACAAAAAACAAAACAAAAAAAACAAAAAAAAAAAACACACAAAAATCAAAACCTTTCGTCCCATCCACCCCCTCCCCCCTTCTTTCTCTCCCTATCTTCTTTCTTCCCTGTGTAATCTTCAACCAAAAAAAAAACAAAACAAAAAAAAAAAATTTGAAAACCCATCAACCCCCAACCCCCCCCCCCTTGGAAGAAGAAGAAGAAGAAAAAAAAAAAAAAAAAAAAAAACCACAACCCAGTTCATCCCCCCCCCCTAAAAACAAATCAACCCCCTCTGCAACCCCAGATCCCATTCGCCAGGCCGATTCCGCAAGGGTGGGTGCGAGGTTGGGTGGGTGCAAGGCTGGGTGCGGAGGATGGATGCAAGGGGAAGACGAACTAGGATTATTATTATTATTATTATTATTATTCTGGGTTGTAGGTAGGGGCTTGGTTGGGGGGGGGGGGGGGGGAAGGGGGAGAAGAAAGAAGGACGCAGGGGGAGGGTGGGAAGGGATGAAGTATTTTTTTTTTCCTTCTTTTTTGTTTTCTAGCTTGCAGCAGGTAGATGGGGGAGGGAGGACGCCCGAGGGGGGTGGGGGGGGGGGGGAGAGGATGAAATTATTATTTTTTTTGTTTCTTCTTTTGTTTTCCAGGTTGCAGGCTTGCAGTAGGTAGATAGGGGAGGGGGAAGGGATGAAGTTTTTTTTTTTTGTTTTTTTTTTTTCCTTCTTTTGTTTTCTGGGTTGCAGGCTTGCAGTAGGTAGATGGGGGAGGGAGGACACGAGGTGGGAGGGTGGGAAGGGATGAAGTTTTTTTTTGTTTTTTTTTTTCTTCTTTTGTTTATGGGTTGAAGGCTTGCAGCAGGTAGATGGGGGAGGGAGGGGGGAAAGGGACAAAATGTTTTGTTTTTTGTTTTGTTTTTTTTTTTTTAACTTTTCTTTATTATTTTAATATTTAAAAAATATTAAATGCTTTTTTTTTTAGTTTTTAATAATATTTTATTACTTTTTAAATAGAAAGTGGGCCCTGAATCAAGCCACGTCAGCATTTAACTGAGAAATTCATGCCAAGCTAACGGAAGGTATAACATTGGCACAAATTCGTAAGATGAGGTATGACATTGTCAATTTTAAAAGATGAGGTATGAAAGTGTCATGACACTAATAATTGAGGTAGTTTTTTGTACTTTACCCTATTTCCTATCAACCAATATAATAGAGATAATATAAGATAGAGAGGACAAATTCAATCTTTAACCAAGAACTGGGACCAGTTCTGACCTGTGCTAAACATATAATTAAAGAATGATTAGAAACTTAAACTGCCAGATGGAATCAATAAATAGTCTTCTTAGAGGTTATGGAATTAGGATTATGAACCAGCAAGGACTTAAGGGAAAGGGCATTAAAATAAGGCTTATTTTTCTAGTACTCTTCACTAAATTTCATTTTAGTCTCTACGTACTCTATATTGACTCACTTTATCACTTATCACTTACACACACACTTTATATTCCACTTTACTACCTAGATTCTATGTTGTCTCACTTTAACACCTGCACTCTTTTTCAATGTCTCACTTTACCCTCTTTCGTCAAATAAGTTAAAAAGAACCGTTAATTGCGCCAACATAGCATGGACAATGTAGTCTTTTCAACTATATTAGTAAGACCCATGAGTGCAAAGATGTGGAAGAAAACTCAAACCAAGGTTTGGTTTCTCAATGTTAAGAAAATTAAAGAAGAGGATAGCAATAGATGTAAAGATTTTCCCTAATAATCATTGCAAAAACATCCAAAAACATCGAAATTGATTCGTGAATCTTGAAATTTAACTTTCTCTTCTTATATTTTTCTCTTAATCTACAGAAATGAAACCCTAGCATGAGCTTAATCCACCTCCATTAACCATGGGTTCCACTAACATCTCACATACCGCACAACCAACATAGTTGAAAAGACTAAATTGTCCATGTCACCTCAATGTAATTAATGACTCTCTTAACTTATTTGACGAAATAGGGTAAAGTAAAACACTGAGGAAGGGTAATTTAAAGTGAGATAATATAGTGTAGAGGGTAAAGTGGGACACTAAAAAAAATGCAAATTGTAAAGAAAGACACATAACATGTAGGGAGTATAATGAGATTTTGCGAAGAGTACATGTGTCGTAACTGAAAATAAGCCTCAATATAGATCTTAATTATTGGATATATAGAGAGAGATATGATTTGTTGTGTAATAAATAGATGTTGATTCGGACCAAAAAGAAAGTGAGAGATTCAAGGTAAGGAACAACACAATCTCCTTGAGACAAGGAATTTCTCTTCTTCCGATGCCAGCTTGGGGTTTCCCTTTTCCTCCCCCCATATGTCTTTGTCAAAGACGCAACATATGCATGTGGACCATGATCTTCAATGGGTTTATAAAACATATATATACAAAAGGATGCCAACTTTGTTTGACAGGCAGCCAAATATTCAGTGCATGTAAATATTCTTTACATGTTATTTGACTTGAGGGAATGCTTAGTTTAATTTAGTCTCAACTTGTATCAAGATGTGGGATACAGGCTTTCAGTTGGGCAATTCATTTACAACTAAAACATGTCATTGATGAAAAAGACTCAAAGACATGACGAATTCACTCTCTTATACAAAACGTTTCAAATTGTTGGAAACCAATATGCATGAGTGATTTTGCTATCTCAGATCATAAAAGAATGAAAATATAGCGTATCTTCTGGTTACCACATCTCAACATATCCAAACATCGAAATTGTTGAAGAATGCAATTTTTTAATAAAAACTTGATAAAATAAATTACAACTAATTATATTAAACAATCTCATTTATGTGAAGGTGTTTTGGATCTGGTGGCTCTCCCTTAGTGTGGCGGTTCTAATGTCGAGCTTAGGTTGGGATTTGTTTTGCTGCTGCGAGTTTGAAACTTTTGCGTTGCGAAGCCTTGGTCAACACTTTGTTAATTTCTCCACTGCAGCTGCCTTGGTGGCTGCTGGCAAGGCGTTCGTGGCAGCGGCAACAACATTCTGCCATTGTAAGATAGGAATTAGGGTTATGCTGATTGTCTTTTTTTTATCTACTGGGTCTGTTTAGCTTTCCCAATTTGTTGTAGGTTTTTTGCTTATCTATTTATTTGGTTGGTTGGCTTTACCCAATATTATATAGTTTAATGAATGATGCTCTTTTGACCAAAAAAAAATCATTTTTATTTATAATTACACCGATACATTTTAAGATAGAAATCAAATTTTTACCCAACTTACTAAATTGGAAAATTATTAGTGTCACTAGTGGTGGGGCGCTAACCCTACTTTGAAATATTGACTGACAATTTGGCTTTAGGCGTACCGAAGGGTTTAAAGTTTAGCTTAAGCTTCGTAATCGAGAAGAAAAACTAAAAACCAGATAATACCCTAATGTAAATGGCCATGCAATAACTGTATCCAATTCAGTGACCAGCATATATTTATATAACGAATGCATTATTATATATAGAAATAGAAATAGAATGTAAAAAATAGTATTAAAACAAATAAAATACAGCCGGAATCCACGTGCCGATGGGAGAGAAGGGAAAAGCTGGTAGGAAGCTACGTTAAAGTGGTCCAGGTTCCGGAGGAACGGTGATATATGAATTCTGGGAGGAATCTCAGCGACGTGGGATGGCGAAAGATCCGGCGACCCTTCTGCTGCATGCTTTTCCTCTGAGAAAAATTATCTTCTTCTAATCTTCTCCCTATCTAATTCCTCACTTCTGCCAGCTAACAATCCCAATACAAAAATATTAATTAATTATTATTTACAGCAATATTAGTTTTTGTTCTTTTATTTTTATAGAAAGATATTCTACTCTAACGAGAGAAGGATATTTTTACTCCAAGGGAGTGATTTAAGTTAGGCAGTACAATGAATCAAGCACATAACTAAGTATCGAACACAATACAAATATAATACGTCATTGTTATCTGTAAGACTAGAACTTATGACCTTTCACCTATAATCAAAGATGAACACCGTACAAACATCTCAATCTCCACAATATTAGTTAATTTATACACTTTTCTTGATCCCATTAGGAATGTAATTAATTAGGTTTTGCTAGATAGCTACTTCCAGTGTCACACATTTTAATTATTTATTTAATTAATGATAATTCAATCAGACCCATAACCAATGACATATATATATGTATATATTACCTTTTCGTTTGAATCCCTACAAATAGGGTTTCCACTCTTCGTGTCATTCCGCATATGCGTGCCTAGCTAACTAACTACTTGATCAGCTAGTTTAGTAGTTTACTGTAGCCTCATTCTACTCTCTCTCTCTCTCTAGAAATGGCACTAGCCAAGGACATTAGAATGTCTACTCCTCATGACTCATGCACTCATGAGTCCCTTCAAGTTTCAGATCTTTCTGATGGATTTGTGTTTAGAGCCACATCTAATTACCAACCTGATCATCTCATTAACTTCAAAAGTGGGTACTACAACAGTGGTGAATCTTTGCTTAGTTTTGATAAAAACAAGCGGAGTTCTCAAAGCATTTACTTGAATAGTAGTACCAGCAAAGATGACTGCGATAGTGATTTGTATCATGGTAGTTATAGCCAGTGGAATCAGATGGCTGGCATCGGTGACCCAAGTCTTTCGGGCGATTTTAGTTGTTTACAGACGGCTAGCAATTACAGCAGCTCCATCCCCAACACCTCAAAAGAAGATCATGGGGTTCATGAGGCTTATGGATGGTTACACTCTGAAGCATCTGATAGCTTCCAGGAACCGGACGAGCAAAAAGCGGGGTTTCACAAGCGTCCCATTACGGTTAGCTGCTTCTTTTTCTTCTCTTATTTTGTTCTGAAAATTAACTTGGTTAGTCGTGCGATACGAATTCTTATTGAACAATTTAGCATATGTTATGTTCGACAAATGTCAAGCTCGACTATATAATATATCAAGTTGATTGTTGCTAAAATATGCCGTCTAGATTAACAGTAGATTTTTGCTAAAACGGAAGTTAACATTGTCATGTAACTTGTATAGTTTCAATTGTGCACCACAAATAATGGCCTTGATATAGAAGAAATTTGTTGACAGGGAGAGAGCATGCAACCTTCAAAGAAGCAATGCAGTGGTGCAACTAAGAAGCCCAAACCCAAGTCATCAACAAGTCCCTCAAAGGACCCCCAAAGTATTGCAGCCAAGGTTTGCTTGATCTGTTGTAGTTTTGATTCGTTGAGTGCAACTTAAGCAAACTATATGAAATGGAATTTATAATGATGAAAGAATATCTGTCTTTCAGAATCGAAGAGAGCGGATTAGCGAGCGGCTTAAGATATTGCAAGAACTGGTGCCCAATGGCTGCAAGGTGGATTAATTTCTTAACTAGCTTATGTATTTTTCTTCAACATATGAAATAATGTCTTGTAAAGTTGGGGTTTTCAAGTTTATATTATATTTTTGTATATTTGCAGGTTGATTTGGTCACCATGTTAGAGAAAGCGATCAGTTATGTTAAATTTCTTCAACTACAAGTCAAGGTGTGACATCAAATATATAATTTCCTTGTAAATTAATGTTTCTATTGCATGCCTTCAACTATATACTAGAGCGCTTATATATGTGAGATTTGATGATTTAGGTGTTGGCAACCGATGAATTTTGGCCCGTTCAAGGCAGGAAAGCTCCTGATATTTCTCAAGTGAAAGAAGCCATTGATGCCATCCTCTCATCATCTCAGAGAGACACAAGTTCAAGCTCAAAGTAATTATTGAGTAGTACTTCAAATAGCTAGAAAAATATGTGACAATAAAAACAAGAACAACTATATATGTAGGCAAAGAAAAAGCTTTGTCTTACAGGGAAGTTGGCAATGAATTAACAATTACAATTTGTATTTTTCCTTTAATTATGAAAATGTTGTGACCTAATTAATTATCCTTCTTGATCTATAAGTCACTGCACTAGTGCCATTCATAGAGAATCCATTTGTTTTGTTCTTGATCCATATTTTAGAAAAGAGACATGGTCAACTACCAATATACATTTTTTTTTTCAAAAAAAAAAAAAGGAGGACAACTGTTGACAAGCCACGGTTATCCACTCCTTTTGGATCCGGAGAGGCTACGGAAAATTTCAACATGCATGTGGCTACAATCAAGTAGATTCACTAACTCGGAACAAACACCGATACACGTTAGATCTATATAATCTAACGAAAAAATATTGGGCTACTTAATGTTAGGAAGTGCATGCTAGATTAGCCAACTAGTCCAAGAATTTCAGTTTACTTGAAATATGGTCCATGGACTGATCATTTCTAAAGAATGGAGGAATTAGTTAAAAGTCATACTGTTAGATTGAGCCCAAGTTTATGAGGCCCCAAAAATAAATCTAATAATAAGAGGCCCCAAATGGTCTACAATTTTTGCTTTTTTTATTGGTCATATTCCAAAACTTGAATTTATACACTTACCAAATCTAACATTCCATTTGACCCAAAAAAAAAAAAATCTAATATTATATTTGAACTCATATTGATTTGGATTTCACATATATGTATTTAAACTTCATAGATTTACAACCGAACTAATTGGATAACGTATTTCGATGTAAGAATTTCTATTAACCAAGTTACTGAATATCGTACTGTTTTTTTTCATCTTAATGAATAAGTTAGTAACGTTCCTTTCGTTAATAAATAAATAAATATAAAAAAAGTTAAGAAAAAATTTATTTGAATCTATATAACTTATTTCTACACCGAACTTACTCTTTACATCCATATCAATTTTAATTAAATCATCAATATCGCTCTAAACCCAAATTTTCTACCTAAACTACTCTCACAAACCCAATTCAGTATGTAAGTTTATCTTTACACCCATTGATAAAATAAAAACACAAAATCGATTTTCTACAACTCATTCAAACGTAAAGAAAACAATATATCTTACATATTTGTCTCGTGTTTAATCATTCTTTTGTTGCATATTTCACAACTCATTTTCTTCACCTAACCAACCCAAGCGTTGAGGTATTCAAAATATATTTTAGTTTGCAGAAATTTAGCATTTTCTAATCATACAAAGTGTAGTGATTTAGAGGTTGAATTAGTGGAGAATTGTGAGAAATTTGGATTGGTTATCGTGTGGGTTTCTTTCGCACCTGATGCTCTAAGCAAATTATTGTTTCAACGAGATTTTACCAAGTATAATTACCCAATTCAATTATTTGATTTCAATTTTCTCTTCAAGTGATGGTTATTCCCTCTTAACAAGAAAGATTCAGTTTTGACATATATTTTTTGGGACACTACCAATAAAACTTGTCTCCAAGGTGATCCTTGGCAAGGATGATTAGCCATATATATGGATCTTTGAAAAACCTAGAACATGTGGTGACAGAGAAACAAAATACCAGAAAACACATCATCCACCTTTATTATCATTGATTTCAAGCCTATTTGTAGGCAGTATAAAACTGCCACTAAAGCCTAAAAATAAAGAATTGAAATCAAATAAAAAAAATTAACATAAATTGATTCATACTTTATTTGGAGGATCTAAAACTTCAAAATTATCATCCATATGTCAAAAAGAGCTTATTTTTCTCTATAATAATGTCTTAGGGTTTTAACCAAAACAAAACGTAAAAGAATTATAGCGTGATTGTAAGGATGTGATTATTGAATGTGGGTTTATTGGTAAATTTTGATTTTTATGTTTATTTCATCTTGTACTTGATGGTAATTACACACTAGGGCTAAAAAGACAATTCACAATTAAAATTTAAGTTGGATGTAAAATGAGGTTATATGGGTTCAAATAAGATTTCTCAAAAGCTAATGTCTCTCTTTTTTTTCTTTTTTTTATTTATTTATTTTTATCTAGATGTGGGTTTTCTGGACACTAAAATCTAGATTTGTTGATCAAAAGATTCAAATGGTTAGGATCAAAATACTATTATGTTTCTCAAAGTAAACCATCACATACCTAAATTTGCCTAACCATAAGGAAAAGATGCCAAAATGGAAAAGTCACCAAACATCGTGATGAACTCTGAATTAAATCCTAAAGATGTCGTGTCATTGGATGAGGCCAATTTAGATTTTAACTTTTGTTATTCAACCAACTAGAAAACATGGACCACCATCTTTTGATAAAGTTAGTCTTAGTTTTAACTATTTGGACCATGATTAGGATAGATATTTAGTGTGCCGGATATACAGTTCAGTACACTAATGACTCGTTTACTAAGCCGTAATCAGAATGACTCATTTACTAAGCCGTAATCAGAATGTCTCGTTTTCTAAGCCATAATCATAATGAGAGGATTGAATTGATGAAGAGGAAATAGTGTGGAATCACAATTAAATTCCTGTTGAAGATTTTCTAAAATCAGATTAGAAATAATATTGAATTATATAAGTTGTTTACTAATTCATATAAATCAGAATAAAAATCAATATGATTACTAAAATTGAGTCGGCGGATGAGTTGAAGTGAATTGGTGGTCTTGCGGGTGTCATCGTCAAGGTGTAAGGGTGGTGTCGTGGTAATGGTCAAGGTGTAAGGTGTAAGGGTGGATAGGTTGTCGCAGGAGGCAGTTCTGGTGACCCATTGGAGTTGGGTTGGGGAAATTGGGGATTGGGATGTCGGGTGAGATTGGGAATGGGTGTGGAAGTGGAAGCCGCGGAGGAAGAGGAGATGAAAGTGTGTTTGGGAAGGGGTTTGGGGGAGGATGGTTTGAGGATAAGGAGTGGGATAGGAGAAGGAGGTGTTTAGGGTAGAGGGAAGTGAGAGGGAAGGTTCTGCTGGGCAGCGGTTGGTGGTGTTGGGTTACTACCAAACGCAATCTTGAAATTTTAAAGACATGAATGTATAATGGGGAGGAAAACTTCATCCCGATTTCGGATTTCCCTAATAACCTAGAATTCAAATACCACCGAATAGTAGGGAAGACAATTATTCCAAATTTTGGAGTTAGATTTCAAAATTTGCGTGAGTGAATTTTTTATTTCTCAATATTTGATAAACTTTGGAGTATTCTGTAATCAAAATTCATTTTTGCTTTTTGATTTCGATTACCCTTACATAAACGCGTCACAAGTGTAATAATATAATTGGTTGGAAATTTGAAAAAATAATTAAATTAATTGTATTATGACACTTGTTGTATCGAACTGTGTTCCAATACACAATTTTCTCTATGATTTTTTAATGATTAAATAATTGGTTTTAGCCAGAGTTAGACTATTCCAGTCTCAAATCATGCATAGCCACGTGTTCCCATAATCAGCCAAACATTATCATCCGCACAATAAAGTTCCCAATCGCATTGTTTCACAAAAAAGAAAAAAAAAAATGTTCCTAATCACATGATTATCGCTACACTGACCAATTGCTTCCAGATATTTTATTATTTTATAAAGTTGGTACTGACCAATTGCTACACTGATTAGGATCTTATTCCATTGCGTTTCAACTTCAAACTCGTTCGGTATAAATCTAAATAATTTAACCTCCCCATGCGATTGTCACTGCTCGTTTAGAACTATTTTTAAAAGCACTTTAAGCTGAAAACACACTTTCAATTAAAAGCATTTTACCTTTTTAATCAAAATATATAAGTACTTCAAATCATCTCTAATCCGTAGGTTAAAAATTAAAAATTTTAATCTAAAAAATTTATGTTTTAACTCAAAAACAGTTTTTTTGCCCCAAAGGTTAAGGGTTAAAATTTTAGCTCGAGATTATTAAATAATGAATTTAGGCTAAAATGATTTTTTGGTTTTTTTTTTTTTTTAATTATGTAGTTATCATAATTTATTTTTATGAACATTTTACCTTTAAAATATTTAGATTCCAAGAAAGGTTGAAAATTCATTAAACCAACCTCATGAAACATGTATTTATACAATTTTTTGGTGAATTTTGATTTAAATATTGTTTTAATTGTTTCATCAGTTGGATTTAATTGTGGGTCGGTAGATATTTTCTTACAGTTATCTCAACGGTTAGATTTAATGTATTTAAAACTTATTTTAGACCCAACCATTGGAGAATGATTGGGTTAGTTTAAAACCTAAATTTTGGTGGCCCAACCTTTTAATCCTGGTCTAAATTTTGAGTTAAGTTTGTCCAAATTTTAGGTTTTAATCCAAAACTTATTTTAGGCCAACCATTGAAAAATGATTAAGTTTGTTCAAAACCTAAATTTTAAAATTTTAGCCTAAGAATTAGAGATGGTCTTGTAAAAAAAAAAACAAGAAAAAAAAAACTTAAAACGCTAAGTTATTTTAAAGGGTAAATTGCCAATTTATTTCCTGAATTATCACTTAAGTAAAAATTAGGTTCCTAAACTATTTTTTTCAAAAAAATCAGTTATTGAATTATAAAAATCTGCCAATTACATCTCTAATATTAGATTTGAAGCTACTATATTTAATTTTCCTTCAATTTAAGTTACGTTACTTGCATGTGATGCACATTAGAGGGCAGATTGGTAATTTTATTATAAAACAAGTGTATAGAGTTAACTTTAGAGGGTAAATTAGAGGTTGGATTTGCAACCTATATGAAATGTTAAAGGCTTATAAGCGAGAAAATGATGGTATTACACTCTAAAATGTGTTAAGTAACTTAAATTTAAGAAAAATTAGATAAAATAACTTTGAATATAATAATACGAATAGAATTAACAATTTTTAATGAATTTAGGAACTTATTTTACTAAAAAAATTAATTCAAAGATCTAATTTTTACTGAGATAATAATTCAAGTAATAAATTAGCACTAAACTATCATCAACCAGGTGTTATTTTAAACCTATAGTGCATTATAGTCTAGTCGGCAAATTTCCAAAAGACAATTCAAGGGACGGAAGACAAGTTGCTTTCCAATAAAAGTTTCGAACTGTTTGCTTAAACACCAATCCTCCTCTCTTTCTCTCTCTCTTATCAGAGCTTCTCAGCCTCTAATTTCCCCACTCAAATATTTCCTCCGCTCTGTTTTTTCTAACTCCACCTCCCACGCAACTAAATTTACCCACCACCACCTCTTCACTTCGATCACCTCTCTTCTTAATGGATTCCCGTTCATCATCCGACGGTCACAATTCGACTCCGGACTCACCCTCTTCCACCTTCTCCTCCTCCTCAGCCGTCCATCGCGCTCTGCAACTCATCCAATCCGACGACCAGGACTCCAAGCTCCAGGGCGCCCAGGAAATCCGGCGCCTCACCAAGACCTCGCAGCGCTGTCGGCGCCAGCTCTCCGACTCGGTGGGCCCACTCGTCTCCATGCTCCGAGTTTGCGACTCGCCCGAGTCCCATGAATCGGCCCTACTCGCCCTCCTCAACCTCGCCGTCAAGGATGAGACGTACGTACCCCGAACTCTTTCTATTTTCTTTTTAAAATAATAATCTTCTTTTTTTATCATGGAATTTAGTGACTATAGTTTCTTGGAAATTGTGTATGGATTTTCTGGGTGGAATTTTCTTCTTAGGATTCCTAATTTGGTGAAAAATATCAATATTATAATTAATTTATAACAGAAACAGGTTCCGTATATCAGATGTAAAAATACAATTGGTTTGATGTCCGATACACTAAAAACTTATCTCATCATTTAGTATCCTATTCCGAGATCCAAAATGCTCTTTCTTTCAACTTTTAATAGAGATGAGATTCATATGTGTTAATCGATCGCACCTCAATTAAAGATATGTTACAATTGATGGTAGCACTACTCTTCGGGGATTCTCTTTTATAAAAATTTTTTCTTTTTCTCTTTTGCCTTATTATCTTTTCTTTTTATCTGATTGGTTGCTGAGAAAACAGTGGGGAGCAATATGCTAAATTGTCGGTCAGATTTTCATTCAAGATGATTGGTTCTGAATTTGTCAAAATAAATTTCATTTGGGTTTTATTTAAATGGGTTGATACTTAATGGTTGGTTATAATTAGGTCCACAGAGTTACCAAAAAGATAGAAATAATGCGATCAAGTTATGCTTCATGGGTTTGGATCCCATCCGGATCCAAACGGTGAGAATCTTAGATATCTTTACATCTTAACCATTCATTGTATATCGTGCGGTTATAAATTGTTTGAAATTTTTTTATTTAAAATTAATTACAAATAGCAGCTGACAAAAACTGATCTTGTACGATGAACGGTAGGATATGATAATCTCTAATATCTCCACAAAAAGGATTTGAAGATGATGCTCATCCATGCTCCATTTTCTTATGGAATTGGAAGCTATGCCCGTTTGGTTGCTTATAAAATAGTATTCTGGTATAATTGCTTAAACAGTATTGAAATTAAAGGAAGAAAGTATAATACACACATATATTATATTTGTTTGGAAGTGGAGAAATTTTTCAGTGTGACGGAAACATGAACACGATCTAATATATTAAGTGTCATAATACAAGTAGTTGGGTACTTAAAAAAATTCAACCAATTGTGTCATAACACTTGATGTACCGGATTATGTTCCAGCCACGACGAAAGATCTCCACCACGTGATTAAGGGGCATTGTTTTATATTTGTAGCAACCAAAAGGAACATTAGAAAGTTAGGCAAATAAGAACCAATCAAAATATTAAGAAAACAAATGTGATTGCTTTGTGAATTATGATAGACTTGTATTGAAAGGAATTGGATGCTTCAGGGTTCGAGAAGCCCGTAGGATCCAAGGAGTTGTTGCTCCCTTGTTCTTTGCTTCTTACTCTATCTCCTCCTTTTTCTTACGAATCTTACCGCCCAAGTTATCATATTTTAATTAAAAAAAAATTTGTGTAGTGGGGAATAAGACAACTACGTATACCTCCTTCTTAATCTTTTTGCACGTTTATTGGTTGCTTTCTTTTTCTTTTTCTTTTATTTTTAATAATGCTTTCCTTTTCTTTAGTCCAAATATAAATCACACTTTAGTAATTAAATAAAAAAGAAATGGGAATGTAACTAAGCGCAAACGTGGGTTAAACCAGCGTGCCCTTTTAATCCCGAGTTTGAATCACTTTCATAAATTAGGGTTAGTTTAGAATAGAATATCGCATAGTCTAAGCAATTTGAGAAACAGGCATTTATGCAAGTGATATAAATGAAATCACATTATGTTTAATGAAATTACTGGTTGAGCATATTTCCTTTCAGATTGAAAGATGGTTGGATAATTTGAATTTAATTTCTGGCCAGGAAGGCCAAGTCTTTTTGTTGTTTTTGGTAAATCATGTTAATTCATCATTTATTGTGTTTTTTCTCATTGGATTTGTGCCTTTCGATTAGTTTAAACCTTTTTGGTTTCAGCTTTCTAGATATCCCTGTCCATTGTGTTGTCTTAACATTTACCCAGCTTTTGTTTCACTTTCTAGATGCTGTAATATTTTTGCCACAATCTTTGTATTTCTGCTGCTGATTTTTCTTCTCAATATTTGGTCTCTCAGGAACAAAATTAAGATAGTGGAAGCTGGTGCTTTAGAACCAATAATTACTTTCCTTCCATCACAAAGTTGCAACCTTCAGGAGTATGCAACTGTAGCTCTACTCACCCTATCGGCTTCTGCAGTCAACAAGCCAGTTATAGGTGCTTCTGGTGCCATTCCTCTTCTCGTCGAAATCCTTAGACATGGAACCCCACAAGCTAAAGTCGATTCAGTAATGGCGCTTTCCAATCTCTCCACACACCCTGCAAACCTTAGCATCATTCTTGAAGCAAAACCAATTCCGTCCATAGTTTCCTTATTGAAACCCTGCAAGAAATCTTCAAAAACGGCTGAGAAATGCTGTGCTCTGATAGAATCTCTGGTGGGATTTGATGAGGGCAGAACTGCCCTCACATCTGAAGAAGGCGGAGTGCTAGCAGTGATTGAGGTGCTTGAAAATGGATCGCTCCAAAGTCGGGAGCACGCTGTAAGTGCTCTACTAACAATGTGTCAAAGTGACAGGTGCAGATATAGAGAAGCGATCCTTAAGGACGGGGTAATCCCTGGACTTCTTGAGCTGACAGTTCAAGGCACGCCCAAGTCTCAGACAAAAGCGCATATGCTTTTGCGCTTATTGAGGGACTCTCCGTACCCCAGATCAGAGCTTCAGGCAGACACACTGGAGAACATTGTATGCAACATCATCTCTCAGATTGACAGTGATGAACAGTCCAGTAAAGCAAAGAAAATGCTGGCTGACATGGTTCAAGTCAGCATGGAACAAAGCTTGAGACATTTACAGCAAAGGGCTCTGGTATGCACGTCAACTGATCTGCCTGTCAGTACTTGCACCTCTGAAGTTTCTTTGAAATGAATGTTTTCGTTTAATTAGCTTCGTCTTTCTTGCACGGGTCCTGTGAGATAAAATTTCCATACTGTACTAGAACAAAGAACAAAGAATGATAGAGTAAAATGATGCCAGTCCAGGCCTTTGTTTGTGAAGTCGGGTGACTGGTAAGTGTGAATAAACTGGAAAATGTATGAGAGATTGATAGAAAATATATGTTTTTATTAGTTGGTTTGCAAAGAAAATGTTGTATCCCTAAGTATAATAATGTTAGCGAAAGCTTTGCATATATCTCCTTTGTTTACTTGACGTATGAGGCTTCTCTGTTAATTGTTCGACGGAACCCATTCGAGTAGTTATATGTCATTGCGTCGGATCATTCGTCGTTTGTGTTTTAATTTTGTTGTATAAGAATAAGATAGTGCTTAATTAAGGAGTTGAAATATTAGAATCCAACCAGACCACCTCGATCTGTTGTCCAATACCATTTTTTTTTTTTTAATATTTATTTTTTGTGTTGGATTCACAAGTACTTTCTCCAGCATTGAGCCGTCAATAGCCCTTCACCTCCACATTCATGGATCCACCTAGGGAAGGGCAAAATAACCGCGGGCATGAATAACTGCGGTTATTCGTCCATTTATATTTAACGGTTATGTTTAAGTGTTACGGGTATAACTATTTATTCATGAACTTAAACGAAACGAGTGAGTATGATTATTACTATTACCCCCGTGGGTAGAAACGGGTACCAGGCCGAGTACATCGCATTGCTCATACAGTCGTTGATGGTGGCCCACTTATTTCCGTACTTGGCGAGCCTCGTCCATGATCTCATCCTCCTCAGGAGTGAAGGCCCGTTGCTCCACCTCCGGCGAGAGCTGGTTGCACCACTGATGCACCCGGCAGGACTTACCCGATCGTCCTGAAACCAACTTGTTTATCACTGAAAAGGTTGCGAGCGCCGGGGCGGTGAACGAGTTGCCGTAACTTCTCGTCGTCGTCGCGGCTTCACGGACCTTTTACCCGATCCAATTCTCTAAGCTACATCACGGAAGACTGCATTGATACCTATTCTCGCTGATCCATATAGAAATTCATAATTGTAGCTAACTCTAGATAAAAATGAAGTCAAAATTCAAAAGGAGATAAATAATCTACAAAATTGGAGGGAGAGATTAGGAGAGGCGGTGGAGGGAGGAGAGAGAGAGTCTCTGCCCGAGAAGCTTAACAACAAATATAAAATATTACTTTATTTTCAACTTGTAAATATAAATGAGTAAACGGATATTGTTAAATAAGTGTGTGGTTATGGTTATAATTATTCGTTTATAAATGGTTATGGTTATGAGTATACTCATTTATGAAATTATCCAATGGGTAAATGATTATGCGTGTATTAATCTAAATGGTTATTGACAAATAATCACGGTAATTCGACTGCTATAACCGTTGTCCATTCCTAATCCACCCTCCCAAGTCCCAAGTCTCTCTTTGGATAAAATTTGTTTTAATTATTCACATGATTAATTTTATACATGTGTTCGTTTATTATTTTGTAAGAGATGAGAAGCTTACTATTGAACTTAAGAAGGAGGAGAAAGAGGAGAAAGAGGAAAATTGTGGCAATGGAGACACCGGCGGTGGCAATGGCGAATATTTTGTTTCTTACATTTTGGTTTTGTAACAAATATATATATATATATATATATATATTTATTTATTTATATTTTGTATTTACATATTCATTTTCTGGGGATGCATTATAGATATGTCTTTGTATATTGATGATGTGTTGTATTCTGTTTTTGCAAGGTGGTAATGTTTTTTGAATTTGATTTCCAAATTCGGTGTGCTTGGCTTTGCTGCTCTATAGCTTTTTGACAAAACAAGCTCACCAAATTCGAGAATCAAATTCAAAAGAACACTACCACGTTACTAAAACTGAATACATATCATCTATATACAAATACATATTATATATATATTTGTTGCAAAACAAAAAAAATACTAAACAAATCATTTACCATTGTCGCCGTTGTCGCCACCATTGCCACCGTCTTCTTATTCCTCCCCTTCATCTTCTTACTTTTCTTCTCCCTCCTCCTCATCGATGTGAAATAGCTAGACAATAAAGACACACCAAATAGTAGAGATAACTTCCGTTGACATGGTGCAGGACACCATAGCCTAAGTGTTGGAGATCAGAAACCAAACACAAATTATAGCTTTATCATACGAACTTTGTAGAGTCGATAGGTTTGCCAAAATGTATTTATCGTACATTGGCAAACCTATTTATTCTACACGAGTCTAGTATGATAAAACTAGGTTGTGTTTCGTTCCCGGTCTCCAACACTTCGGCTATTTATATTGGCATCATGCACCATGCCGATTGAAGTTACGGTTAGCATTTGGTATGCCATTTCTGTTTATGAAGGTATTTGTTCTCCATCATAAAGTGTGGAGTGGTCTATATCGTAGAAAAACACACACTAAACTCACTCGTTCACCCTTTCATACTTTCAAAGCTCTCCAAAACTCACGCAAAAGAAAAAAAAATTCAGTCAATAACTTAAAAAATCAGGTATTCTGCATGGCCTAGCATTTTCAGAGTCGTGTCTGGCCGGTCAATGGCTTGGCTTGTGAACTTCATTCTCTCTCTCTGGAAATTTGGACGCACATGAGCAATTATAACCATTAATCCTGATGTAGTTAGTAACATTTGCTTATTATTTATTTAATTAAGTCCATAAACATGAGCTTAATTTAGCTTCCAAGACATTGCAACAGTGGGGCCCGAGTGGCACACACTGCTCACATTCCACCATTCATAAGTGATTTGTAGAGCCTAAAATAATTCCAAAAATTCTAAAGGCGACGCGTGAACTTTTATTCAAGAAGGACAATTTGCCCTCAATAAATGGGCAGGCTTCTCAGATGCATCCACGCGTAGCTCACATCCTTGAAAGATTCAGCAGCTGAACACAACTGCCCACATCTCACCTACCCTTGGCAAGGAATTAAAGATAAGGATTAAGTATCCAAATCCTATCTTTAATACATTCCTAATTGAAGATTGACTCCAATCAAGTAAGTAATTCTAATTTAATTCAATTAAGGATTATTACCCTATTATCTAAAGATATTATCTCCTATTAAATATCTTGAGAATATTTAGGAATATTTCTCTATTAAACCCTATATGGCCGGCCCTAGCCCTATAAATACCTCACATTCTACCAAATTGAAAAAGCTTTTGCAATCCTAAACAGCCTTAAACACTTTACTCTCTCATAGAAACTAACTTAGGCATCAGAGATCCGTTGACCTAACCCCCCTCCCCCACCTCCTGGGCGCGTGAGACTTAGGTCTTTGATCAAAGGTGTTGATTGTTTTGTAGGTGCATTTTTGTCAAGATTGAAGACGGCGGAAATTTACATCCACATGATTGATCTTGCAAAAATTTTCAGTGTGCTAAAAAACAGTCTAGTATACCAACTTTGATAATACAATTGATTGAATATATTTTTTTTAAGTTTCCAACAAATTGTATTATTATACTTGGTGTTCCTCACCACACCTAAAAATATCTATTGATCTTGAATATTTTGGTTCTTTGTTTGATAGTGCTGCCGCAACGACATTAAAAAAATACAATTTCAAATACGAATACAAATACGACAACACCGCAATGGTCAATGGGCATAGCCCGATTCTGCATTGTTTGGGCTTGAGTTGATGGTTTGTGGAAACAATGAACATAGAAGGAAGGCCTTTTTTGATATGAATAGAATGGATAAAACATTATTGAGAACTTTAACCAAAAGCTTCCGGTACTGTTTACTTTAATGAAAAATCACATTTTTACACTAAAAAGTCAATCCTGGTACTATTCACCTTAACCTTTATTTTGTCCTTATCGTTAAAACTCAAAGTTTTCAAACTCCTTTCATTAATTTTCCTAACATTCATTATATCCAACGAGAGTTAAAGGCAGAAATGAAAATGTGTTCAACGTAGAGATATAAGCT
Source organism: Pyrus communis (assembly GCF_041283825.1). Classification (NCBI taxonomy): domain Eukaryota; kingdom Viridiplantae; phylum Streptophyta; class Magnoliopsida; order Rosales; family Rosaceae; genus Pyrus; species Pyrus communis. Next base: position 25,518,231 of record NC_142573.1, on the reverse strand, counting down.
GAATTTACTAGCCACTTAGTACTATGGTCTAGTGATATTCCTCTTTATTTGTAAGGCCATCTCCAACCGAAGGCTGGTCAGAAAGCTCGTTTTAGCCATGACCATATTTCTTACCATCTCCAACCGAGGGCCAAAGGGTTATAGTATAGAATGTGAAGAATTGAAATAAAATGAGGAAATATAGTATGAAATGGTGAAAAATATGTGAGAAATGGTGTAGGAAAAAAATTAGAAATTAAAAAAAAAAAAAAGAAATGAAAAGTGGGATGGGCATAAAAAAACAAAAAATAGGTTGGGACAGGAAAAAAAAAAAGAAAAAAAAAAGGGCAAGCCAGCGAGCTAGCTGGCTAGTTGAAGATGGCTAGCTGGTTGACCCTTTGGCCATTTTTTGTCTAGTGGGGCTCACGAGCCCTTTGGCCTGGTTCTCGGTTGGAGACGGTTTTCGAGTTATTTTTGACTCTCTGGACCCTTCGGTTGGAGATGGCCTAATTGAGAGATTTTAGGTTTGATTCTCGTCAAAGGAAAATTTGAACCACATTATTGTTAGCTCATTGTGAGACTAAGTGCATCCCCTTTCTCTTAGTGTAGACAATATTATTTGTTCAAAGGTGAATTTACTTGTGAAGGAAACTTTTTCATTTGCAATCCCTCCAAAAAGGAGATATTAGAATGGAGAAGTTTATTTCTTGTTTGATACCTTCTTACCTTCTCAACATAAAAAAAAAATCAACTTCCTTTGCCTTTAATGTACCTCAAAGTTAGAAGACATTTATTCCAAGGAAAGTGTTACTAGTACTGCAAAAATCTCATTATACACTTCTCACAAGTCTATTTTTCTTTCCAAATATAGAAATTTTGGAGTATAAAATGAGATTTTTGAAGTGGCAATAACAATTTCTTATTCCAATTCAATTATAAAGCCCAATGATGCCAAAATGCCAAATAGAAAAGAAAAAAAGGGTGGCCACTTAGTATTACGGTCTAGTGGTATTTTTTTTTCACTAGTAAGTAACAGGTTTTATGTTCGATTTTTGCTAAATGCGAATTTGAACCACATTATTGCTAGCCCATTGTGAGGCTAAGCCTACGCTCTCCCTTTTAGTATGAATAATCTCGTTTGTTCAAAAAAAAAAAAAAAGAAGCCATAATATTAGGACTTTTAAAGATCTTTTTCCTAATAAAAATGAATTTAGATGATGCATTTAGATGATGCAGGGTCAAGTAGATCATTATTGGTAAGGGGAAGCCTTGTCTACCATCCCGGTACATGCTCTAATGAATTAATTGAGTAGTGTTACATTTATCATTTATTTGCACCATTATTTATACATCTTTTTAATAGAGGTAAGGTTCGTCAACGCATGTATGTTCTATTTCTATTAGAGAGATGATACAAATAAATGGTAAGAATATCATTTTTAAAATTAATTACTTTAATAATACTTTAAGATCTGATCTGGATCATATAGATGACTATTACCATGCAGATTTGACCACATATACATAAAGGTCTGAGGTTTGATCTAAGGTAATCCATTTTTTCGGATTTAGAGATTCGATATTTACAGCTTCATCCACCTTAATATGGTGGTCTGAAAATCAAGGTCCCATGACACATGAGTTCCAAATCAAATTCAGTCATCCATAATTATTCAACATATCAGGCACATTTTTTTTGCTTTCAAATTCAATATTAAATTAGGCTGCCCATTGTGGAGTTTAGCGGAACGTTTCCTCATTTTAGTATAAAAATATCGATAGACTAATAAAAAAAAGAAAAAACAATATATTTATTCAAGTAGTTTAGTGTAAAAATATCGATGATCATATTATGATGTAAACATCTTAAAAAATGGAAAAGATTCAGTTAGGCCAACCCAATAGAAATGCCCAATTTTGTATGTCAAACCCTATTTACCTGAAAATAATTATTAAGATATATATATGGAATTATATTCCACACCCTTAAATTTTGAGAGGATTTTTAAAATAGGCTAGTATTTTTTCACATTCTCTTAAAATTTTGAAATTATTTTGATTTAGACTTTTTGAATATCTGAGCATCAACATTTTAATCAAGTTAATGAGTTTTTAGTCAATATGGTATAAATACGACTTGCATATTACTGCACCTACGTGTTTTTACACTCAACATATTAGCAATTTCTTGAAAATGCAAATAATTTATTAGATTAAAAGTGTAAATTGATATAATTTTACACTTTTAGGATAATTTAGTGGCTTATTTAAAAATTAGTGTGTGAAATGTAGTTAGTAAAAAATAATGGGAAAAATAGATTAAGAAACCCCCCCAACATTTCTGACGTTCTCTCGTCTCGTGGGTTATGTCTCGAGTCCATTGGGGGTTCATCATTCATCAATTTTGATGTTCCAGATCAATTAAAGCAATCAAGACTCCCCATTTCTCCTTCTGATTCAATTTGCACTCCCTCACTTTCACCTCTTCGACTTTCCGCCGCCGAAATTTCCAAGGAAATATAGCAATTTTTGGGCTTCTGATTCAAAGGTAAATTTTGCTCAGATTCTTCTCCTTCTTCTTCCGTTGTTTTTTGGGTATGCATTGTTTCAGCTATTTGATAATCAAAACCCTCTCGAATTATGTTGAGGGTTAGATCGGAGGATGCACTGATTGGGTTGGAGAATTTGACTATTGTAGTATTCTAGGGTTTCCTGTAGGGGAAAAGAACTTTAATGCAAAAGAATTGATCTTGAGATCAAACACATTGGTCTATTGTGTAGGACTTTCACTTAAACCCTGTACTGCAAATTAGCGAATAGTTTCGCATTGCTGTTCAATTCAATGCTAAGAAATTTAGTGTTGTATGTAGTAGCTAATCGAATTATTGGATATGCAGCACCAGTTTCATATCTTTTTTATGAGTCCGATACAGTACAAATTTGACGGTTTAATTCGAATGGAATTACATTGTAATTTATACTTGTGATGTAGCATGTGGACGGTGTAAGGTTTAGTAGTTGAAATAATTTGAAGTTAATATTCTTTCCTATAGACTCTTTTCAAGTATATATTTTGAGGCTGTTTTTGTTTGATTTTTTGTAGGTAATTACCATACTTTTTTCGTTCTTAAAAAAAGTTGAATGTGAATGGATGGCACCATTTTAAAACTCCGCCTCGGGTCCTCAAAAGTCCAGGGAGAGTCGCCCCGTGAGATCACCTCTCGGACGAACCTGTCGAGTGACACCGGTGAGAATGGGTGGCTCATACGGTTCTTTGACTCAGCATTTTTCTGCGAATGGATCGCTGTTAGCTACCTGTACAAGCATGATCACGCGGGGGTGCGTGACTACCTCTGTAATCGAATGTACACTCTTCCCTTATCAGGTATCGAGAGCTACTTGTTCCAGATATGTTACATGTCAGTGCACAAGCCTAGCCCATCTTTGGATAAGTTTGTTATTGATATGTGCTCTAAGTCGCTTAAGATAGCACTGAAGGTGCATTGGTTTTTATTGGCGGAGCTTGAAGACTCAGATGATAATGAAGGAATTAATAGGATTCAGGAGAAGTGTCAGATTGCAGCCACTTTGATGGGTGAGTGGCCACCTTTGGTACCTCCTCAAAATGAGTCAGCTAGCCCTGGGAGCAAGAACCAGGTATTGAATAGAATATTGTCATCAAAACAGAAATTGTTGTCACTAACGTCTTCACCACCTGCCCAGAGGTCTTTTTCTTTCTCGCCTTCATCGGGAAACAATCTGCAGGAGGATGGTGCTCCCTTCTCTCCCGATGAGAACAAAATTTTTAAAAAATTCATTCCAGGGCCAAAGGTTCGGGATGCATTGCTCTTTAGAAAGTCAGTGGAGAAAGATGATGATGACTCTGAAAAAGATGGGTTCTTTAAGAGGCTTTTAAGAGACAGTAGAGGTGATGATGAGACAGGTTCTAAGCTTAGAGATTCTTTGCTCTTTAGGAAGTCCTCAGAGAAGGATGATGATGCAGGGAAGGATGGCTTCTTTAAGAGGCTATTAAGGGATAGTAAAGGCGACGATGAGGAATTGACATCAAGCTCAGAGGGGTTTTTTAAGAGATTGTTTCGTGATAGTAAGAGTGATTCTGATGATAAATCAATCTCTAAATCAGTGGAAGATGAAGAAAAAGAAGGTTTCTTCCGGAAGCTTTTCAAAGATAAGTCTGAGGACAAGAAGGACCGGATTGATAGGAATGAGGATGAAGATGCCCCATACTCTGAAGAAAAAGGTTCGAAATCTGCTGAAGATGATGAAAAAGAGGGGTTCTTCCGAAAATTCTTCAGGGATAAGTTTGACGACAAGAAAGATGGGAATGATAAAACTGAGGAAGGGAGTGCCAATGGAGATGAAGAAGAGCCGTCTGACTTTTCATTGTTTCGAAGATTGTTCCGTGTGCATCCTGAAGATGCGAAAAGTATTGCTGCAAATGAAAACAGCAGTACTGGTGGCTTGCCAGAAAGTAGTCCAGGGACTGAGAATTTTTTTCGCAAATTGTTTAGAGATCGTGACCGTTCAGTTGAAGACTCGGAGCTATTTGGTTCAAGAAGACACAAAGAGGTAAGCTTGTAACTACTTATCTATATGTTGCTTCATGGAAGTGTGGCCTTGCAGTCCGTGCTTATTTTGTTTTATTTTATTTTTGTTTTTTGGGAAACAGACTATTTTATTGAAAAAAAAAGACAATAAAGCAATAAGGGCCAAACAAAAGTGGTCAAGAAGAACACTAATAGATATAACAGAACAGCAAGAACCGGAGCCTAATAGCCACTACTCCAACAAATTCTAAAGGATCATTGCCTGCCATAGATTAAATTTGTTTAATTAAATAACTTTTTCCTTCAGTTTTATTAGATTCGGTGTTATGAGCTGAGATATGTTATAATTAGCTCTTGAAAATGCTTAGTTGCTATGTGTGAAATTCCTTCAAATGTCAAATTCTTGAATTAAAACAAATTTTTCTTTCAATGGTGTATGTAATCCAGTATGATCTCTTTAATCTAGTTTGTGATTTTTATGTTTTAGTAATTATTTTTTCTTGAAAGTTAAACATTAGATTGTCAGTTTTGGTTAGGCACTGCCACGGAAATGTAGTTCTAGAAGGCCACTGAATGTAAGTATGTAGAAGTTAATCAGTAATAAGTAGGCTGAGCTGGCATGGAATACAAAAAATGTTCAAGTGTTGAAGTTAGTAAACACTGATTTGTGGTAGTACTACTGTGGCTTTGATATTTACGTGTTCATGTGCAGTGTAGTTTTGATATATACATATGTGCAAATGCATAAAGATATCCACGTTTATTTATTTATTTATTTTTTATATTTGTTTTAGTTTTTCAAAAGCTTAATGTTTTCATATAAACCTTGTAATAACATATAAATGTGTCAAAGAATGGGTGATAAGTATTTGGTTATTTAAAACGTGGATCATATGGACAATAGATATTTTTCTTACTGTGAAGTTGAATGGTAAGAATACAGAGGTGAGAAGGGGATTTATGAGAGTAAAAATATAGCATAGAAAGGGACTAGAAGTAGACGGTTTGACGAGAAGCTGAATATATTTTCTTAAAAAATGAGATGAGAAGTAAAGGAATATGATATTATGTTGATAAGGGGTTGATTCTATTGGATGAGGAGCAGAAAGACTGATGGAGTATAAGAATGACAATACCTTTTACAGAAACTTTTTTGTTGAATGATAATATTCAAATGACATGGAACTTTTGGATGATTCAGACTTGTGGGAGAGGAAGCTTAGAGTATCTTAAAGCTGTATGGTGATGTCCACATATTTTGTGAAATTAACTTAAACCGGTCATGTGATCTCCATAAAAAATTAAAAGTTCAAAACATGTATATTGAATATAATGTACAAACTCTAGAGTTGTTCAAATTTGAACTTTGACTGGGAAGGGTCATTTGCAGTTTTTTTCTCTAATTTGACTGGTTGAACGAGAAATTGATTTCCCCAACTTCAGTAGCAGAAGAGCAGTTAATTCTACCTTCCGTTAGTTTTATATTTTGTATTCTGATATTTAGTGATGCATTGACATAATACTACCTCTAATCCTACCAACATATCATGGCATGTTTTGAGCTCTTAGCCTCTTAAACTACACTCATTTGCAAGATGAGGGAATTATAGGCAATACAGTTCCATTCTATTGTATTTGCTGGGGTTAAAGTTCATTTCAAAGAGATGCATAACTTATTTGATGGATCATATTTATTCACTGTTATTTTGTTTTGACAGAAACGCCCTGGTTCACCAAAGCAACAAAATGAAAAGTCAAGTGTGAAACCCCCACTTCCAAATGGTACAACATCCCAATACCGTAAAGGGGCTTATCATGAGTCGCTGGACTTTGTGCAGTCACTATGTGACACGTCTTATGGCTTAGTGGATATATTTCCAATTGAGGATCGCAAGAGTGCTCTTCGTGAGGTTGACGTTCATCTGGCTTATCATTTACATTTACTCTGCACACACAGCATTTATGGGCATGGCCAGTGTCTGAGTCAGAATTTAATCACAATGGGGGCATTAAAAATATTGAAGGTTACGCTATATGTAGCTAGAGATGTCCTTTATATCAAATTTAGTTTCCTATATAAAATTTGAGACCAATTTATTCTACACAAATGTTGTTGAATTCTTCCTTTCTCTAATAAAAAAAATGCACCCCTCATATACATAGGGAGATAATTTATGCACCCCTGTTTTCACTTTCTGCATACACTTATCTTTTTTCTAGCCACATGATATTGAACAAATCAAAGAACAATTAAGGCCCAAAATTAGAAGGTGGTGTGCATATGGTGCATAGTGGTGTTCACAGTAATTGCTTCCTATATATGTAAATGCTACCTTACCCTTACATTTACAGTATGTAATGCATACTCTTGACTATTTAGGTGAAGACCAATGTATAAGGTGCTCTCTTCCCTTGACAAATGCAATGCATACACTTAAAAACATGGTGTTCTATGCATTGCTTTTTTTTTTAGATTGTTTTGGGGTCAACGCTAAAATAAGAGGGATAAAATTGATTTTATTGGGGTCGTATGATCTCAATGACCCCACCCTCCGTCTGCTAGTGGGCATGGCTAATTGACACCGATGAAAAACTATTTTACTATTTATTAACTTTTTCTTTGATTTCTTTTTCATCAATCCTTAGGTTGATTAATGCTCAAATCATGCTCACCATACGCGTAAAATTTCAAGTCAATCTGATATCTCTAATAATTCTATCTTCATTGTAATAATAGTTAGCCCCATACTAACTGTTACAAGGAACCTAACGTACCTAATTCAATGAATCTAAGTCGTTATTTTCTATCACAAATAAACATGCATGTTTTGTTATTTTTAATCTTTTGTCTGACATGTGTTTTTCATTCTTGCATATCTAGTCACTTGCGGAGATCAATTTGCACATTGCTGAAGCTCAAAATAGTGGAGGTATTTCTTTAGTCAATATTTATATTTTTAAAGGGTTTCCCAACTTGCATCTTAAAATTGAAGATAGATGCTTTAAGGGGTTTCTGGGCCCATTGTGTTATATTTACCAAACTATGTTTTGGAAATTGAAAAGATTGCAGAAATGTTTTTCCAATTCAGTGAATTCGATTTCTGAGCAGTTTGGAAAACTTATATTATATATACGTATCATAATATTAGTTCCTAAAAATATTATTTCAAAGATGTTGGAAATGCTTTGCAGAATGCCATACTTGGAAGGGATCATTTTCGTAAATTTGAGATCTGTTTGGTCTTTGTATAAATGTTCTGTATGTCAGTTTTGAAAATGTGGCCATGCATGTTTCGTCTGAGAATCATGCAGCATAAATTGATCTTTTTTTTGTTTTTTGTTTTTTCACATTTTCCCTCCCAAATTTCTGTTCCTGGAAGGTGTTACTACTCTGTGCGCATTCATGTGCCTTGTGCATAATTTTTATTTTAATATGAAAGCCTGGATTCCATGAGAATCTAGGTATAATTTTATTTAAAAAGGAGTCCAATGCAACTAACACATGAAAAATTGGACGGAATTTGTCGCCTACTGTTCTGAATATTATTTTACCCCTTTAGTTAGTGATAGTCGACAGTCTTATGCCTTTGGGGCAACTGTATTTACAGTTAGCTCGATACTCTTAATTGAATATTGCTGATGATAATAATAGGAGTTTGCTTTCCAATGGGGAAGGGGATGTATCGCGTGGTTTATATACCAGAAGATGAAGCTGTTCTTTTGAATTCTAGGGAAAAGGCACCGTATCTCATATGTGTTGAAGTCCTGAAAAGTGAAATTACAGGGTACGCTTACAGTTGCTTAATTTTTTCATTTCATTATAGTCTAATTTTCCCCCTGATCGAAACAAGTTTCCATGTTTGATAATCGAATTTCCCTTGTAATTGTTTGAAGCTGAGATATCTGGTTCTCAAAAGCTGAGATATTCTATTTCTTTTGTTTTTGCTTTATTTTGTGAAAACTTGTTTAAGCAATGCAAAGGACATATCTGGTTCTCAAAAGCTTTCTCGAGGGGGAATTCCTTTAGCAAATGGGGATGCACTTCTGCAAAGACCGCCTCCGTGGGCATATCCTTTGTGGACTGTCCAGGAGGTCTATCGCAATAGTAATGATAGGATGTCGAGTTCAACCGCTCAAGCAATTGACCAGGCAATGTCACATACGTCCGAGGCAAAAGCGACATTTGTTACTGTAAAAATATCTGTGGAGAATAAATTGCATAGTCATACAGTAAAAGCAGAGAATATATCAAGGAATTATCAACGTAGAGAGGCTGCGACTTGTGCATCAAAAGAAGCACAAGAGAGTGATTTGCAGTGGGTGAGGGTGGTGCTTACAGCAGATCCTGGTGTTAGGATGGAGGACATTGAGGATCAAGGCCCACCTCGGCGGAAGGAACACCGTCGTGTTCCAAGTACAGTGGCTATAGAGGAAGCAAAGGTGGGCCTTGTTTGGTCTTCAGCACTAAATTGATGTTAATTTGGCATTTATTGATGTTTGAATGAAACCACATTTATCTTGTTGCTTATCCTTTTTGTACTAATATCCTCCAAGTTTGATGTAACTTTTTCCAGCAGGCTTGTGTGCATATGTTTGTCTCATTTCTTACATATAATATTCTTTTCTTGTCTTCAGCATGAAATTTGTCTCGATGAACTGTTTTTGTCAAAGTTTTGTTTATTCACCAGTCTCAATAGGCTGATAAACACACACACACACACACACTCATGCACAGATTTTCTGTGGGGCAATCTTCTCCTCCCAGTCATTCTGCTATATTATATTGTCAAATTCTGTGCTTGGAACATTGATCAGGTGCTTTCTTTTCTGATTCTGTAGTTTTGTTGGTTGTCTAACCACATAACATTCTAGATTGTCTGAACATTAATCATTTTCTCATGAGGTGTAATACTATTGAGATGATCTCGCGTACAATGTATTTCAGTCATCTACATTTGATTCAAACGGATGAGAAACTTGTTCCTGTATAAAAGTTGTTGATTAATTAATTACTTTATTTTTTAAGAATGCTTCCGGACCAGAACCTAATCTGGCACCACAGACATTCCTGTATTGTCTTGTCAACTTGAGAGACAGATCTGATTCCTTTCTGTTGTGCACACATTGTTTTTCTTGCTTCATGAATTGACCTTGCAGTAGCGTAGATGCTTATACATCCATGCACAGGTTAATTGTAATGGCATTGAAGCCTCAAGTTAAACAAATAAGATTGACGCTTTCTGAAATAACGAACTTATCTGTTTAAGTTTGGATTGTTTTATGTTACTCATGAATTTATATTCTAATTATCTCTTGCTTTGTTCATAAATTTAACTTTCTTCAGGCTGCTGCAGCAAAAGGAGAAGCACCTCCTGGACTTCCTCTGAAAGGGGCTGGTCAGGATTCGTCAGATGCACAGCCAATGGTGACATTTCTAGAATTTGAAATTGTGTTAAGAGTTGTATCGTGGAGATGCTTGATTATATTATCTGACAACATTCAAAATTTTCACCAGGCTAATGGTGGTACTCCCAAAGCCAGCAATGCCTTGTCTGGCGAACTTTGGGAGGTAAAGAAGGAGAGATTAAGAAAAGCTTCAGTTCATGGAAAGTTACCTGGTTGGGACTTGCAGTCGGTGAGTATTTCCTCTCTCTCACTGTTGTTTCTGCTTCTTTCCTCTTTTAAATATAATCGTTTCCTTATTAAAAAAAAAAAAAAAACTTAGTCTGATCAAGAGAGTGTTGGTAAGGTTTTCACATATGAACTAGATTTCTGGTAAAGTTGAGGAAATTTGGGAACTGAGTGACTATGTCAACCCCCTTTCTCACTTGAGTGAGATTGCTTTGAAACATGAATTTGAGAATTTACATTCTTAAATTTATCTTCTCATTTTGCAGATGAAGCTGGTTAAACTTAAAACATAACTGTTAATTGTTTTGCTTAACAGCTAACAATATGTTAGTTTGTATTATGAAATTTTATTTTATAATAGAAACTCTACAGAAAAGGGGACAAGTAACCCACCATGAGTAGAAGAGAAAAGAATATTCATTTAACAAACTACTTCTAGCTTAAGACACCAGAATTAATCATGACGCTACAACTTTCCAATCTAGAATAATATCAAACAGAGTTGTGTCCCTAAATACAGGAAAAACAGAAGTGTAAAGCACCACCCAAAACTGGACCGTCTTTCACACCTCCACTTCCAATCCCCTAACATCCTTGAAGATCCGGTCAAGCTGTCAGGTAAAACTGCTAGACCCCAAAGGCTCAAGCATTTAGGGACTGGCCAATGATTTATCTTGAGTTAACACCAGCTGTGGCTTGCATCCTTATCTTGTGCATGCAGAGACAGACAACGAGAAACATATAGGTGCAGCCCTGCTATATATTTGCAAATTTGGGGATTGGGAATAAAATAATTTGAGTCCAGGAATTTTGTAACCAGAGATTCATCACCACATTAGATTACCATTGGACCTGAAACGCTTAAGCTGTCGGGGATAACACAATAATGCATGTCAAACTAACTTGGTCACCCTTTGAAAGGGTGGAAGGGTTTAATTTTGGTTGTCTTTTCTTTTCTGAAATGTTTGAGGTGTTTATGTTAAACTAAATAAAGTTTAAGTTTGGATGGCCTTGGTTTTCTTCTGTACATTCTTATCCATTTATCGGTTCTATAATTGTATGTTCAAGACTTCTTGGTACTGTATTGTATTTAGCTTCATATATACTTGGTGCAGGTTATCGTGAAGAGTGGTGATGATTGTAGGCAGGAGCATCTTGCTGTGCAACTTATTTCTCACTTTTATGGTAGGTGTCTTTCTAATTACTTTTGTTCTGTTTGGTCGAAGGCAGTTCTGTCTACCTTCTCTGGCTCCTTCTCCCTCGCTTACTACTCAATCTTTGGTTTGAGTAGGTCAAATAAGATGCTTTCTTAAAACCTATGGAAAAAAAGATGCATTGTGGAAACATTGAATTCTGCCTCTTGTTTCTTTCTATTAGAATTCGTGGAGAACCAATCAAAATCTACTTGAAGAAAGCTAGTTGAACCTCTATGTCTGTTTGACAGTTTAACCGAGGATTGCATTGTGTGTCAGGAAATGCTCTTTATTTGTGTTGTGCAATCAAGAATGAGAGTTGTTTTTGTTTTTTTCCTTTTTTTCTTTTATTTTATTATTTTTTCTTTTTTTTTTCTGTTGGTATTAAATTGAGTCTGCTGCCACAAGTGTTTGGGCTGGCCTTAGGGCACAAATAAAACTGTCCAACTTCACATAGAACTCCCAAGCCCTAGTTATTTTCTTAAAAGAGCACTTAAAATAGAAGAAGATACTAAGAGGAAAAACTAGCTGTTGCAGTGGGACTGAAATAGGTAATTTTGGAATCCGCCCTTATTGTAGATATGTTATTTATTGTAATCTTCAATTGACGTGTTAAATGAGTGATTTAACTATCATTTTCTGTTGAACCAAGGTTGATATGTTTGCTAATACAAACCACTATTAATTTTTATCAACCTCGCTGTTTCATCATCCTCAATATTTTAGTCTCTTTTTGGTTTCAAAATGTTTATCTCGTGGTCCCATATTAGACCAGTAAATTAAACAAGCTGGAAATATTAATTGAACTGAATTCAACTTGTTATGTTACTTTCCAGATTTATCAAAATCATTTCCTTGTTGCATTTTGTTTCACAGTAGTTGAACCCACTCCTGAAAACTAGTTGAAGACTATAACATTGGATTTGATGGCAGATATATTCCAAGAAGCTGGTCTTCCTCTCTGGTTGCGCCCTTATGAAATCTTAGTTACTTCTTCTTACACAGCTCTCATTGAAACAATTCCAGATACGGTAATTCTGTTCTCTTGTTCTATTTAAGTGAATTAAGAATTTCAAAACTTCACCACCTCTTCCATAATATACCTTGCTGTATTATAGGCTTCAATTCATTCTATCAAAAGTAGATATCCGAACATCACGAGCTTGCGAGACTTCTTTGCTGCTAAGTACCAAGAAAATTCTCCAAGTTTTAAACTTGCTCAGGTAGTCTTCCACTTCATGAAGCAGGTGTCTAACAAAATGTATTCTAGTGCTCAGCTTTATCCTCATCATGGTTAATTGTTATAACTGCAACGGGGGAATGGACACTGATTTTTCTATTTGTATTATTTTATATTTTTTTTGAAGTGCTGGGGTGGGGGGTGAAGGTAAGAAGGATATGAAAACTCTTGGTGAGATTGGGAACTTAAGAATTGCCTTATAATGACTCTTTCCTTCTCTGTTTCTGGATATTAGGGTTAGTTGTTGGCAACTCTAGAAGTAATGACGTTTAATAAGGACATGCGGATATTTAGGGTCACTACCCTTTTCTAGTAATATGACATTTAATTAGTCGACAATAGATTCCTAAGGTTCCGAGTATATAGAGTTACCAGATTGAGGTTGTTTGTAGACATTGTAGGACTTGGATCAATTTGGTTGTTGAAGCCATAGCTGTCGGATTCGGTGAAATCACCTTTGAATTCCGTATTACGGATGTACCGGTACTTTTTGGATTCGGTGGTGAATTCGGTGGTTCATCTAATCATCTCTAATAATTTCTAATCAGATTACAGAAAAGCTGTAATTGTTTGGAAGAGAGGATGGAAACAACTGGAATTTTAGGAAGCTCTGTGCATCTGATTTTCGTCAGGTAGACGGAAGACGAGGGAGAGGAAGAGAGAGAAAATATTAAGTTTATTTAATTTTTTTTATTGTGTTAGTGGGGGGACCCATCTGGAGTATTTATTTTTTAGAGAAGTAAAAGAGTCGGAGGCCGATAGCATTTCCCATGTTCCATATTAATTTAATATTTATATATATATATATATTTTTTTTTTAACAAACAATTTTATCCACAGATTCTACACTTTTTTTGGGGCCCCGGGGGTGGGGGGGGGGGGGGTGGTGGGCTTAGCCTCACAATGGGCTAGCAATAATGTGGTTCAAATTTGCCTTTGATGAGACTCGAACCTAAGTCCTCTCACTTACGAGTGAAAAGGAATACCACTAGACCGTAATACCGAGTGAATTAATTGTTTTTTATTTGTTTACAAATAATCAATTTAAACAAAAATAATTGTTTACAATAACTATAAATATTATTGTAAAGTGTATATTATGAATATTTGTAATTTATGTTTTTAACGAATTAAGAACGAATTGAACTGAATATCGTACTGTCTATGTGTACCCTCTGATGAATGGTACTTTAGGTTACTACCGAATTCTGTACCCGAACTGAACCATGTACTCGAACCGTACCCTGTATCTGGCAACTATGGTTGAAGCATATTAATATACTGTGAAAATAAGAAATGTGATTCATATTAGTTAGCATTCTATATAATTGCAAGAGTATGTCATATGGTTTTATACTGTAGTGGCTCTCTGTAATGTCGTTTGACCAATTGCCCCGTTTACAGTACTGCATATCTGTTTGGGTCACTTTCTGCAGTATCTGAAGCCATGCTATCGTTTTGAAGTTTTTGAATATGATGCCTTTACCCTGTCCTTTCTAAAATTCTGTATAGTTACTTCTGGATGAGAGTAAGCTTTTGGCATACTCATAAATGTTTATTTGGTTAGATGCGAATGAAGTTGATTTTGAAGGTCCCTTTCACTTGTGACTTGCGAGTTGTGTATAATTCCATGGATCAGCTTCTAGATTTTGATTTTTGATTAGTCTTGGCAGAAAAAGAACAATAGATACCTTGATGTGTCTCCCTAATAGGTTTTCCATCTTGGTCTCTTTATATGAATTATATGTTAGACGTTCTCAGTTCTCTTTTTGTTTTTTGAGTACCAGATTTTCCCGAGTCCCATACCAACTTAATGAACCCATCAATATTTTGGTCATCTAAATGAATTTAAAAAAAAATGTACACTAGGGAAAATTGTCCAGAATCCAGATTCAAGTGGTGCAATGAGCCAATTTTATTGTCTTCTAGTTACATTTAATTAATTTCACTGAATCTAATGTTCTTTGTGAATAGAAAGGCTTGATTTATTTATTTATTTAATTTGTTTTACAGAGGAATTTTGTTGAAAGTATGGCTGGGTATTCTCTAGTTTGTTACCTTCTGCAGGTATGGTTTCCCCCTCTCTCTATCTTTCTATGTATCAATCCATCTCGCTCTATCTTTCTATAACTCAAACATGAAAATGTGTTAATTCTGTCATGGAGTTACGCTGAATGGGTAAACCTCTAATGAAATTAAGCTTCAATTCAGATGTTAATTTCAAAAATGGCATTTTGTGTGTATATGAGATACGTTAAGTATATCCCACTGTGTTTATATGTTTTATCATGTTGCTTCAGGACAAAATCGTTCATGTTACTACTGGTTAAAAAACTGACCATGTTAGTTGCTTTGTTAACCTGTAATGCACTTGTTAGCAAACTCTTATTTACGTCACTAGTAAAAGGGGATACAGTTTTTTAACAACAATGCAATTAAGAAATTACTTGACTTTCTGACCACTTATGGCTCCTGGTTGTTATACTCAATATTGTCATTCCCTAAATATCATTATTTTTCTTTGGTACAATAAAATGATCTCTTTCCTAAACATTTACAAGTTAACCCTGGAATCTGCCATATGTTGCATACGTATATGTATGATTTCAAATGTTAGTGAAGATTTAAATTATTTACTGTATGTTTGACATTTGTTCTCATTCAGTAGCATGTACTTGAGGCACGTTTAGTTTATCAAATACCTTTGATCCTCGGTTTTCTCCTTGTTTAGTCCTTGAAGGTCATATAATAATTTTTCACCGATGTGTTTGTTGTTTAGATAAAGGATAGGCACAATGGGAACCTCTTAATGGATGAAGAAGGTCATATTGTACATATTGATTTCGGTTTCATGCTCTCCAATTCGCCTGGGGGTGTAAATTTTGAGAGTGCTCCATTCAAATTAACACGTGAACTTCTTGAGGTAAGAGACATACGCTTATATTGTTTGTTTATCACTTTCCATCTTTGTGTCCAATAATCTTCCTTGCTGCTTGTTAACATTTTAGGGTGAATCATTTTTGCCTTCTAAGTTGAAAGTGTGATTATGCTAGGTCATGGATTCTGATGCTGAGGGAGTTCCTAGCGAGTTCTTTGATTATTTTAAGGTAACAATAGAAAAAAACTTAGTTTGTTTTTGTTCATGGACATCGATGTCTTTGGATGTTTTTATATTCTCTGGGGGTAAGCTCTCGCGCTGTTTTCAGGTTTTGTGCATTCAAGGGTTCCTTACATGTCGGAAGCATGCAGAACGCATTATTCTTCTTGTTGAGATGTTGCAGGTAACACCAAATTTAGCTGTCAATGCGCTCGTCCTTTTTTTCTTTTTGTCAACTGTGGAATGAAAAGAAATTGAGGGTGTGGTGTCTTCAGAATTCCAGGAAGGGAAATGATTTTCACACATCCTTTCTCACCTCATACACAATCCCTTTTGTTTTGTAGCCGTTAGATTGAACAATTTAAGTAAAATCAAGTCATGATTCACAGAGAGTGTGCACAAGCTGAAAAAGGGTGTGTTGCAATCACTACCCTGCGGGGAATTACTGTTTTACCCTATTGGTTTGGAGAGCTGTAGTTAGTTCGCGATTGTTGGTAGAGCTTGTTCGTCTGTGTTATACTGTTTGTTTGCCGATATCTTCACCACTGTTGGATGTATTGTCTTCCATTTCAATTCAATAAAAATGATGTTTTTCATGAAGAAGGAGATGAAACTCAACAGTGTGCATGTGTAGTCGATTGATGAGCATGCAAGAGTCTAGGGAGAATCTCTTATCAAAATGCCCGCTTTTATAATGGTTGGTTAACTCAGGCTACTGTTAAAATGTCTTTTGCCAGGACTCTGGTTTTCCATGCTTTAAAGGTGGTGCACGAACAATACAGAATCTGCGGAAACGGTTTCACTTGAGTTTGACAGAAGAGGTTTGATTTAGTTTTCTTATTTTTTACTTCAAGTGCACTATATTTCGTTGCTATTGTTGTAACATTGTTGTTTGATGCTTTCTATCAGCAATGCGTATCCTTGGTGCTTTCTTTGATCAGCAGCAGCTTGGATGCATGGCGAACAAGGCAGTATGATTATTATCAGAGGGTTTTGAACGGAATATTGTGAGGTTAGTTTTTGTTGATATTCACATGGTTTTATCCGGAAAAGCCAGCTCTGTGAGCGTTTGATCAAAAGTGCATATGCGAGCTGGCCGAGTTTTCATCGGAGGTGAAAAAAGGCTTGCTTATAGTGGTTTTGTCCTATTTTTCTGGGTGAGGAATTTGTAATTGTATGGGCAAAGAAGCTTATTCAGCATCTAGAAGGAGTTCACTTATTCTTGGGGGAATGTTCGACCTTACTCCCCCTTGTCGGACTCCCCATACTGTACAGCGTGATTGCGATTGAGGAGACTTAGAAATCCAATGGCTACGAAAGCCATATTTTCTCAGGTGCCATTGCAACGCATTTTACACTTCTTTGTGATCTGAAGAACCTTGCACTATTCATTTTGTAAATCTTCCATTTCCAATGAAAGAAAGTCTTCAGGTCGAAGTGTGGAATGGTTCCAATCTCCCTAAAGCGGCCTTTCTTCCAATTCCGGTGACAGTTGGACGGTATCCATATGCGAGGAGTCCGATTGTTTCTTATTCTTGTATCGGAAAGCTTGTGAAAGCAAAATTCTCGAGAAGCTGTATGTGATTGTATCATGTGTTCCTGATCTGATTTTACATAGTGAAAATTTGTAGTCTCGTTCAAGGAGATTTCGTGATGAATGTGGCTGAAGCTGTGTGACAAATTCAGGTTTATTTTTCGTCCACTGGACTCGTAAACGAAAAATTGAAATTTATTCATATCAATCGAGCACAAGTGCAATCCACAAGCTCAAACATAAAAAATAAAAAAAACGATTCCATGGAAACTTTTATAAAGTTATACACTTGATCACTATAATTTTAGGGTGGTTATCACTTAATAGAGGTGTAATTAAAAAATATTATTTATGGAATTATATATTCTTAATGAATTTGTATTTCTTTAATTGGATTCTTTGGGCTTCAAATATTTCATTTCTTACATATTTTTGCACTACCTGCCAATTATAATCATGTGAAAACGTGTTTCTGTAAGATGTGACTAAGAAAATTATAACTCATTACAATATGGAGTTTATCCAATACATAATCAGTCCCAAGTTGGGACTGAAATTTTGTATGATTTGAGGTTTATCCTAGAGTACAGTTTACAGAGGTTTTATTGAATCTTATTGGGACAAGGTGGTGGTAGGGTTTACAAAGTACGAGTCCATCCTTGCTAAAAAATCGTTTGTCTCGTGTCATAAAACTAGAAGGGGGTGCGGTTCAATTCGAATTGGTTTGATATAAAATATATCGAACCAACTAACATTCAACGGTTTGGTTTGATTTGATTTGACCATGCTACTATTGAAACCAAGCCAAATCAAACAGTTTTAATTAGTTTAATTTAGTATGGTTTGGTTGGTTTAATCTTATTCAAGCACATCAATATACAAAAAGGTCCAACATTTCATGAGTTTTTATTTTTCTAAACATTGGTCTACACATCTCACACATTTCAATTTAAGAGTCTTTTCAGTTTAGGGTTAATTACACCAACACCCCTGAGTAGGGGTGGGTAAACGGGTATAAAAACTGCGGGTCGGGGGGGGGGGGAATCAAGGTTTGGGGCGGGTACGGACCGGTTCCTAATTTTTAAAACAAGAAACGGGGCGGGGTGGGGCGAGGCTTTGAAATTTTAGGGGCGGGCCGATTCTAGAAGTATAGAAAAATGGGTACCTGGACCGGCCCTTTTGTAATTGCAATGGACATACGAGATTGAAAAGGAACCTACCAACAAATATGAGCCGTTAGTTTTACCCTAGGTCCTAGATCTCCTCGAGCTCGACTCTGTCACTGGAGTCCTCGAACTCGACTCGATTCTCTTTTACCGTCTCGCCTCGTCGTCTCCTCCACCACCCCGACCTCGACTCTGTCACTGGAGTCCTCGAACTCGACTCTGTCCCTCCCCGACATCACCGCCCTCTCTCTCTCTCTCAAAGTTTTTCTCCCTTAGATCCCCAACCGGCCGCTCCATCGTTTGGTTGGTTTGGTTAGTTTGATGCCTACCACTACATAAAGCATGACAAGAAAAACAAAAAAAAGGCGAGAGGTGGATTTAGACAGCTGGAAAGTCAACAAAACATGGTTGGCGTCAAGCTCCAATCTAGTTCTTAAAAGTATATATGGTTCAGAAATGATAATTTCACATCTTTTTCCGTTTTAGTACTACTCTTTAATTTTGGTCTGCGGGTTATATAAATAAAATGGAAACAAACAGACATTACTAAATACGGATATGTGTGAGAAAAAAAAAAAAATAGTGTGTGGTTATCATTTTTTATTATTTGTTAGAATGAGGATCCAAAATCCTGTTTGTTATGCGCTGCATGGGGGGTTTTATTTGGTATGGAAATTAGCAAATATATGAAGGCAGCCGTGGACAAGTCAATAGACCTAAATTAATGATAAGTGATATGGATTAATCATGAGTATAATACTCGGATAGCTACTATTGTCTAGTGGTGAAGTCTGAAATTCAGATTAAACTGGACCTTTAAATCATATGAAGAAAATTAAACAAAATATAGCAATACAATTAATGGGAAAATGGGAAAAAAATTAAAGGTTTTTTCACTGGAATGGCAAATTTAAATCAAATAAGAGTGGTGGGCTTTAAATTTTATGTGAAAACTCAATATTTTTTTTAACAGATGAAAAACTCAATATCGAACTAATTATGTCATATGAACAAAACTTGTTTACAGTCTTTGATAAAAAAAAAAATAAATTAAAACATTAGATTCGAACAAAAATTTAAAGTCATGACTTAAAACTTTTACTATGAAATTTTTCTTTCAATATAATTGGATCTTCCCCCTTGACCAAAAAGAAATTATACAAGACTTGTTTTATATCAAACTGACCAAAAAAGAGGGCTTAGTTTTTATATGGTATACAAAAGACTAATTATAACGGGTTTTTTTTTTTTTTTTCTTTTTTTTTTTTGTCTGTCCTGATGGCCTAGAAAAGGAATCTGAAGGATTTGGAATAACATATCAAAGAGTCGAAACCATGGCAACTTGGAAATGCAAAATCCCACTAACCAATTTGAGCTACAACCTCGCAAAAACATGCAGGGTGAAAATTCAGGATAGAACCGGCTATTCTTGTCTCTCTCTGGCTCCGCCAGTGCTATTGCCACTCAAGGAGTCATTTTATTCAAACGCTCTTCAAAGTGTAATTTCTTAATTTGTTATAATTTTATAATAAAAAAGCGTCACCCGACTTTGATGAAGTGTCAATAACAGTTTTTGCACAGCGAGAAAACCGTAAATAATAAATGTAAAAGTGTCAAGGGTGACAAACGACTTTCTTGTATCCCGTTTGTATGTCCTTAATTTATGCATCTCTCTCTTATTACATGAAAAAAAAAAAAAAAATATTTTGAGCCCCCAAACTTTAAAAACGTTAAAACGGAGGAAGAGATGGTGTTTTACTTTGGCGAATTTATAGTAAAATTGCATACAAAAAGAATTCAAGCACGTTGTTACTGTAGTTTAATCTGACTAATGAATGCTTTAGCTAGTTCAGCAGCTGTAAACGAACCAATGAGCTTCCTACTGTAGTCTGTAGAGGGACACGATATATATATATATATATATATATATATATATATATAAGCAAAGATTAATTAACTAGTTACTTAGCATTAAAAATTGATTGCATGCATATCAACATTATAAGAACCGTACTAATTAACTAAACAGATCTAGCTATAAAACTTGGATCGAATGCTTAATTAGCCTTTTAATTGATATACATCCCATGATCTCATGGACAAATTAATAGACCATGGCAAATTAATTAACTAGATAATATGATTTTTAGAGTCCCCCAAAAGCCATGATTAGTTCTAAGAGACCCCCACATACAACCAAGAGCAGCAACTCCTTGTTGTGATGACGTGGAGCAGATGATTAATATGCATATGAGTCGGTTTGGTACTGCACATCCCCTGGTAGACCTGTCACATAAACAAACCTTGAAGGTGGCGGCGGTATCGGCAGACATTGGCTTGGATTAGGGTTGCAATCTTGAGTTGTCGTTGGAGCCTTTGGAGGTGGCGGTGGAGGCAGCTGTTGCTGTTCACAAGTTTTGACACAAGGGCACGTTCCACATTTTATCCCCGCGTCTACTTCCTTAGACACCAAAGGTTGATGACCATCAAGTAGCGGCGGAGACACTTGTTGAACAACAAATCAAAAGCATGATAACGAGTGCTTGATGTGGTGGCAATGCCATTAATTTCCACACACAGAGAGAGAGAGAGAGAGAGAGAGAGAGAGAGAGAGAGAGAGAGAGAGAGAGAGAGAGTACTAGTGGGTGGGAAAAGGAAGGACTGTAATAAGGGTGTGCTAGCTGGATAGCCTGTGACTTACGTTTGGGTGCATGGAAATGGTATTATGGCTTGAGTCATGCGGTTAAGTAATTTTAGTTATTTCAGGGAACATACAGTTGAAGGAACGAGAGGGACTTCAAATTGTGAGTCTCTTTAAGAGGGTTTGAGATGTCTTGCAAGAAAATTGCATGTGGATGTTGTAAATGCATGAGAGGGACCTTATATCAACTACTACTTCTAGCTGCCAAGCCCATAAAAATATAGGGATATAAACTTCATAACCCTGACCACATTATTTAATTTAGATTTTCTCTGGGTAGTGAGCTTTTGTTTTTAAGGATTTGAAGAGCCATATGATATTATTCAAGATGTGTTTTTAGAAGACAAATGTACTTGGGGTCAGATATTAAGCCATCTCTTTGATTGTCGATTAATTTATGCATAGAGTCTCCCTCGTATCATTAAAGTTCTCTAAACAAATTGATGGGATCAATTATCAAGTGTTTCCAGTCACTAGCTTGTAAACTAAAATGCAAGATGGGCATATAGTTTTTTTTCTTTCTAGACAAGCAATATTCTATTAAACTTATATAAAATGCGGGAAGAAGCATTTAAAGTCGGATCCATAGGAATCCAACAAACTTAATTATGTTTCTCTTAAGGGGGACATCTTATTAATCTGTAGAAGTGCATTGCACCACTTCCATGTCAATTGGTTAGCAACATTTTTGAACTTGCATGTAACTATACTCGAAAATGTTAACGTGTTATTGTCCCTCTCCTTCCAAGATTCTATACGCCAGATCCGCCCTTGACTATAAAGGGGGAGTAGGTAACCTCTTTCAGCATTGCAATTTAAGATACAGCTAGACTGATACCTAATTGATGTTACTTAATACTAGAGTTTTTATCCACTTGTAGGTGGAAGGTCTTAGGTTCGATTCTATAAATAACGAAAAACCAAATTATTATGGCTGTCTTATTGTGTAACTTAGCCTATCTCTCCACCCATTAATTATACATAATAACATTCTATTAAAAAAAATTGCTTTGCATTCAAATTAGCGTACTTAAGGAGTAAGATATTCGTCAAACATGTTGTAAGATCATAAGGCATTTAAAATTGGTGAGGTTTGATTTGAGTAAGAAGAAGAGTCAAGAGCTTGATAGTTAAGATTGCTTTATATGCAGGAATGCTTCCATTCCCATGACCTTCATAAAGTCTCTATGGCTGGCATTGTTCTTCCACCTTGGCCACTCTCAATAATTGAACATATTATTGTAACTTCCACAGTTTAGTATATGTATAAAGAGCTTGTATGTATAGAAGGCTTTTAAGGGAGGGGATTCTCATTTTTTTTAAAATGAGGATTAGTTGTGGGGTCCACACCATATCGAACTTCAATGATCCGAACTATCTATTTTTCAAGTTGGACCTCATAGATCATTCTTACAAAATATTAGTCAATCGGAAATATTTGAGATATCTAATTGAGTTTAAAGAAATTAATGAATACGTTCTATAAGAAACAATGAAATTTCATTGTGATAATTAAATAGGCAAATGATTTTGGATTAAATTGAATTTTTGCAAGTATAATCTATGAATTAAGACTTACAAAATAGAAGATTCAAATTGTTGAAATTCGACGTAAAGTGGGTCCTACAACTAATCTCCATTTTTACCCAAAAATGAAGATCCCTTTGGATAGAGCCTATGTATATACATGTATGTGTGTGTGTGGGTTTAACCTAGCTATTATAATAACGGTTTTATTATTTTTTACTATTGTTAACTTATATACTACACACACACACACACACACACACACACACACACACACGTTTCGTCTGCTCAAAAGTTGTTAGCTTGTATTCCTTATAAGTTTCATTCATTAAAAGTGAATTCCTAAAGCAGCACTTCATCTCTGGTTGCATTTCATCAGAAGGGAATTGTATGCCCTCTCGAAATATTAAGAAAAAAAAGAATCGTTTAGCTATAACTTTTCATTTTTCTTTCCAACATCTAGAGGGTTTGAAATTGTGAGGTAATTTTACGTTATTTCGTGGAACTTATAGTCTGGAGGAGATAGAGGGCATTGTGAGCCTCTTTAGAGGGTTTGAAATGCTCGAACGGAAACTCCATGTGGAAGTTGCAAATGAAGTGAGGGACCTTAATTATCTCAAATAGTTTTTCTAATGCCCATGCCTAAGAAAATATATAGATACAAACATCATAACCCTCGACCATATTATGTAATTTAAATATTTCTCTAGATAGGGAGCGGTTTTTTTTTTTTCCTGAACGATTTGAAGAATCATTTGGAAAAATTTAGTGTCCTTATAAATACGTACATTTTATATGTTTTGAGTGTAAGTAAAATCACTCTATTATATTTCATTTCATTGTACAACATTGAACCTCCAACAGATCCTCTTGCTTGTCAACTTTCCATTCACAATTACAGTTAAGCCTTATTTCTTCTTACTTGTCAAAAGAGTTACCTTTTGACTCAGGCTCAGCACAACCATAGTTATTAAAGCTAGCAACCTGAAGATTTTAGCTTGTCTTGGAAGACTGTTTAAGCTGGACGGAGTGGAGTTACGTTGAGTTTTATTTGGCATGCAATGTATTTTTTTTAATATCACTCCTAATTACTGTAAATACGAATTTCCTGTGACAAATGAGATAAGAACACGTGTACAAAGTAAATGTTTGTATTAATGAATTTGTAGGGTTACAATCTCCTTATAACTTGATCCTATGATTCGATCTTCGAAATATGTAGATGTGTAGTGTTGTTGATCCAAGGGTTGCAATGACTTGATCTTGGATGAACGAATGCCGTAGGGTTTTAGCTCTTGGCAATGGGGGAATCGGCATATGTAGGGGTGCTTGGTGGTTCTTAATGGGATTTGACGAAGAACACGAAGGATTTTCCGAGTATTCTTGAGTGTTTGAGTGTTTGGGGGTTTTAGTGCTTGAGAGCTTCAGAATTTCAAAGCTTCAGCGTTTGGGCGTGAAATGATTTCTGGACCCTTTTCTTTATCTTGGAGCCTCATATTTATAGAATCTCCAACTTTTGCCCATGGATGGATTTGGCCTTGATTGTGGGCTTGATTAATTGATGAAGAACCATGACTCGATTTGTGGGCCGGTTTGTGATTTGTCTTCATCAATTAATATTTGATTAAATTAAATTAAAATCAAATAATTCATTTCCACTAGATGTTGACACGTGCCATTCTTGATAACTCGTTCGATTTTGATGAGTTACATCATGTGTACGATTTATGGGACACGTGGCGGATGCCACATATGCCCTGACACGTCTAAACTTTAATGTGTTTATGAACATTTAATTATTTCACCGAAATTTCAATCTCTACAATTACATATCAAAGATAGGGACAAACTATCATAGTTAGTACGTCGAATATGGAATGGGTATAGTACGCAAAAAAAAAAAAAGGGTTTTTTTTGACAGTTTAATATTTATTTACTTTTGTTTTTATAATAATATGTTAAAAAAAACGTATATATAGGCTATGTGAATTTTATGTATATTATTGAAAAATGTGCCTAAATAATATGTATCAAACATAAAAAGTACATAAATACCTGTATTATCCGTTAGAGTTTTAAATAACGTGCAATTTAACAAATTATTAAGAAGTATATGGAAAATCGATTTATTTCTAAAAATAAGTACATACACATATAATACAAGTATTATACACAAATTTTATTAACTATGACTTAATATTCCATAAGACATGTTCCAAATGTACAATCAAAGTAGAAAAATTACGATGAATTAGTAGTTTGTCAAGTTGCAAAATTGAATGAGCAGATCATTATCTCATGAAAGTTTCAATATTGCATATTGTGCATTTAAGGAGGCATTGTAGCAGCGTGCCATGCAAGTGGAGAGATTTTTCAGTATGACCGGTATATAGGGTGATACATCATATGTTATTATACAAATTGTGAGATATGTGTGCTAAAAAGTTAATAACTTAAAAAATAAAATTTCCCACCACTTCTATTAAAACAAGTGTTGTACCACTTGTGTTCCCATCACAATTAAAAATTTCTCATGCAAGTGTTCTTTTATCACAATGTTGAAAAGTTGTTGAGTTCTTGCATGATGACGTGTGTTCAAATTCTGTCGGTGACTAATCTAACATCTAATTTAACAAAATCTAATGTTAACACAAAAAAAAAAAAAAAAAAAAAAGAAGAAGAAGTAGCATGCCATGATGAAACCAAAGTTAATGAGTCTACAAAATCAGCCACTCAATACTACGGTCTAATGGTTTTTGTGAGTGAGAGGTCATATATTTGAATCTCGTGGATGGAAAATTCGATACCAAATTAAGTTGTCCATTATATAGCTTAGTTGAACTTCCATTCTCCTTAGTGTAAAATATATCGTTGTACTAAAAAAAAAAAAAAAAAAAAACGAGTCTACAAAATCACGCTTTAGACTTCATGATGTTGGCAAAGAAAACAATTAATTTTAACTTTTTGCTTGATATTTCATTATTTGATTCACGTGTCAAGTATAAAAGGAGCTCTTAAAAGAGAATGAAAAACCTAACAAAAAGAAAAGTTTGTTTAATATTCAACTAGCATTTGCCTACATATTTTGTGTGTATGAACACATTTTTTTTAAAAAATGAAAAGGAGATAGGGAGAGAGAGAGAGAGAACGTAGGGGTAGGGGGAGTGGGAGGTTTTTGTTTTTTTTTTCTTTTTTAATTTTAAATATTAGAGATATTTTAACATCACCTGCCGGTAAGGCTTCAATAAAAAATAATAAAATTTGGATCTATGAAATTACATTATTGCCCATCAAATTTGGATCTATGAAATTACATTATTGCCCATCATTTTTTTTTGTGTGATAGAAGACTAAGTTGTCTTTTCACCATCTTTTGGTTGACAAAAAGGGTTTCATTAATTAATAGAGATTAGCATATGCGCCTATGAACATTTTTTATTTTTGTTTAAAAAAAGGAAGAAAGGAGTGAATGTGGGTGATAATGGGAGTGGGAGGTTTTTTTCTTTATTTTTTTTATTTTTTTTATATTTATTTTATTAAATATATCTTAACATCATTTGTAGTTGAGATTTTAAGAAAAAACAATAAAATTAGGATTTATGAAATTACATTATTACCTGTCAGTTTTTGTATTATAGAAAACTAAATAGTCTTTTAATAGGTAGTTTAGATTATGACACACTATATGTAGTTTCTTCCTTGCTTAATTACTAAGGAATCGCGTACTTTTTATAGGTCATGATATTGCTTTGGTATATCATAAATTTACATACTTTCCGAAAACGAGATTGTTGTTTTCCTATACACATTTTAATATTGAAATAGCTGCCACTATAAAATTACATTTCTTGATCAATTAAAATTTTATTAAGAACAATCAAGATCTTCTTCTAAAAGACATGCACGTCAATTGTGGGTTTCAGAGCAACCTTTGCTCAAGAAAAATCAAATGGAAAAGCGTTGGAACGGGAATAAAAGCACACATTTCACAATTACAAACTCATTAGGGACAATATAATTACTTAGCCACAATAATAAGAAAGATGAAACTCACGAGATGAGGACTAAACCTTGTAAGTTGGTGAACTATTGTAAAGGTATGATGAGGAAAAGACCGCACAATCATCTGATGATCTTGCAATCGTCAACTGAGAACTTCTCATAACAGTCACCTCCACAAATTAATGTCGAATTTCATTTTTATAAAGTTTTACCAAGCACACAAACTACAAGAGCCACAAAAACTATAGTCTCAAAAGAGAACAACATTTGCCGCCTTAAGATATGAGGTTGAACATTAAGCCGGAGCTAACAATCATCATTAAGAATCAAAATATCGAATGATTATGAAATTTAAATAAAAAAAAAAAATATTAGAGAGAGGCTTAATGATTCGGTGTTTGTCTCTCTCTAATATCAGATTTAAATAAAAAAATATCGATTGGTATACTTACAGTAGAAGTTTATGTTGAAAAAAAAAAAAAAAACACCAAAACTCTCTTCAGATCCCTCTTTCAGATTCACTCACAAACAAATTAACACCCTTGAGAAACAAAAACACTAATTACTCACACAAAATACCCTTAAGATTGCTTTCACGAAAATAAGTAAATACCCTCCAAAAATCCACAGTACATATATACATATCACATCCTCGTCTCTCCTACTCCACTATCGATCCGGCTCTCTCCTGCTCCACCACCATTCATACAGCCCCCTTTCATTTTTCGTGAGTTTCGTTACTATCTTTCTGCCATAGCTTTTGTTAATACATAGCATTCTATCTTCTCCATGTTTGATTCAAGTCTGCTCTCTCTGTCTCTCTTATTATTTGTTGTTTCTCACTCTAGTGGTTGGGACCGTTGGGTTGGGAAGCTCTGGGAACCTTTTACAAGGAAAGACGAGAAATCTGTGAATGGTAAGTAAGTAATAATAATAATAATAATTATTATTATTTTTTAAATATCTGTGAGTTGAATTTAACATTTGAAAACATTCAAATAAGAGCCACGAATCAACCAAGCAATGAGCGACTGAAGGAGCGGATTTTCTAGCAATTGATGTCAGCAGCCTTTCATATATATAAAACAAAATTTTCTACTTACGCGTAGAAAGGATAAGGACTAATTATATGGAACTAGTTCATTGCTACGGTAATGTTCCATTATGTTGCATTATTGAAATGCAACATTACGGAATGTCTGTTACATGTAAGCTTGTCTCTCTAGGAGAGGCTTGCTAAGGTTGCCAAGGGCATGTTGCGAAGTTGACAATTTGGGTCCACCTTTAGTTGTTCGTCAAAATATTTGTTGAATGGAATTTGGATTCTCTTTGGACTTTATTGTGTGGAGCCTAAGGATTAGGAAATTTGAGCTCTTGGTTTGTGTGAAGAGGGATAGAAGCCTTATGTTTGTGAGGTTGGCTAGGAAAATGAGTTAATGGGGATCGTTGTTCAATTTGAATGATACTCAGTGGAAGATGTTGGCCAATGGATTGCTTGATCTTTAGACTCCAGAAAGCAAGATCTGGAGACTTTCTGTCTTGTTAAATGAGATGTCATGGGGATCTGCTTTTTCGCTTATAAGTGGATGATCGATTCATCCAGGTAGCTTGACAGGTTAACACATTGACACGCATGCATAGGGTTTATTGCATTCAAGAAATCCATCGAAGTTTTAGAAATTACACAAACACCTTCTGATATTTTGAAACTATTTTACATTAGTTTTATGTCAGTCGAATATCAGTCAAATGATGACATTATTCTAAAAATAATTCAGTATGACAAAAGTAATGTGAATAATGACGTTTTAATTAAAAATAGCAACTTTGGCACATGTGATGCTTGTGCCAATTTTGTAAAAGAGAAGAAAAATGAACAGAAACAACTTACAGTATGACACAAATTTACACAATCTAGTTATTATTGCAAAGTCATGTTGTGCATGTGTTTGGTGGGAAGGTTTTTATTTTTGTCTATTTATGATTAAACTCTGATTAAATTTTTAAATGAAAGCGATGATATGGAAAAAACTTGACTTGGTCATAAATGATTAGGCAAGCTAGACTACATAGGATCTGGATTGTAGCCGCTAAAGCAACCTACCCTTTTCTCCCGCTCAAAGCAATTGGAAGGAACCAGTTCCTGATCAATGGAATAAACAACGTTATTCTTGAAAAAACATGAACATTGGAATCCACCAGAAAATATGAAAAGTTCGAAGTTATAATTTAATAATATAAAAAATTATCAAAATACAACCCTGAGAGTTGTTTATATAGTCTAACCAAATCCTAGCTCCAAAAGAAAAATAAAATTGAAAAAATAATAAAATCCTAAACACTTAAAAAAATATCAACAATACGGAGCACTGGTGTCTTGCGGAAACGTCTCAAGACTAATAATAGAGAAAGTAGAACCTCAGTTTCTAGAAAATGAGTCTCAAGGCAATAACACGTAAAATAGAACCCAAGTTTCTGAAAAACAGGGTATAAGATTAAAATAGCAGAACTTCGTCAAGATAGAGTTTTCTTTGGTTAACGCTTGTCATGTTGCTCCATGAATGTCTCTACTAGCCATTCTACATCAGCCGTGGTATTTCGAGAGGAAGTTAGTAATTAACTATGCTGGGGGTTTTGCTCTTTAAGCATCACACGTAACAAGCTCCAGAGTTGTGGTGCTCTTAGCTATTAGGGATGGTGTTTAGTTGGCTTTGGATAGACAGTGGTCTCAACTTGTGCTCGAAAATGATGCCGTCGATGTAGTCCAGTTGAATGACAGCTTGCACGGCGACAGTCCCTTGCTTGGCTTTATGGCTGGGGATATTAAGGCTTGGTTGCGAGGCTTTTGTTGCATCCCGAGTTTGTTATATTTGTAGAACCGCTAATATATATGGTGGTTCATAGATTGGCAAGTTGGCGTTATATTCTGATTTTGATTTTTGTTGGTGTGAGGAGTTTTCAAATCTAATAAAAGGATGCCGCTTTTAAGAATATGTATTTTTTAATGTTAGTAAAACTACTATTGTTTCACCTATATATGTATATAAAACATGATAAAAATCACTCAAAACAATTAAAATAGCCAGAGCCTACTACTAGCTAGTTGAGGTGCAAGCGTTATACTCTAAGCTTTCATACTTGCACTTAAGGTAACTCATTTTTCCTAAGTTTTAATACCATGACCTAGTCATTGGTGGTTCTTTTGCACACCAACTGGTGTCTAGAGGCTTTGATCTTTGGTTAGAAGCTAGAAACTATTTTAATTCCATAGTGATACTTAGTATTTATATCAGTTTTTTAAGCTCTGTTGATGATCTTTGGTCAAGTGGTAAATCATTTGAATAAGTTACCTTTTCTCATGTATTCTTTTCTTGTTCTCAAAGGATTACTTTTTTGAAATTCTACTATGCTTTAGTGTATCATATACATCGGAGCATAGAAAGTTCTATATTTTCTCCCTACATTTTCCCTGATGGGTGAGTTTATTTGTAAATGTAATGAAGAAAGATGGCTAAGACGATAAAGTTGTTTGGATTCCCGTCCGATGCGACTGTGCAAAAAGTGAAGTTGTTGTTGAGAATCAATGTCAACCCAAAACAATAAGTAATTCACAACCCAATCTAAAGCCCAAGTCCATATCTAGTTTGATGATGTAATTGCTTACAATTGCAAAGTTAGGTAAGGTTGTGTGGAAAACAACATAATTAGGTGCAATTAATGTGTTTGGTGTGGTAGTTGGAAATCTTAGTTTAATTAAGTGTGTGGTGTAGCTTTCATTTGGTTTGCTATAAATACCCAAGTCCCCAAGCATTGTAAATCATCCAAGGAAAAACAAAGCCTAGAGCTAAATAAGAAAAGCTTTGCTAATTAGTTTGTTTTGTGAGTTTTCTTTAAGAGTGTGCTCTATTTTTCTTCTTCTTGGGATCATTAGAGTTATCTTGGATACTCTTCTTATTCAACAATTGGTATCAGAGCCAAGTCGGTCAGGGATCGTTCTTGGTAGAGCATTGGTTGTAAAGTCTCTTGAATTTCCGAGTATGCTCTGTGGTTGCAGTTTTGACTGATCTTCCACATCAGAAAAGATTTCTTGAGA